>NC_088343.1:27747500-28114166 GCF_036884655.1 Musa acuminata AAA Group | reverse complement strand
ATGTAACCTTGAGGAACTCGACCAATCACACTAAGCCCAAAAGGTAGGCAACTCTTGCCAATCACAACTCCTTGTGATTCCAATCATGTTCAGCCTCTGAATCACCATGGTCTCGAGGGACTCGACCAACCATGATATTCGGTTAAGTCAACACCTTTGTTACAAGATGTAATTTGATGATATACCCTCGAGGGACTCGACCAAGCATACCATGTCCTCAGGTCACCGGTGACATCTCTATGTCATAAGCAAGATAGCGAGTCGCGATATAAGTGAGCCTCGAGGGACTCGACCAACTCAACCTACACCAGGAATCGGTTCCTACTTATAACGATGGAAGGCCATGTGGGTCAATCTAATTGCCTCACATTTATCGACTTAAATATGTCACACATATACATATTTAATATATATCTACATCGCAAGCAAATATATATACGTATCTAGTATGTGTATAAGCAATCACACCAGATGATCATGGACCACAACCTAATATGATCAGACCCGAGCCAGTAGGCTTGATCACTCACATCAAGTTCTCTGTGTGCAATGATGCATCTTTATGCCCTGTGATCGTCCATCTCATCCTCGTTAGTTCCGTCGACATCTCGATGCATCGCAATCGTCCGTCTTGTGGGTCCCACTATCGCATCCACGCTCCCACTGCGCCTTCTCATATAATTATAACTTAATCATAGGCACGTAGACCCGACAATAAATGAGAAATATAATGGAGGCTCGTAGACCTCAATAATAATAATCACAAGTACACACATTACACGGTCCATGATCATCCGTCCACACATCATATATCATATGTATAAATTATTATCATGCAGGACTACTAGATAATAATAAAAATAATAATCAACTAAACCTTTAAATAATTAATATTTTTTGAAATCAAGGACATATAGGGAATTTTTGAATTTCTAGGGGTATTTTCATAATTTGGACAAAAGATAGAAACTTAAATTTCTCAATTTCATAGGGGTAAAAATATCTTTTTGTCTAAAACCCTAAGCCCCTTTCTCCTTTTCCCTTGTTGCTATTGTTGCCGCCGCTGCCACCCTACCGGTGGTAGGCTGTGCGGCGGAGGGCGGGGCGCTGCCCTCGCCTGCGGGCGGCACGCCCTCTGGTAGCGCTGCCCCTATAGGTGGGAGTCCCCATAGGCGCCGCCGCCTCCACGGGCAGTTCTGCCCCGCCGATCGCATGCCTACAGCAGCCGGCCGTAGGCACAGCGCTTGCGCATGCGCCGGCGCTGTGCTGCCTGGCTGCGACTATCGCTGCAGGTGGTTGTAGGCACGCAGATCGAGGGTAGCAACTGTTGCTGCACTTCCTTGTTTTTGCGTCAATGATTTTGATGTCAAAATTCTTCCTAAACACAACACACGTAGTTCAAAACCAATTATTCACACGAACAACCTAGCTCTAATACCACTATTGGGAAATCTTAAGGGCGACATCACATGCGCAGCGGAAGAACAGGAAAACAAAATCCCCTATTCCCAAAGAGATGTTCGTCGTTGTGCAAAGATTGGTGCACAAAATCCGCGAAACTTAAAATTACATATAGAGTAGATTATGTTACCTAGGGAGATCGTATATCCCTGTTTCCTTCTAGATCTTTATGAGAGGGTGAAGGAGGTCAAGCATCCTCCTATCTAGCGGTGATCTATATAGCAGGGTTGCGACGACGCTCCTCAAAACTCTAGGCCTGCTTTAAGGAGGAGAGGGGGAGGAGAATAAGAGAGACAAGCAAAGGCTCTAGCCTATGAGGCTTTGAATCCCTCCTATTTATAGAGGTCCACTATCAAAACCTAATGGATCCTCCCCTAGTGGGTATTTGATCTGCATCCAATTACCCAAGCCTTTTCGATTAGTGGATCTCTATCCAATAATCTCTAATGTGCCCTTATTGGATCTCATCCATGGGATCCAATAATTCAGGGGCTTATTGGATATCCAATAATACAAGGGCTCTAGCGGATATCTCATATCCGAACCTCTATTCATCGCAATGCCTACCATATGTGTGTGACCCTCTAGGCCCAATATCGAGCTGGCCGTGAGTCATACCTATCAGAACTCCTTCTAACTTAGTGAATTATTATCTCTATAATAATTCACTCGACTCATCCACTATGGACGTACTAGGCCACTACGTCGTAGTCCCTAAACGATATATGGGAATCCAATCCATTGGACCTGTCTGTCCTCAGTTACTGTATACCTATAGTCCCTCATCCATCTAATATCCCAGAGACCGTATATCGAGCATGGTACTGTCAGACCCATATGGTTTCTTCTCGAGTCTTGCTCTAATCGGATTCTACTAGAGAACTCTTTCTCTCTCATCCCGAATGACCTTGGCCAGGGATTTGTTTGAGCAAGAACACATGAAATATTTCTGTTATGACGCCAAGAGTGGATGATCCTCTATCGATACTCAATAGCCCTCATAAGGTCGACTGCCACTCCCAATGACCAGTTGTACTAGATTTGGGATAGTCAAACCTATAAGTCTAGTATCAAAGAGTGGAGCACTCATACAGGACATCCTTGGTGTCTCAAGTCTAAGGACTAGATACACCACTAGGACTATTGAATTACTATCTAACAATAAGGCATCATCAACCATCTAGCATTCCGTAAGCGGATCAATCAGTGAACTCATTCTCCAATGAGCACCTATACTGTATCCCTAATGTCCCCACATGAGTAGCTATGAGACCAACTGCATTCATCATATGAAGGAGTATACAACACACCAGTCTATCCAGTTATCACGATATCCCTCTCGAGTAACCTATGACCGAGATTATTTATGATATGTGTTTAAAGGTGAATCGATCTCATTATTATGATCTCATCACGATCCGATTCCCATTGCATAGATCCAAGGACATCACAATATATACATGCATATATATAATAGTTAATATAAAGTGATAAATGCCAAAATATAATAAGCAAAAAAAGATTCCGTGTCAAGTCACACGTGTCATAACTCACGTGATTGGCTTGCTGGGCACCTATGACTAGCAAGAAGGTGTTTACTTGAAAGCGTATATAGGTGTAGTAAAAGTACAATATGGAGAAGAGGCAGTTTACTATAAAAGTAAATTGCTCAAAGTAAATACAAACTGAGTTTTAGAGTGGTTCGGTTAATATGACCTACATCCACTTTTAGATTCCTCCTCTAACGAGGTCATCGACATCCACTAAAGGCCTTTCTTCAATAGGTGAAGATCGAACACCTCTTTACAGCACTTTTTCCTTTTTCTGGGTTTAGGAGATGAACCCTTACAAGTCTCACTCCTCTTTCTTGGATGATTACAAGGCTAAGAGATGAAGGAGGAGAACTCTAACTTTTACAACACTTTAAGACTCAAGAACTCAAGATTATAGTGTTAAAGTGTTGAACTTCTTAATGGAGCCAAAAAGTGGAGTTCTTGAGTCTTAAAGTGTTGTAAAAGTTAACTACAATAGCAATAAGACATAAAGCAGGTGTTGTGCCAGAGTCAAGATCGAGATCACATTAGGAGTTCGAGAGTTCGTTAGAAGTCCGGACGTTCATTGGAAGTTCTATTGGAACCAACCAAGAAGCATAGGAGCTTACCAAAGAAGCTCGTCAAAACTTGCCAAGAAGATCATCGTAAAGTCCACGAGCTTGCTGGGAGTCCGTTAGAGCATTATCGAGAGTTCATCAGATGTTCGCCGGAAGTACACCGGAAGCTTGCTAGAAGAGCAATTGACGCATCGGAATAAGAAGAGATGTGATCATGTCTTAATTATCATAGTAAGAGCATAAATTAAGTTAGGATTGTGAGGTAATCTCACTAACTTAATTAGGGATCAATTGAGCCCTTAATAGGGTTGATTTGGGCCAGATTGAATAGCCCAATCAGCCCCTAAAAATATGGCCGGCAATGGCACCGCCCAGAAGACCCAGTCTCCCAAGTGGTTTGGGTGGTGGTATCGTCGGCAGTTATTGCTGCCAACGGTGGTACTACCCCTATCAGGCAGTGGTACCGCTAGAGTTTGGTCTCTGAGCTCTATCAAATGGTGGTATGACCCAGATTGATCGATAGTACTGCTCAGTGTCAGGTGTCAGGCGATGGTACCACCTAGTAATGGAGATGGTACCGCCAAGACCCTGAAAATCCAGGATTAGACACTTTTTGGCTCCATTTTTGAAGCCATTGGGGCCTATAAAAACTCCACCCTTTTTGGCTCTAAGTTTCAGCAAAACTTCCGATGAACTCTCGAACTCCCAACGTGATCTCGATCTTGACTCCGACACAACACCTGCTTTATGTCTTATTGCTATTGTAGTTAATCCTACACACTTTTCTTAACATATAGATTAGATTAAACAAATTACAATTGACTTCATCATCAAAATCCGAGATTCAACAAGAAGATAATTGAGTTCCTAATAGGATGAAATTACAACTATCTATTATTACCATCATATTGTAAAATAATAAAACTGTTGTTAAAATTAGATTAACAATGATAAATTTTAATGTCGAGTCTTAATCTCTACAATGATAGTTTGATAATAAGATAATGGTGAGAAGATGGTTGAGTTCCTAATAGGATGAAATTACAACTATCTATTATTACAATCATATTGTAAAATAATAAAACTGTGTTAAAATTAAATTAACAATGATAAATTTTAATGTCTGGGTCTTAATCTCTACAATGATAGTTTGATAATAAGATAATGGTGAGAAGATGGTTGAGTTCCTAATAGGATGAAATTACAACTATCTATTATTATCATCATATTGTAAAATAGTAAAACTGTTGTTAAAATTAAATTATGAATCCTAATCAAAGCTAGTTAAGAGACAACAAATAAAAAAAAATATAAAAAAAGAAGAAATACGAATAAGGAGTGAGGTTAAACTCGAATGTTAGTTGGGTATTAGGACTCTAACTGGGAGAGTCCTAATTGAGAGGAGTATTCATGTTAATCTATCTAGCCAACCCCTATTAAAGAGGTAAAGAGGTCGGCTAAGGTTAGGAGGTTATTTCTTAGAGAAGCATTAGGAGTTGTAAAGGAATAGGAGTGTTAAGTAGGAGTCCTATTAGGAGTTGTTCTTAGAGAAACATTAAGAGTTGTAAAGGAATAAGAGTCTTGAGTATGAGTCATATTAGGAGTTAGAGTTTAGAAGCTCTATAAATAGATATGTAGTTATCATTTTTTAACAAGCAATGGATGAATCTTTTCTGCAACATTTGAGTAGTAATTTAGAGGAAGAAACCCCTATATAGTTCAAAGGAGATCGATCTCCTAAAGAGATCAATCCCAAGCAAAGAATCTACAAGGGTTCTAATGTTGGGCTATGATAAGCCATCATTTATTTTTATAAATTCGAGCATGAGAGCTAAACGCACGCAAGCGCGATGGCATGAGGTTAGAGAAATTGTTTGCTCTAGATGGTTTAGTCCCTTTTGGATAAACCTCAAAAGTCAGTCGCCTTTGATGATATAGTTACTTTATAAATTCTTGATTTCTTTCTTAATTGATACGGTACTAAATGTTGACATGATTCCAACATCACTGACATAACAAGTACTCTTATATATAATTAATTGAACACGAACAATCCATAGTGCACTTGTCATCTCAATAACTAAATTATTTCAACTTACGTAGCAGCCCAGAGTGCATGATGGACCCAACCAATCCCACGAGGCCATGCGCTCATAACATTGTTTCATCACAAATATCTGCATTCAACATTTGAGTCATCAATGCTGAGACGACAATTGACTTTTCAGCCTCCGTTCTTCCAACATTTCTTTACTTGGTTAGTTCTAAATTGGTCTGCCCTCTTTTTACCTGCCCGTCTTCGCAGCGAAATTTATGATGCCAATATGGATCTTGCATCGATCACCGCACGATGCCAATATGGGCCAGAGAGAGCACAAGACTCCATACGATCCTCATATCTTAGTCGTCCATTAGTATGAAGTTAGACTCCATCCAAGTTTGCAAATGATCAATGGAAACCGAGGAATGATTGATCGAGACGTGTCAACAGGACTCCAGTTTATACAGTATGAGATTATTTATGACGTTCCAAAAGTTTTTGATCAAATAAATGAAAGATAACTACTTTTAAAAGATCACAATGAGAGGTAAACGATGTACTCCTTCCCTCCCTGTGACCTCCCCCGATCCAAAGGGAAATATAACCTTGACTTATGCTCTCAAAAAATGAACCTCTACTTCGTTTACTCCAACAGTGGAAGAGGAGATTTAATCAATCAGATATGTGATCAATTTGATGAAAATCCCTTTTACCAAAGGTTATCATTACTATTAGGCCAAAAAAACAAGCTTCTTTTCCAGACTATGCAGATAATAAACTACTAGAGTGCAGACAAGCCCTCATCTGCCACACTAATATGTTCAATGGTTTGGAATAGGAGTAATGTTGTTTTCTCTCATCTTCTGGGATATGCATATATTTACTTAATATAATAAAATCATCCTATGAAGTCATGTTTCTAAAGAAAATAACATTTAAACAGAAGATAAATGACTTGCATTATCTGTTGGATCAAAGAACAAAAGAAGAGATAATGAGTGCATCAGAATTAATGGTACCATGAATGTAGGTAGTAATATAGCATGCAGATACATACCGATACAAGTGTAGCAGTACAGCTTGGCGGCCCAAAACACAAATCTCATTGCAATGATATTTCATAAGCAAAAATCCTATGTGATACATGAAGGAAAATAATAATAATAATAATAATAATAATAATAATAATAATAATAATAATAATAATAATAATAAGTCGTTGGTTAAAGAACAAGTTATTAGCTTTTGGTTATGCAATATGGCAATGAGTCATGAAATAATAATCCCTCGTTTTCTAGCACTTGGATATAAAATCCCAATCGACAAAGACAATGGATATGGCTATCTCAAGATTTAAATGTGATCTTGATGTCATATTTGGATTTGCGAAGTAGCAAATGGGGTTGCCTGAATGTGTTTTCAACCTCCGGTGCAAGAGACAAAATCGAACTCCTTAATTGATCTAAATTGTGTTGGAAAAACATGTTAAAACGAAATATTTTTTTCCCTCTTTGTGTATCAAAATGGGTTCCTCGTTAAAATACCAACTTGATATCCAAATGTAAATATCAATCAACACAGCATAAACAATAGAACAAAAAAATATCAATCATCCAGTAAGACCAAATCTTTTAACGTGAAAAACTCAACGTGGAAAAAATCACAGGACCGTAGTCCACCTCAAACTTCCACTATCAATAGTAATGATGATAGGTTTACAATAGGTCTTCTCTAGAATAACTAGAGGATTACAATAACATCAAGATCATAGATCTTGACTCATAGCATATCTTCATCACGTAGGATAGATCTTCTCGTAAGAGAATTATAGGTCTCACAAAGTGGGTATAGAAGGAAAGTACCTCAGAAAAGGTAAAATATAGATCAATACCATTAGGATTGTAGAGCTTACTGCAAGGATTCTTTGTATAAAATTTGGACCAAAATTGACAATGTTTGGCCACCGATCGTCAAACAAAAATCTCAAAAATCTACTTTCTCTCTCCTCTTTTCTTTGCACGCTGCCGCACACATTCACTGCGCACTCTGATTTTCTATCCTCACCTTTTGCCCTTTCTCTCTTAATTATTGATTTGGGCTTATGGTCCAAATTGTCTAAGCCCACATATGGGCTGGACCCAACAATTCTCCCCCTCTATCTTATATGATGGGCTATACCAAGCCCGCTCTTCGCCTACATACTTCAAACTTCTCTTTAGGTAAAGACTTTGTCAACATATCTGAACCATTCTCATTGGTATGTACTTTTTTCAACTGTAATTATTTCAACTCAAACACATCACGAATCTAGTGATATCTCACATCAATATGCTTGGATCTAGAATGGTATGTTGAATTCTTGGAGAGGTGAATGACACTCTGACTGTCACAGTAAACATTATATCCTTCCTGTTTCAAGCCCAATTCCTGTAGAAAATTTTTCATCCATAAAGCTTCCTTGCAGGCTTTAGTAATTGCTATATATTCTACTTTTGTGGTTGATAGAGCAACACACTTCTGTAACTTAGACTGCCAAGAGACTGCTCCTCTTGCAAATGTCATCAAGAATCCCGAAGTGGACTTCCTGGAATCAGTATCACCTGCTATGTCTGCATCTGTGTAACCTTCTAACACAGGTTCATCACTGCCAAAACATAAACATAACTTGGAAGTACCTATTAGATATCTTAATATCTATTTCACAACTGCCCAATGTTCCTTTCCAGGATTAGAGATAAATCGGCTGATAACTCCAACTACATGAGCTATATCTGGCCTAGTACAAACCATAGCATACATCAAACTGCCTACTACAGATGAGTAAGGTACTCTGGACATTTCTTCTTTTTCTTTCTCACTTGTAGGACATTGTTTCGAACTAAGCTTGAAATGACCTGCAAGTGGAGAACAAATTGCTTTGGCTTTACTCATGTTGAATCTTTCAAGAACCTTTTCAATGTAAGTCTCCTGAGATAGCCAAATCTTCTTTTTCTTCCTATCACGAAGAATCTTCATGCCAAGGATTTGTTTCACCGATCCCAAGTCTTTCATGGCAAAAGACTTACTTAGCTCTCTTTTAGGTTTTTTAATTTTTCCAAAATCATGGCCAACAATCAGCATATCATCAACATATAGTAGTAAAATAATAAAATCATCATATGAAAATTTCTTCATATACACATAATGATCAAATGTGGCTCTATCATACCCTTGGCTTATCATAAAGGAATCAAACTTATTATACCACTATCTAGGTGCCTGTTTGAGTCCATATAAGCTTTTCCTAAGCTTACACACCAGATTTTCTTTTCCCTTGACTTTGAAACCTTCTAGTTGCTCCATGCAAATTTCTTCTTCTAAGTCACCATGAAGAAATACTATTTTTACATCAAGTTGCTCAACTTCTAAATTCAAGCGGGCAGCTAAACCAAGAACAACTCGGATAGAGGATATTTTCACAACTAAAGAAAAATTTCTTCAAAGTCAATACTTTTCTTCTGATTGAATCCTTTCACAACTAGTCGTGCCTTGTATCTTTGTTGTGAGCTATTATTTTCAGTCTTCAATTTGTAAACCCACTTATTCTTGAGAGCTTTCTTCACTTTTTGCAACTTTATCAAGTCATAAGTGTGGTTCTCAAGCAAGGATCTCATCTCTTCTTGCATGGCTTTAACCCACTCATTCTTATTCTTATGTAGAATAGCTTCTTGGTAAGTTTCTAGCTCTCCCCCGTCAGTAAGCATAACATACTCATGTGGAGGGTATCTGGTAGATGGTTGTCGCTCTCTAGTGGATCTTCTCTATGGAATCTCAACTGGTGGTGGAGGTGCTTGTTCAGTTGGTTCAGCATCATCAACTGTAGGTGTATCATCACTGGTATTCTCACCACAATCGTCTTGTTCATCTCCCCCATAATCATCATGAACTACAGGTGAAGGAACTGGACCCAAACTCCAAGGAATATAAACAGAGGTTTCTGGCTTCTCAATATTATCACCATCATAAAACAATTAGTCTTTAAGAAACACAGCATCTCTACTTCTAATAAACTTCTTGTTTACTGGTGTTAGGACTCTAGCTAAGAGAGTCCAAATTGAGAGGGACATTCAAGTAAAACCTACCTAAGCCGACCCTTATTAAAGAGGTGAAGTGGCCGGCTAGGGTTAGGAGGTTATTTCTTAGAGAAGAATAAGGAGTTGTAAAGGAATAGGAGTCTTGAGTAGGAGTCCTATTAGGAGTTGGTTATAAGTAGGAGTCTTGAGTAGGAGTCATATTAGGAGTTGGTTAGAAGTAGGAGTCTTAAGTAAGAGTCCTATTAGGAGTTAGGGTTTAGAAGCCCTATAAATAGTCATGTATTCCACCTCTTTTCATAAGCAATAGATGAATCTTTTCTGCAGCCTTTGAGCAGCAACTTGGAGGGAGGAACCCCTATAGAGTTCTAAGGAGGCCGATCCTCTAAAGAGATCAACCCCAAGTTTAGAATCTGCAAGGGTTCTAACGCTTGGTATCAGAGCAACGTTCTTGGCATCTTCCTACCCTTCCACAGCCATCCATCAACCCTCCACAACCATCCAAAGCAATTCCCACAATTGCTTAAAAGATCGTCGCCGAATTCCGCCATCATCTCCACCACCACGGATCATCCTTTGATCTCCCCGTGAATTACAACAGGTTCTGGTTTCATACCTTACTGCTGCTGCAATTTAGTTATCCTTATTTGAAAATCTCAAAAAAATTATTCCTATAGTGCTGCATAAACTTTTCATCATAAAGTTTTCATCTCTACGACGAAAGATATATCGCAGCATTCCAACCGTATAGCACCGTCTATTCGATCTTGCTACTGTGTTTTTTTTATCCAAATATCTACAAAATTTTTATGAAATCTTTGACATTTCCTAACAGCAGATTTTCTTTGGTTTTGTAAAAAAATTCTTAATATAAACCTTTGATATTTTACGTCTAATCTGCTATACTTGAAAATCTGCACTGTAAAATTTCAGCCGCATAGCACTGTTTGTTTGATTTTGATACTATGTTGTTTCTATCCAAATCTCTACAAAATTTTTATGATAGCTTTGACACTTCCTAACAGTAGAATTCCCTTTGGTTTCATCAAAAAATTCTCAATATAAACTACTGATCTTTTACGTCCAATCTGCTATACTTAAAAATCTGTGCTGTAGAAAATTTCAGCCGCATATTTTTGCCTTAACCCATCTATTTGCAATCGTTTTTTAAATAAAATTTCTTATACACTTCAAAGATCATCTTAGCTTCCATCTATGATTGATCTATGAAGAAATTCATCTCTAAAAATGATTTTGTATTGCTGCAAGTTTTCGTCGTAACCCGCTGAAATTTCTCGACGAGAATTCTGCAATCGCAACTTGCACCAATTTCCTTGCTGTTATACTACTGAAATTTTCTTGATTAAATTAGATATCCTTGCTGTCATATAAACTATGATTTTGTTATCAATTCCCTCCTCAATTCTCTCAAGTTTTTGGTGGAAATTATGTCGAGAAACCGTTATTTCTTCGACGACAATTCTACTCTTATAAGACAGCACATACTTGCTGCAACTTCCGCTTATTTCTATCAAACCTTTGCTACCATCTACCACAGATCCAAAACTTCCATCTACAGCCCTAAAACTCTACCAAACCACACCCTCAAACTGCACCCAAAATAGCCACAAAACAAGCCTAAACCGTAGCCTACATCCACCGATCTACCAACCCTTTCGACCATCACCTCTCTCAACCTATATATGCCTTTAACCTGACAACAAAGGAGAGATATTAATATCATAGATTTGGAGGCATATACTATGGCATCTAAGGAGGCAATCAATGCTAAATTCAAAGCCTTGGAGACGCGAATGGAGGATAAGATTCGGATGCTCTTTACCGAACTCAGATTGGGCCGACCACTAAGCCTGAAAAAATCATATCACGGAGAGAGCTTTGCCCAATCGCACCAGGCCCAAAGAGATGAGTTCCAAGGGAGGGGAGGCTCTATAACTGACCCCAACTATTCATGCATGAGAGTGGACTTCCCTAGATGAGAAGAAGGAGACCCGATTGGTTGGATCTCGCACGCGGAGCGATATTTTCAGTACCACAAAACCGCGGATGCATCTATGGTGAAAATTGCAGCTATACATCTTAAAGGGTATGCTATACAGTAGTTTGACTGGTTTGAACATACTTATGGAGTCCTTTCATGGCAACAATTCAAAAAAAGACTGCTGATCCGCTTCAAACCAACCGATTACGAGAATATTGACGGACAACTAGCAAAGATCCGACAAACCTCCACCATTCAGGAGTACCAAACCAGGCTTGAAAGGTTATTTAATCAAACTCATGATTGGTCTCAAAAATAGCTATTGAGGACCTTCATTGAGGGCTTGAAGCCGGAGATCCGAGGAGAAGTTAAAGCGCGACAACCGTATACGCTTATGGCAGCCATCTCTTTCGCACGACATCAAGAGGAGCAATTGAACCATGAAGCTCGGAGGACTAGAGTCACTCCTCAATTAGTAATATTGAAGCCCTTAGCCCCCCCTACTGTCGACCAAGTCCCTACACCAAAGAGGTTAACAAGAGAAGAGCTTCGGGAGCGATAAAATTTTACAGTAAGGAGAAACAGGTGATACTGCACGGGAAACGTGAGGGCGACGTAATAACGATTTGCACACAACAAATGGAGAAGGCATGCAGTGGCTTGTTGGTACAACTTGAGCAGCAAACTAAGGGAGAGCCAATAAAATTTGAAGATCTAAATCTACTTCCTTGCTGAATTTTCAGATATATTTGACGAACCGCGCAACCTACCTCTTACCCGTCGGCATGATCATTGTATAACGATTCTTCCAGGCAAATCTCCAGCAAATGCTCAGCCATATCAGTATCCATATCTCCAAAAGGATGAAATAGAAAGGATTGTAAAAGAGATGCTCAAAATAGGAGTTATTCAGCCATGTTGCAGCCCCTACTCTTCACCGGTGCTCCTCATACGAAAGAAGGATGGAATATGGCGATTATGTGTTGATTACCGAGCTCTCAATGGCATAACCATCAAGGATAAATACCCTATTCCAGTAGTAGATGAGTTGCTAGATGAAATGGAGCACAAATCTTCACAAAGCTGGACCTTCGATCCGGGTATCATCAAATACGAGTATGCGAAGAAAACATACCGAAAATCACCTTTTGAACACACAACAACCACTATAAATTTTTGCTTTCTTCAAAAGAAGGTGGAATATCTTGGGCATATCATATCAGAGGAAGGTGTGGCAGTAGACCCCTTCAAAATTGGAGCAATGCAAAACTGGCTGACCCCGAGGAACATAAAATTGCTACATGGCTTTCTGGGTTTAACAGGCTACTACTGCAAATTCGTGAAAAACTATGGAGAGATCAGTGCACCACTTACTTCCTTACTGAAAAAAGATGTCTTCCAATGGTCGGACAGAGCCTCCGCTGCCTTCGACAAACTTAAGGCAGCCATGACGACGACGCTAGTACTAACACTACCATATTTCAATCGACCCTTCATTATTGAGGCCGACGCATCTGGAGTTGGAATTGGAGCCATTCTCATGCAAGTTGGTCGACCACTCACATACACTAGCAAGGTATTATCTCCCTCCCATCAAAATAAGTCAACATATGATAAGGAGATGCTCGCCATTGTGCGCGCTGCAATGAGGTGAAGACCCTACTTGATTGGCCGACGATTTCAAATTAAAACCGACCATAAAAGCCTCAAGTACTTTTTGAAGCGAAAGATATCATCCCCTGAGCAGCAAAAATGGGTAACAAAACTTCTTGGATTTGATTATGATATAACTTACAAAAAGGGGAAAGAGAATGTTCTTGCAGACGTGCTTTCGCAACTACCCGAGCAAGTTGAAGTTTCGACCATTTCACTTCCGACCAGCGACTTTCTTAAGGATATTAAGATGGAATGGCAAGAAGATTCAAAGACTAGTAAGATTATAAAAAAAAAAATTGGAGGAAGCACCAAGCCCCTTGGCTCATTACAATTGGGACTCAAAAGAATTACACTATAAGGGACACATTGTGCTTATGATAAATTCTACTTGCATCTTCACGAGCAGATTTTGGACAAAGTTATTCCATATGCAGGGTACTAAATTGAAAAGGAGTATGGCATATCACTCACAAATCGACGGCCAGACAGAAGTTGTAAATAGGTGCTTGGAGACAGCCCAAAGCTATCCACCAAATATGACTACCCAAGGAGAACTTCAGACTCAACCAAGTGCCATTATTGATCGACGGATCATGACTCGATGATGACGATCTACTACTGAATTGCTAATACAGTGGGCAAACCTACTAACAGAAGATGCCACTTGGGAGAACTATGATGACTTGAAGATCAAATTCCCAAAATTCATGAATCGTCAGCCTCGAGGACAAGGCTGATTTGAAGAGGGCAGGTTTGTTAGGACTCTAGCTAGGAGAGTCCTAATTGAGAGGGATATTCATGTAAAACCTACCTAAGCCGACCCCTATTAAAGAGGTAAAGTGATCGGCTAGGGTTAGGAGGTTATTTCTTAGAGAAGAATAAGGAGTTGTAAAGGAATAGGAGTCTTGAGTAGGAGTCCTATTAGGAGTTGGTTATAAGTAGGAGTCTTGAGTAGGAGTCCTATTAGGAGTTGGTTAGAAGTAGGAGTCTTAAGTAAGAGTCCTATTAGGAGTTAGGGTTAGAAGCCCTATAAATAGTCATGTATTCCATCTCTTTTCATAAGCAATAGATGAATCTTTTCTGCAGCCTTTGAGCAGCAACTTGGAGGGAGGAATCGCTATAGAGTTCCAAGGAGGCCGATCCTCTAAAGAGATCAACCCCAAGTTTAGAATCTGCAAGAGTTCTAACACCTGGATCTCATAATCTGTACCCAAACTCTTCATGACCATATCCCAATAAGATGCATGCTTTTGCTTTACTATCAAGCTTGGACCTCTCATCTTTGGGAATATGAACAAATGCTTTACACCCAAAGACTCTTAAGTGATTATAAGGTATATCTTTTCCTCTCTATACTCTCTTTGGAACATCACCTTTTAGAGGAACTAATGGAGAAAGATTTATCAGATCAACTGTAGTTCTCATAGCCTCCCCCCAAAATGACTTTGGTAACTTGGCGTGGGAAAGCATACACCTAATCCTTTCTTCAATGGTTCTGTTCATCCTTTCTGCCACACCGTTCTATTGAGGAGTTTTAGGAACTGTTTTCTCAAGCCTGATTCCATGGAACCTGCAATAATTCTCAAAAGGACCCCTGTACTCGCCACCATTATCTCATTGAATACACTTTAGTTTTCTATCAGTTTCGCTTTCAACACTGACATGAAACTCCTTGAAAACATCGAGTACTTGGTCTTTAGATTTCAAAGCAAAAGCCCATACTTTTCTAGAATGGTCATCAATAAAAGTAACAAAATAAAGAGTACCTCCAAGAGTTCTAGTTTGCATGGTACAAACATGAACTAAATCAATAACATCTAATCTTTTAGATGATGGATATGTATGAAATGTAACTCTATGTGTTTTTCCAACTAAGCAATGATCACAAGATTTAAGAGATGTACCTTGTAACTCTGGTAAGAACTGCTTTCTAGCAAGAGTTTGTAGTCCCTTCTCATTGATATGTCCAAGCCTCTTATGCCAAAGATATATACTTTCACCTTTTTAAATTGTATTAATCTCTCCTTTATGTAGCTTAGCTTCCATGACATAAAAAGAGTTAAGTTTCTATCCTCTTACCACAATCAGAGAACCTTTAGTGAGTTTCCATTTGCTTTCACCAAAATAGTGTGCAAAGCCCTCATCATCAAGTCTACCTGTAGATATCAAGTTAAGATGAATATTTGGAACCTGCCTTACATCTTTGAGTATCAATTTGCTCACAATACTGGTCTCCAAGCAAATATCTCCAATACCCACAATCTTAGATGTACCACTATTTCCCATTCTGACATTACCAAAATCACTAGTAGTGTAAGATCTAAAGAAATCACTATGAGAAGTAACATGAAATAAAGCACCGGAGTCAATTACCCAATTACTATCCTAAGCTACAAGACTAACACAACCTTCATCACAGATAATAGTGATATTACCTTCAGCAGCAACTGTATTGGTCTCTTTCTCATTTTTCTTCATTTCATTCTGTTCTCGCTTCTAAAATCCATACTCTTTCTTCATGTGACCTGACCTGTTACAGTGAAAATATTTGATATCTCTTCTAGACTTGGATCTTCCTTTATATCCATGTGGATTTCTGCTATGACTTCTTCCATGTCTTTCTTGTTTTTCAGTAACAAATGCACCAGAAGAAGATTCATCCTGTTCTTTCCTTTTGGCATCTACATTTAGCAAACTGTCTTTAACCATATCTATAGTTAGAGTTTCCTCTGGTATGGAGTTGCAAATAGTCACTACATACGTTTCCCAACTTTTTAGTAAAGAGCTGAGAAGTAATAATCCTTGTATCTCATCATCTATATTCATTTTCATGGCAACTAACTTATTTGCAAGACTCTGAAATAGGCTTATGTGCTCAACAATATTACCACCATCCTTATACTTCAAATTTACAAGCGTTCTGAGGAGAGAAATTCTATTTCCCACTATCTTTTTCGCAAAGAGGTTTCTTAACCTTTGCCAAACAACATCAGCTCTAGTTTCATCTGAAATATACTCATGTAAGTTTATATCCATCCATCTTCTAATATAGGTAATAGCTTTTCTATATTGAACTTCTCATTCTTCATCGTCCATAGTAGAAGGTTTATCTTTAACCTTCATAGGCTTATACAAATCTTTGCAATAGAGCAAATCTTCCATCAGACGCCTCCAAGTGGAATAATTTGATGAGTTTAATTTAATCATACCATGTGACTGCTCCATTTCAATCACACAAGAAAAACTAGCACCAAATAACCTAGCGCTCTGATACCACTTATTGGGAAAAACCTGTTAAAGCAGAATATTCTTTTCCCTCTTTGTGTATCAAAATACTAACTTGATATCCAAATATAAATATCAACCAGCACAGCATAAACAATAGAGCAAAAAAAAATCAATCATATAATGAGACCAAATCTTTTAACGTGGAAAACCCAATGTGGGAAAAACCATAGGACCGTAGTCCACCTCAAACTTTCACTATCAATAGTAATGATGACAGGTTTACAATAGGTCTTCTCTAGAATAACTAGAGGATCATAATAACATCAATATTATAGATCTTGACTCAAGAATAGCATATCTTCATCACATAGGGTGGATCTTCTCATAAGAGAATTCTAGGTCTCACAAAGTGGGTATAACAGAAAAGTACCTCAAAGAGGACAAAAATGTAGATCAACACTGTTAGGATTGTAGAGCTTACTGCAAGGATTCTTCATATAAAATTTGGATCAAAACTGACAATGTTTGACTACCGATCGTCAAATAAAAATCTCAAAAGCCTTATTTTTTTCTCTCTCCTCTTTTCTCTGCACGTCGCCACACACATTCACTATACACTCTGATTTTCTATCGTCACCTTTTGCCCTTTCTATCTTAATTATTGATTTGGGTTGGACCCAACAAATTGGACAAAACTATTTTGAGGTTTCTAACATTAACCTGTTTAGTCAGAAACGCCAGCAAGGAAAAAAAGGATCACAGCATTTAGGTTGACTGAATAAACCTAAAGATCTTTCTAGCAATGTGGTCTAGCGGATATGTGGCTCCTCCATGTGCATGATTCCTACCGCATCACCAAATAAAAATAATGGTGATCAAAACTCATTATCCAGCCACATCAACTGTTATTCTCCGCTCGAATGGTTTGACAAGACAATTACTTCTAAAGTAACTTATCCATTTTCTAACTTTCTATCCATTTTGATTGAGATGGGATAAGAGAGAGAGAGAGAGAGATAGAGAGAGAGAGAGAGAAAACAATCTTTTTGGCTGGGCTTGCTTCAGTGTGTGGCTGCTGATGGTGTGATTTTGGCTGGGCTTGCTTCAGTATTTTTGTAAGTAAATATAAAGTTTACATAATAGATCAAGGTATACAAATATTTATAGGATAAAAGTATATATTAATTTGAAGCAATAATATAAAGCTCAACTGAAGTAAGGATTTTAGCTGAAATTAATTTCCAAAGATACGAAACAAGAATAGGCGAAATCAATCAAAACTTGATTCGGATAGAATTTGAGAGATATATTGCATGAATTATTTGGATAATCAATTATTCTCTAATTTGTATAAAATAGGAGTCATTCAAAAGATATATCAATCTAGTTTTTGATAACTTAAGTTTTGTATGAATCTGAGTTTTCAGCAAGGAATTATAAATAATTTAGTAACTAAAGGTCGAAGAACATTATCTCTATTTTGTAGAATTCACAAAGTTTATTTGAATAGATGATTTAATATGTAATTGTGCTCCAAATCATTCAAATCGCTCGATACAGAAAGCTTTATGAGTCTAGTTTCTAATAAATTATACTTTGTATGAATCTGAGTTCCGACCAGAATGTTATAAGCAGTTAAGCAACATGAGGTCAGAAATTATAGTCCCTGTTTTATAGAATCTATAGGGTTAATTGAAATAAAAGTCTTAGTAGGCATTTAAAATTCAAATCATTCAATCTAAGTATCCAAATAAAGATCTTTAAGTCTACTTTCAAATGGATTAGGATTTGTTTAAATCAAATTTTCTTGCTAAAAGTTAGGTCTGAAAAAGTGCATAGAGGTCAAATTACTGAAAAATTATAGATTCATGACTTTGTATCAAAACGAAAGAAAGGTTTGGTGCTAAGCTAAAATCTTTCGAATTATAAAGAATTAAAATGAAAACAGATATTATAATTTCTATAGAATGGGGTTAGAATACTTACCTTATACAAATTTGGGTCCCAAAAGTGTGGAATTGATGTAAAACCTCAAGCCAAAGCAAAGCTTTTTTTTCTTCTTCTTCTTCAATTCCCTTATCATCTCAAACCAATGTTGGCTAGAGCTTCTTTAGTTTTTATCCTTTTATTTCTCCTCTAATGCATTAGATTTAGTTAATAGAAGGATTACAATATGGCAAGCATGCATGAAAAGGGCTTAGGTGTCATCCATAGAATAAACTTAGGTGTCTCCATTAGGTTAGCTAGTGACATATGTCCACCCCCACCTTTTTTTTTTCTTTAACTTAAATCTGAACCTTTCATAAATCATATCAAATTTTTAATATTTACTCTTAGGTCCTTACATTACAAATAAGCCCTTATAATTTTTTTTTTAAAAAACGAGAGATGTTACACTCTTCCCTCCTTGAAAGAAAAAATTAGTCATCTAAATTTGTCATATCTCCTTCGATGAAAAGATAAGATCAAAATTTCACCTAGATAAAGGCCAACAACATCATTGGGTCTTCTTTATTCACATCACGTATTATTCTGCCACTACTCTGCTACCAATGAATTAGGTTCATCACGCTTCCGTTGCACCACTCTAATTTAATATCCCCCACCAGTCTATAATTTGAGCCTATTTCAATACACTGAGTTGTTATAGATAATATTTAATGTACGAATAGTTATAAAATTGTATTACAAACACATCTATAAATTTGTTTAAGGTAAGTGTTCTAACCCCTTCCTACAGAAATTCTATTCTCTGTTTTCATTTTAATTCTTCATAATTCGAAAGATTTCAGCTTATCACTGAACCTTTCTTTCGTTTCGATACAAAGTAATGAATCTATAATTTTTTGGCAATCTGACCTCTATGCATTGTTTCAGACCTAACTTTTAGCAATAAACTCTGATTTAGGTAAATCCTAATCCATTTGAAAGTAGACTCAAAGATCTTTATTTTGATATTGAATGATTTGGAGTTTAAATGCCTATTAAGACTTTTGTTTCAATTAATCCTATAGATTCTATAAAACAAGGACTGTAATTTCTGACCTCTTGTTGCTTAACTGCTTATAACTTTCTACTAAGAACTCAGATTCATGCAAAGCATGATTTATTAGAAATTAGGCTCATAAAACCTAATTCATTGGAGATCCCACTTCAAATACATTATAGTAGGATCACTCTGATACCATCTCTGTCATGCCCCCCCCCCTTAATTTATTATATTATAATTCAACAATAATTCATTCTAGGATCTAATCACACATTTGAGGACACTGAGAAAACGTTCAAGTCATTCACATTCATAATTCCCTAATTTATAAGATCTGTGTAGTTTATAACTATACATCATATCACTTAATGATTCACAAAATCCAAAATTAACTCAACTAAACCATAACCACATCATAAATCCATCAGCATGAGAATCTATACAATCACAAACCCAATATGTACCACATATTTATATCATTACATAATTTAAACTTAACATTCTCAATATCACGATATGAGAGGTACTTTTTAAATATTTATAAGATACATCAATCTAAAGTTATCATTGATATTTCACTAGCACAAAAGAACTTATACAACATCAACCTATCAAGTACGAAATGTTTGCCCCAAAACCTTCTAGCTTTCCACTGCCTCAACCTAATTTATATATTTTAACGAGTGATAAGCTATCCTGAAAAATTTATATAGTAATAGGGTGAGCATATAAAGCTCAGAAGGTGACTAACATATAAGACAGTTTTTAAATAAATAAGATATAAAAAATATAAAGTAGAGATAGAAGATGAAATAGAAGGATGTTTTATTTGAATACAGAATTACAATGTCGTATCGTTCGAAGTATGTTTTGTTCATTCAATTAAGAAAAAGTAATTGCAACATATCATTAGCATAAGAAGCGTATCCATGGCATATGGTATTTTTCAAGGCATAGCAAAGACATATAAACATTACGGTACATATCAAAGAATCAAAACATGAACAAAAGCTCAAATGTCACATGACATTGCATTCATTTCATTCTTATCCAAAGCATGCATAGAAACACAGCTAAAGCTTTGGATATCATGTCAAACATATAGAAGGTTAAGTGGGATCCCAAACATAATATGGTTCATTCATTTCTGAATGACCACCAAACATAATCTAGAGCATCGAGGGCTCTAAGCACATATCCTTTACCATTTCTAGCAAAGGTCCAAATAATCTCATAAACACCAGAGTACAAAAGGTATTGTGAATAATAAATTGGGACATATCGAAAATACATGCGGAATAATGGAATGCATATGCCTATACGAAACATTACGATACAAACATGAAGTTTACATAACAGATCAAGGTATACAAATATTCGTAGGACAAGAGTATACATGAATTTGAAGTAATAATATAAAGCTCAATTGAAGTAAGGATTTTAGCTAAAATCAATTTCCAAAGATACAATACAAGAATAGGCGAAATCGATCAAAATTTGATTCTGACAGAATTTGAGAGACACATTGCATAAATTGTTTGGATAGTCAATTATGCTCCAATTTATATAAAATAGGAGTCATTCGAAAGATGTATCAATCTAGATTTTGATAACTTAGGCTTTATATGAATCTAAGTTTTCAGTAAGGAGTTATAAATAATTTAGTAACCAAAGATCAGAGAACATTATATCTATTTTGTAGAATTCACAGAGTTGATTTGAACAGATGATTCAATAGGTAATTGTGCTCTAAATTATTCAAATGAGATACAAAATGCTTTATAAGTCTAGTTTTCAATAAATCATACTTTGTATAAATCTGACTTCCCAGCAAAAAGTTATAAGTAATTAAGCAACAGGAGGTCAGAAATTACAGTCCCTGTTTTATAGAATCTATAGGGTTAATTGAAACAAAAGTTTTAGTAGGTATTTAAACTCCAAATCATTCAATCTTAGTATCAAATAAAGATATTTGAGTCTACTTTCAAATTAATTAGGATTTAGCTAAATCAGAGTTTATTGCTAAAAGTTAGGTCCGAAATAGTGCATAGAGGTTAGATTACCGAAAAACTATAGATTCATGGCTTTGCATCAAAACGAAAGAAAGTTTTGGTGCAAAGCTGAAATCTTTTGAATTATGAAGAATTAAAATAAAAATAGAGATTAGAATTTCTATAGGAAGGGGTTAGAACACTTGCCTTAAACAAATTTGATTTCCAAAATTATGGAATTGATGCAAAACCTCAAGCCAAAGTAAAGCTTTTTTTTTTCTTCTTCTTCTTCTTCATCTCAAACCAACATTGGCTGCAGCTTCTTAAGTTTTCATCCTTTTATTTCTCCTCTAATACATTAGATTTAGCTAATATAAGGATTACAAGGTGGCAAACATGCATGAAAGGGGCTTAGGTGTCATCTATAGAATAAATATAGGTGGCACCTTAGCTAGTGACACATGTCCACTATTTTTTTTTCTTTAACTTAAATCTGAATCTTTTATAAATCATATTAAACTTCAAATATTTACTCTTATGTCCCTAGCCATAAACTTTTAATATAATATCATTTAATATAAAATAATTATTAAATAAGTCTCATATTTACAAACAAGCATTTACTAAATTTTCAAAAATAGGGGATGTTACACTCTCCCCTCCTCAAAAGAAAAATTTAGTCCTCTAAATTTATTATACCTCTTTCGACGAAAAGATAAGATCAAAATTTTACACCAAGATTGAAGTCATCAACTCATTGAGTCTTCTATAGTGACTTCCATTTTCAAATTCATATATCTTGACCCTCTTGTTATCACTTTCAGATTCATTTCTAATCATATTTTTATTGTTTTCTACTAGTACTCAACCTCTACTTCTAATACAAAGGTGGCAAAAGAAATCTTTTAATAGTTAGAATAATTTCGTACATCAAATATCTTCTTCATTCATATCGCCCATTATTCTACTACTATTATACCACCAATGAATTAGGTTCACCACGCTTTCGCTGCGCCACTCTAATTTAATATTTCCAATCAACCATTTTATCTCCATTAATTAATCAGAAACGAATGTAGTAGGAGGACCAAACGTCTTCGTCATCCTAAATTCCTAAAGGATATTAAAAAAAATTTTCACTGATCACTATAGTTTACTAGACCTCAATATATTTTGCACATCAAATAATTCAAATATCTTAGTGATCCTCAAACCATGCTCTGATACCATCTCTATCATGCCCTCCGAATTCATTACGTCAATGATTTGCGTTAATTATCCCTTACTACATTGTTACGAACAAAACATGCTTCGAATAATACGACATTGAAACTCTGCATTTGTCGAGTGGCTATCTTTGAACTCTTGTATCTTTGCCTTGTATTTTAAAACCTTATTTATCCGAAACTATCCTCTTTGCTATGGATATGTTAGTCACTTGCTGAGTCATATATGCTTACTCCGTTGCTATATAATTTTTTTTAGGATAGCTTGTTGCTCACTAAAATGTTTAAATTGGGCCGAGGTAGTGAAAAGCTAGAAGATTTTGGAGTAAATATTTCGTACTTGATAGATTGATATTGTATAAGTTCCTTTTGTGTGTAATGAGATATCAACGATAACTCTAGATTGATGTATCTTGTAAATGTTAGGATCGGAGCGGCACTAAGAGGGGGGTAAATTAGTGCAACGGATTAAAACTTCGGTTTTAGAAAATCTTTCGTACGATAAGAACGGAACTTGAAAAGCTTAACTTAAAAGCGTATTCTTAAATATGCGCAGCAAAGGTAATAAGGAACTAAAGTATGTAAGAAGGTTTGCAATAATGTAAATAGCAATAACTAAATGCAAACCAAGGATCACGCCGATTTTAGAGTGGTTCGGTCAAATGACCTACATCCACTTGCGAGGCCCCTCTTCGATGAGGCTCCCACCTTCCACTAGCAAATCTCTTGAAATGGAAGGGTAAATACCCCTCTTACATCTCTTTACAAGCAGTTCACTCTCTTACAGATTTTCGAGAAGGAATGAGGTGAACACTAGCAAATTGAAAACAAGACTTTCTAAGACTTTTCTAAGACCTTTCTCTCAATCAATTGCTGCTCAAAAAGTTATAATCTCAGCTGAGATTTGAGGGGTATTTATAGGCCTCAAGAGGATTCAAATTTGGGCTCCAAATTTGAATTCTCGTGGAGTTCCCGATGCTGGCGGTGCTACCGCCTGTTAGTGGCGGTGCCACCGCCTGTCAGTGTCAGGCGCTGACAGTGTTGGGCGGTGCCATCGCCCAGCTCTTGGGTGCTGGGCGGTGCAACCGCCCAGTCTGGCAGTGCCACCACCAGACCCTTCGGTTCACTTGTTTGGGCTTCAAACTTAGCCCAAACCAAGTCTAACTTTGGGCCCAATTGGCCCCTAACCAGGATATAGGATTATCTTCTTAATCCTAATCCTAATTACAAGTGAACTACATAACAAAACACATCCTAAGCAATTTATCAACCGCGAACGTCAAGTCTTGTTCCGGCGAGCTTTGCGACGAACTTCTTTCGACGGGCTCCAAGCACGCTCCTGAACTTGTGATGAGTAGCTGAGCCTTCTCGGTGATCTCCGTGAACCTCCGACGATCTCTTCGGCGAACTTCCGAAAATTCCGACAGGTTCCCGATTTCTTCTCGGTTGGTTGCGGCAGCATTTCCGACGAACGTCCATCGAACTTGACTCCGGTATCCTTGCTTTGTGTTTTCTTGTTATTGTAGTTAATCCTACACACTTAACTCACTAATATGGATAAGATCAATTAACCCATCAATTGATTGTATCATCAAAATCCGAGATTCAACAATCTCCCCCTTTTTGATGATGGCAATCAATTGATGACGGAGTTAAACATAGCTCCCCCTATCTATATGCCATATTATGAGAAGTTAAAAACACTTGAATTCCATCCCATTGAATTCAAGCATAAACCGATAAGTTCTAACCGTAGAACTTATCGTTATTCTCATTAAGCATAATGTAAATACGAAACTTCGATGAAAATCTTTTTCAAGTCGAATGATAAGAGACAATTTTTACTGCGACGAGAGATAAATATTTTTAACATGAATTTATTGATATGTTTGACATGCTTTCAATATGATCATACGATCTTGCGAATTTTTCAAAGATTATGCAAGGCACATAAGACATTCATATCACACTAGCTTATATAAGTCATCACTTTTACCTTCATTCATATCACACTAGCTTATATAAGTCATCACTTTTCTCCCCCTTTGTCATCAACAAAAAGGAATACTATTTTATAGAAAAATTTAGCATTCATTTTATCGAATCTCTTCTTTCTATACAAGCCCATTCAAATTCAATTCGGTAATTTGAAACTCATCATTCATTCATACATTCATGCAGATTCAACATTCATTAATACTTATCCAGAATCTAGCTTAAAAAGAGAAATCAGCATTCATCCAGAAGCATATATCCAGAATTTAAATACAACGAAAAGTTCAGTTTTTGTTCAAAAGACAACCAGCTTGGAACATGAGATCAAGAGTAAGACAGAACAGAATAAAAAGATACATCAATCTGTAGGAGGTAATCCATAGTGCTGATATATAACATCTATTGTTTGATTTAGCTGTCGTAGTTCCTTTAAAATTTTCATTTGCTGGAGTTGAATTTGTTCCTGCTGCGATTTGAGTTGGTCTTGTTGGAATTTGATCTGAGATAGTTCTACCATAATGAGTCCTTCAGAGGATGAAACAGGAGCTGAAGGCACTGTATCAAAGGGACTAGGAGGAGGAGATTTATTTCCCATAATAATTAGCGTTTCTGGTTGTTCTACTGGTGGAGGAATAGGATCTATCCTTCTAGGTTGCCTTACCCATATCCCATTGTTAAATATGCACCTAAGTCTCTTTAGTAGATTTTTATTGATGACATTATATCTATTACTCTGAATTGTTTCTTCATCGGGTGGGATGCAAATGTTATAGGCATGAAGAAATCTAGTGATTAACCCCCCATATGGCAACATAGTATCTTTAGCTGTAATGTCCTGCATGTGTTGCCGTATTGAGTATCCAAAATAGTTTTGTTGGCCGGTCATGATCCAATACATAGTGCTTATCTCTATTGTACTCATTTCATCAAGATTATATTGCTTAGGGAATAGTATGCTTGTCATGATATGATGAAGAAACTTAGAGTTAAAAGGTAGTAAGTGTTCGCAACTCTTGGGTATTATTCCGAAGTTTGAGTTTGCAAAAATGGTTTCGATAGCTTCGGCGTAGGTTGCTCCTATTATATTAACATCCCATTTTGCTCTAAAATAGCAGCCCCTATCTTTTTCAGTGATGCCGATTAGTTCACAAATAGAATTATCAGAAATCCTAATTTGTATTCCTAATATGTAGGAACTTAGGCTATCATTATCTACCCATAGGTTTACATAAAAGAGCTTTACTAATCTAGGATAAATTGGTTCATCTATTTGTAAGAGAGGTAGGGCCTCTAGATGAGCAAACCACCTAATAGGTTCTAACTCTCCTAGTTCATCAGATCAACGTATTTTCCCTTATGGACATATCTTGTTTCAAAATTTGGAAACCTAAGGGAGTCTTCTTTGGATCTAAAAAGATTGTGGTCATATGAATCTCCTTCAATCCTTTTCCCTTTTGATCTCTTAGGAGCCATTTTCTAGACAAAATGATAAGAGAAATATGACTTGTAATGAATAGGTGAAACAAGAAGAAAGTGAAGGGAAGATTTTACCTTATGGAGTGTTTCTGAGATGATGGAGAGTTTGGACCAGCAAGATTCCTTCTCCAAGGTTTGTAGAAGTTAGAATGAGGGATTGAGAGATTTTGGGAGAGTTGGAGCAAGAGTTCCACGGGTTGGGGGCGGTGTCACCGCCGGCCCTAACCATCTCGGGTTATAAAGGGCTCTCGGGCGGTGCCACCGCCTGAACAAGCGGTGCCACCGCCTAGCGCCCGAGCGCTCAAGCGGTGCTACCGCCGACTCTGGCGGTGCCACCGCTGGCTGGCCGTGAAAGAAGGAAAGAAAACTTTTCTTCCCCCTTTCTTGATTTCCAGAGGTTTTTGACGCAAGGAAAGGTTGAGATATTGAGTTGTAGTTTAATATATCATTTGGAATCGAAAGAGGAAGATGAAATCAAATTCACAAACGAATGGAACAGGAATGAGACATTCTTCATAAAATCCATTCAAACGTCTTACTCCAAGGGACAATTTAACATGCCTAGTTCCCTTCTAATAAATTCAAATTGGTCTTCATTTAAGGCTTTTGTAAAAATATCTGCTAATTGATGCTTTGTGTCAATGAATTCTAGAACAACATCATTGTTAAGGACATGATCGCGTATGAAATGATGCCTAACGTCAATGTGTTTAGTTCTAGAGTACTGAATTGGATTCTTAGTAAGACATATGGTACTAGTATTATAACATTTTATGGGAATATTTTTAAAGTGAATTCCGTAGTCTTCTAATGTATTTTTCATCCAAACAACTTGTGCACAGCATGCACTTGCAGCAATGTATTCGGCTTCCACCATAGATAGTGTAACTGAATTTTGTTTCTTGGAAGTCCAAGAAACAAGTGCATGTCCTAAAAATTGGCATGTTCCGGATGTACTTTTTCTATCTATCCTACATCCGCCATAATCGACATCTGCATAAGCTATTAAATCAAATTTTTCAGATTTTGGATACCACAATCCTAAATTTGGAGTTCCTTTAAGATACCTAAATATTCTTTTAACACTTTTAAGATGAGATAATTTAGGATTTGATTGAAACCTAGCGCAAAGTCCTACACTAAACATAATATTTGGTCTAGTCGCGGTTAGGTAGAGTAGACTACCTATCATTCCCCTATATGTTTTTTGATCAAAATTTTCACTATTTTCATCCATATCTAACTTAGTCGAAGTACTCATAGGGGTGTTTATTGCTTTTGAATTATCCATGTTAAATCATTTTAACAATTCTAATGTATATTTAGATTGGTTAAGAAATATATCATCCCTAAGTTGTTTGATTTGTAATCCTAAAAAGAAAGTTAATTCACCCATTAAACTCATTTCAAATTCATGACTTATACATTTGGCAAATGATTCACATAGTGATTCATCCGAAGAGCCAAAAATGATATCGTCAACATAAATTTGCACAATAAGAAAATTATGTTCAAAATATTTAATAAACAATGTAGTATCAACCTTGCCTTTGGTAAAATTATTTAAAATAAGAAAGGAACTAAGCCTTTCATACCAAGCTCTAGGGGCTTGTTTCAAGCCATAGAGAGCCTTAGTCAATTTGAATACATGATTAGGAAGAAGAGAATTTTCAAATCCGGGAGGTTGTTTGACATATACTTCTTCGGAAATAAAGCCATTCAAGAAGGCACTTTTGACATCCATTTGAAATAGTTTAAAATTATTACTACTAGCATAGGCAAGGAGCATCCTTATGGCTTCTAATCGAGCCACGGGAGCGAAGGTTTCTTCGTAATTGATACCTTCTTCTTGGTTGAAACCTTTGGCCACTAATCTAATCTTATTTCTAACCACGATACCATTTTCGTCTTGCTTGTTTCTAAAGACCCATTTAGTACCAATGACTAAATGATCACTAGGTCTAGGAACAAGCTCCCATACCTTATTCCTCTCAAATTGATTCAATTCCTCTTGCATTGCGATAACCCAAAAATCATCTTTTATGGCCTCGTCAATGCATTTAGGTTCGATTTGAGAAAGGAAGGCGGCGTTGGCACAAAAATTCTTGAAAGAGGAACGAGCTTGAACCCCTTTTGATGTATCCCCTATAATTAGCTCCTTTGGATGAGCATCTATATACTTCCATTCCTTAGGTAAGGAAATTTCGGAAGAAGGTACATCCAAGTTGCTATTTTGAGGAGGGGGTTCATTTAAATTCAAATTATCAAAACCAAGATCATCATCAAAATCATTTTTCTTTAAATTTGAAACTTCATTAAAAACTACATGAATAGACTCTTCAATTACTAAGGTTCTTTTATTAAAAACCCGAAAAGCTTTAGAAACGGAAGAGTAACCAAGAAAGATGCCTTCATCGGATTTAGCATCAAATTTTCCTAAGGCATCCCTTTCATTTAAAATAAAGCATTTATAACCGAAAACTTTAAAATAGGAAATATTTAGTTTTTTGTTATTCCATAATTCATAGGGAGTTTTTGATAAGGATGGTCTTATTAGGACTCTATTCATGATGTAGCAAGCCGTATTTACGGCTTCGACCCAAAAGTACTTAGGTAAACTATGTTCATTTAACATAGTTCTTGCCATTTCTTATAGGTTTCTATTTTTTCTTTCAACTACTCCATTTTGTTGGGGATTTCTCGAAGTGGAGAAGTTGTGATTGTATCCATTAACTTCACAAAAATTTTGAAAGTCACGGTTTTGAAATTCGCCACCATGATCACTCCGAATTGATGAAATCATGACACCTTTTTCATTTTGAGTGAGTTTACAAAATTTAGAGAAACACTTGAAACAATCACTTTTGTGAGTTAAGAAATAGGTCCAAGTGTATCTAGAGTAGTCATCCACAGTCACAAAAGCATATTTGCTTCCACCTAGACTTATTGTATCAATTGGTCCAAATAAGTCCAAATGGATCAATTGTAACGGTCTAGTGGTGCTAATTTGATTTTTTGGTTTGAAGCTTGTTTTTATTTATTTTCCTAGTTGACATGCATCGCATACCTTATCCTTAATAAACTTCATATTCGGAATCCCTCGTACTAATTCTTGAGATGAGATTTTAGATATTGTTTTCATGCTTGCATGGCCTAATCTCCTATGCCAAAGCCAAGCATCATCATTTACGACGGAGAAACACATTTCATTTCTTAGTTCATCAAGATTGATGGTATAGACATTATTTTGTTTTAAAGCAATCATAGTCATGTTATGATTTGGTTTTTCAATAATGCACATATTTGATTCAAATCTAATGATATAACCTTTATCGCATAATTGACTAATGCTCAATAGATTATGTTTCAATCCATCAACTAGTAACACATCATCAATGGAAAAACTTGATTTGTTATCTATGGTTCCCTTGCCAATGATTTTGCCTTTGTTGTTGTCTCCGAAGGTGACATAGCCTTCGTTCATGCTAGTGAGTTTGGAGAATTGGGATGGATCTCCGGTCATATGCCTTGAGCATCCACTATCAAGATACCATCTCTTGCTCCTAGCATGTGATGGTGTATGTTTCTACAAGAAGGAATTATTTTTAGGTACCCATTTACTTTTGGGTGCCTCAAAAACTAATCTAACTTGTTTATTATATTGCATAGACTTGATCATAGTTCCTTTAGGAACCCAAATCAATTTGTTCGGACTAATTTTCTTGAATGGACATTGGTAAGTTATATGTCTATATTTGCAACAAAAGTTGCAATTGCTTTGGTGTTGAACATGTAAGATAGGACATTTAATAAAGGTGGTTGGATTTTGGTGAGTACTTCTCACAAATCCGATTCCACTCCTTTTAGGAACGTGACCCTTATTTGTAAGGATCATGTTTAAAGACTTGCTACCGACCTCGAATTTCTTCAAGGTGTCTTTAAGTACCAAGTTCTCATTTTGGAGAGTTTCTAGATCATGGCATTTAGCACATGGAGCTATACTATCATGGTATTCAGTTTTTAATTTATCAAAATCATAAGTAAGACTATCATGCTCCTTTTTTAGCAATTTGTATTTTCTACTAATTGTCTTACATTCATCAAATAACTCATGGAAGGCATTTAATAATTCATGATAAGGTAAATCTGCATTAATTAAATCCGTTACCTCTTCTTCGAAGGCCATTAGGGCGTAATGAGCAACTTGCTCGGTGTTAGGCTCCTCTTCTTCGGACGTGCTTGAATCATCCCATGTTGCCTTGAGCGCCTTCTTCTTTGATGCTTTCTTTTTGGCTTGTGGATAATCGTTCTTGTAGTGTCCCGGTTTCTTGCACTCATAGCAAATTACTTGGTCCTTCTTTTGTTCGAATTTATTTTTTGTATTATTTTTAAATTTGTTCTTTCTTAAGTATTTTTTAAATTTTTGAGTCAAAAGTGCAATGTCATTGTCACTGTCCTCATCACTTGATGTTCCTTTCAAGTGGTCTTCTTGTGATGTGAGTGCCATATCCTTCCTATTCTTTGGAAGGGGGTTCTCGAGCTCGTTATGAGCTTGACATGTCATTTCGTAGGTCATTAGAGACCCAATGAGTTCTTCAAGAGGGAATGTTTTAAGGTCTTTGGCCTCTTGAATGGCCATAACTTTTGGATCCCAACTTTTAAGGAGGGATCTTAAGATTTTAGTTACTAGTTCAAAGTTAGTAAAATCTTTACCAAGGGCTTTGAGTCCATTGATGACATTCGTAAACCGGGTGTACATGTCTCCGATGGACTCACTTGGTTTCATTCGGAAAAGTTCGTAAGAGTGCACAAGAATGTTGATTTTGGACTCTTTCACTCGGCTAGTGCCTTCATGAGTGACCTCAAGAGTTCTCCAAATATCAAAAGCCGAATCACAAATTGAAACACGATTAAATTCATTTTTGTCTAGTGCACAAAACAAGGCATTCATAGCCTTTGCATTTAAAGCAAAAACCTTCTTCTCCGATTCATTCCATTCGCTCATCGGAAGAGAAGATTTTTGAAATCTGTTTTCAACAATAGTCCAAAGCTCGAAATCCATAGAAATGAGAAGATCCTCATCCGAGTCTTCCAATACGTGTAATCCGACCCATTAAACATAGGTGGACGTGTGATAGAGTGTCCCTCATGCATGCCGGAGTAAGCAATCTCTCTTAGGTATTAAACCAAATATGAGAGTGAGCCTTGCTCTGATACCAATTGTTAGGATCGGAGCGGCACTAAGAGGGGGGGGTGAATTAGTGCAGCGGATTAAAACTTTGGTTTTAGAAAATCTTTCGTACGATAAGAATGGAACTTGAAAAGCTTAACTTATAAGCGTATTCTTAAATATGCGCAGCAAAGGTAATAAGGAACTAAAGCATGTAAGAAGGTTTGCAATAATGTAAATAGCAATAACTAAATGCAAACCAAGGATCACGCCGATTTTAGAATGGTTCGGTCAAATGACCTACATCCACTTGCGAGGCCCCTCTTCAATGAGGCTCCCACCTTCTACTAGCAAATCTCTTGAAATGGAAGGGTAAATACCCCTCTTACAACTCTTTACAAGCGGTTCACTCTCTTACAGATTTTCGAGAAGGAATGAGGTGAACACTAGCAAATTGAAAACAAGACTTTCTAAGACTTTTCTAAGACCTTTCTCTCAATCAATTGCTGCTCAAAAAGTTGTAATCTCAGCTGAGATTTGAGGGGTATTTATAGGCCTCAAGAGGATTCAAATTTGGGCTCCAAATTTGAATTCTCGTGGAGTTCCCGATGCTGGTGGTGCTACCGCCTGTCAATGGTGGTGCCACCGCCTGTCAGTGTAAGGCCCTGACAGTGCTGGGCGGTGCCACCGCCTGGCTCTCGAGCACTGGGCGGTGCCACCGCCCAGTCTAGCAATGCCACCGCTAGACCCTTCGATTCACTTGTTTGGTCTTCAAACTTAGCCCAAACCAAGTCTAACTTTGGGCCCAGTTGGCCCCTAACTAGGATATAGGATTATCTTCTTAATCATAATCCTAATTACAAGTTAACTACTTAACAAAACACATCCTAAGCAATTTATCAACCGCGAACGTCAAGTCTTGTTCCGGCGAGCTTTCCGATGAACTTCTTTCGACGGGCTCCAAGCACGCTCCCGAACTTGTGATGAGTAGCCGAGCCTTCTCAGTGATCTCCGTGAACCTCCGATGATCTCTTCGGCGAACTTTCGAAAATTCCGACAGGTTCCCGATTTCTTCTCGGTTGGTTGCGGCAGCATCTCCGACGAACGTCCATCGAACTTGACTCCGGTATCCTTGCTTTGTGTTTTCTTGTTATCGTAGTTAATCCTGCACACTTAACTCACTAATATGGATTAGATCAATTAACCCATCAATTGATTGTATCATCAAAATCTGAGATTCAACAGTAAATATTTGAAAAGTACCTCTCATATCATGATTTTGGGAATGTTAAGTTTAAATTGTGTAATGATATAAACATATGGTACATGTTGGTTTTGTGAATGTATAAATTCCCATGCTTATGGATTTATAATGTGGTTATGGTTTAGTTGAGTTGGCTTTAGATTTTGTGAATCATTAAGTGATATGATGGTACGATTATGAACCGCACAGGTTTTGTGAATTGTGGATTGTAGAGGTGAATGACTTGAATATTTTCTCAGTATTCTCAAATGTGTGATTGATCTATAATAAATTCGGAGGGCATGATAGAGATTATGAAAGATATTTCAATCTATTTTCAAATAAAATAAGTTTTGTATGAATCGAAGTTTCAAACTAAGAGTTACAATTGATTTAGTAACCAAAGGTAAGAAAACAAAATCATTGTTTTGTAGAATCCATAGGATCAATTTCAATAGATAACTAGGTAGACATTTGGATTCAAAATCTTTCAATCTAAGTATCAAAAGAAAGATCTATGAGTCTAGTTTCCAATGAAATAAGTTTTGAATAAATTAAAGTTTCAAATAAGGACTTATAGATATTTTAGTATCAAAAGGTCAGAAATTACGATCCCTATTTTACAGAATCTGTAGGCTCATTTGAAATAGAAGTTTGGGCAAGCAAACTTACTCTGAATTCTTAAAATAAGCTATTAAAAGAAAGGTTTATGAGTCTATATTCTGATTAAATAACTTTTGTCCAAATCAGAGGTCAGTGCATGAAGTTATAACCATAATAAGGTAGAAAGGTTAGAATCTTGAAAGTTTCACGATTCAAATCGTTATGTCTAAACAGGAGATATATCAAATGCAAGGCTAGAAAAATTTAAAGTTTCTCATATTCAAGGAAAATGCAGAGATAAAATTGCAGTAAGAAACGATTATGACACTTGTAATAGGAAAGATTAGAAAACTTGCAATAGAAAGGATCAAAACACTTGCCTTAAACAAATTTGAGTCCCAAAAGTGTGGAATCGATGCAAAACTGTTGAATCTCGGATTTTGATGATGAAGTCAATTGTCATTTGTTATCTAATCTATATGCTGAGATAAGTGTGCAGGATTAACTACGATGAAAGTAAGACATGCAGTAGGAGTTGCACCGGAGTCAAGACAATGATCACATTGGGAGTTCGAGAGTTCGACGGAAGTTCGAACAGTCGTCGGAGGTTCTGTGGGAACAAATCCGAGAAGTCCATAAGCTTGCCAAAGAAGCTCATCGGAACTCGCCAAGTGAATCGTCGCAAGTCCAGGAGTTTGCCGGAAGTCCACAGGAGCATCACCGAGGGTTCATCGGATGATCGACGAAAGTTCGCCGGAAGCTCGCCGGAAGAAGCGATTGACGCATCGAAGCAAGTTGCAGTAAATGTCTTAGGGAAAATCATAGTTAGCACAATGATTAAGTTGGAAATGGGAGGTGATCCCATTAACTTAATCTTGGGGCAATTGGGCCCCTGAAAAACCCAAATTGGGCCGAATGGATCAACCCATTCGGACCCTGATTTCTGCCAAGCGGTTGAACCGCCCAAGGCAGGTGGTTGCCCTGGGCTTAGTCTCTGAGTGAGACTGGGAGGTGCAACCGCTCCAGCCAGGCGGTGGCACCGCCTGAGCTCAGTCTCCAAGCGAGACTGGGTGGTGCAACCGCCCTTGACAGGAGGTGGCACCGCCTGAGCTCGGTCTTCGAGCTCTGCTAGGCGGTGCAACCGCCTCAGTCAGGAGGTGCAACCGCCCCTGACAGGAGGTGGCACCGCCCAGAGGCTCAGTCTTCGAGCTCTGCTAGGCGGTGCAACCACTCCAGTCAGGAGGTGTAATCGCCTGATCCCGGAATTTCGGGAATTGACAGTTTTGAGCTCCAAATTTGAACTGGGTTGGGGCCTATAAATACCCCACCCATTCAGCACTGAAAGGGTATGAACTCACACCGAAATCTTAATCTTTTTCTGTGATTCTTAGAGCTCAAAATTGTTGTAAAGGCCAAAAGTTCTTCTCCCTCTTTTCTTCCAAGTTCTGAGTTGTAAAGAGAGGAGAGAAAATTCTGTAAGGGTTGTCTCATAAGCCCGTCAAAAGGAGTGAAACTGTAAAAGGGTGGTTGGCCTTCGCCTATTGAAGGAAGGCCTCTAGTTGACGTCGGTGACCTCGTCGGTGGAGGAAGCCAAAAGTGGAGTAGGTCAAGATTGACCGAACCACTCTAAATCTTGGTTTGCATTTACTTTGAGCATCTTATCTTTATTGCAAACCTCCTCAATAGCTTACTGCCTTTTGTGTTTTTACAAACGTGTTTTAAAGTTTAGTGCTTTCCGAATCGAGGTTTAAGACGCAAATCAGTTTTATCGTACGAACATCGTATTTCAGTTTGCGCTTACGTTCTGATTTCCATTATAACTACAAACTGCCTTTATATCTTTGCTTTAACTGTATCTCACCTTATCTCAAGTTAAAGTGGTTTACGAATTAGCTTTTATACCGAAATCGCTTTTATCGTACGAACGTCATATTTCAGTTTGCGCTTATATTCTGATTTCCATCATAACTACAAACTGCGTTCATATCTTTACTGCATCTCACCTAGTCAAAAGTTGAAGTGATTTACGAATCAGCTTTCTTACCAAAATCACTTCAATCGAACGAACGCAGTTTTCGATTTAAATCGCAGAAGGTTTTCCGCTGCACTAATTCACCCCCCCTCTTAGTGCTCTTAATCATAACAATTGGTATCAAAGCGGGGTTAACTCTCTAACAGATTAAAACCCAAGAGAGATGGCATACTGTCATGACCTTAGCTGGAATTGCCTAAGGCGTGAGGCACCCTTGCGGCCAAAGACGCGAACTTAGCTTGCGTTGCCTAAGTCACGAGTTACCCTTGTGGCAAAGACGCGAACTTAGCTTGCATTGCCTAAGTCGCGCTTCGTCCTTGCAATCTTGCTCCGCAAGGATCAGCCCACTTTGTAACCTCTCGCAGGTCCCGAAGGACCTGTAAAAGAGAACGAAGTTAGTTCGAAAGAATGAGCAACGGACAAGTCCCGAAGTCTCGCGAAAAGGGAAGCTTTACAAAGAATTCGACGAACACCCTATGTGCATAAGAGAAAAGAGGGAGAGGGAGAAAAACAAGGCTTTCAAGGATGAACGAACAGCTGCAAGCCCACAAACAGCCGCTCACCTGGTCCCGGGCGCAAAGACAAGTTCCCGTAAAGGTCACGTGCGAACTTGCGAAAGAGATCTCAATGCCCGGTATATAACCGAAGCCCCATCCAGCCCTGTGCCACCCGGGGGGTTCCTGGGGTCTGAGATGGCTGACATTTTGGTAAGCGGAGGCAGTTCTCCGCTCACCTCCCATGGCACGCGAAAACGGAGCTGTTTTGGGGCTGTTTTGCTCGGTTCGGTGAGCGGTCGCTTTGCAACGCTACAGCTTGTTCGAACTTACATATTTACAAGCAAAATGACCCAAAACCAAGAGAAAATATGTTGTCAAGCAGCTGTACATGCAGGTGTGAGCGACGAACGGTTCATTGAACGGAGTTGTTGCGGGTGCGCGACGACCGTTCGTGACATTCTCCCCCACTTAAACTGTCGACGCCCTCGTCGATGCTTGTTGGTAGTTGTTGATGACTTCTTCTTCATGTCGTAGGGTGTCTTCAGGCTCCCAACTGGCTTCAGTTCGGGGAAGCTTTCGCCACTTCACCAAGTACTCTGTTTGCTCAGCTCCGTTGGGTAGCTTTATCTTGCGATCCGCCAGAATGGTTTCCACTCGCTTCTCGTAGGAGGCTGTGATGGGAGGTAGCCGAGTTGGAACACTTCGGGAAGCATCTTACAGATCCGAGTGGTAGGCTTTTAGGTTGTTGGCGTGAAGGACGTTGTGAATTTTGAACCACGCCGGCAATTGCAACTGCTAGTCATATGTGCCCAGCAAGCCAATCACGTGAGTGATGGCACGTGTGACTTGATACAGAATCTTTTTGCTTATTATATTTTGGTGTATATCACTTTATAACTATTGCATAAATGCATATATATATTGTGATGTCCTTGGATTTGTGCAATGGGAATCGAATCGTGATGAGATCACGAAAATGAGATCGATTCACCTTTAAACACATATCCTAAATAATCCCGGTCATAGGTTACTCGAGAGGGACATCGTGATAACCGGATAGACTGGTGTGCTGTATACCCGTCCATATGATGGATGCAGCTGGTCTCATAGCTGCTCGTGTAGGGACACTAGGGATACAGTACAGGTGCTCATTGGAGAATGAGTTCACTGATTGATCCGCTTACGGAATGCTGGATGGTTGATGATGCCTTATTGTCAGACAACGATTCCGTAGTCCTAGTGGTGTATCTGGTCCTTAGACTTGAGACACCAAGGATGTCCTGTATGAGTGCTCCACTCTTTGATACCAGACTTATAGGTTTGGTTGTCCCCAGATCTAGTACAGCTGGTCATTGGGAGTGGTAGTCGACCTTACGAGGGCTATTGAGTGTCAATAGAGGATCATCCACTCTCGGCGTCATGAGAGGAATATCCTATGTGTTCTTGCTCAGACAAATCCCTGGCTAGGGTCATTCGGGTTGAGAGAGAAAGAGTTCTCCGGGAGAATCCGATTAGAGCGAGACTCGAGTAGAAACCGTATGGGTCTGACAGCACCATGCTCGATATACGGTCTCTAGGATATTAGATGGATGAGGGACTATAGGTACATGGTAACTGAGGACAGACAGGTCCAATGGATTGGATTCTCCTGTATCGTCTGGGGACTACGGCGTAGTGGCCTAGTACGTCCGTAGTCGATGAGTCAAGTGAATTATTACAGAGATAATAATTCACTCAATTAGAAGGAGTTCTGACAGGTATGACTCACGGCCAGCTCGATATTGGGCCTAGAGGGTCACACACATATGGTAGGCATTGCGATGAGTAGAGGTTCGGATATGAGATATCCGACGGAGCCCTTGTCTTATTGGATGCAGATCCAATACCCACTAGGGAAGGACCTATTAGGGTTTGACACGGGATCTCTATAAATAGGAGGGATTCACAGCCTCATAGGTTAGAGTCTTTGCTTGCCTTTCCTATTCTCCTCTCCCTCTCCACCTCAGAGTAGGCCTGGAGTTTTGAGGAGCGTCGTCGCAACCCTACTGTGTGGATCACCGCTAGAGAGGAGGACGCTTGACCTCCTTCACCCTCTCCTAAGGATCTGCAAGGAAATAGGGATATATGATCTCCCTAGGTAACACAATCTCTATACGCAGTTTTGTGTTTTGCGGATTTTTGCGCACCAATCTTCGCACGACGACGAACATCTTTTTGGGAATCGGGGATTTTTGTTTTCTTGTTTTTCCGCTGCGCATATGATGTCGCCCCCAATGATTTCCCAACAGTGGTATCAGAGCCAGGTTGTTCGTGCGAATGATTGGTTTTGAACTGCATGTATTGTGTTTAGGAAGAATTTTGACGTCAAAATCGTTGACGCAAAAGCGAGGAAGGGCAGCAACGGTTGCTGCCCTCGATCTGCATGCCTGCAGCCACCTGCAGCGGCAGCCGCAGCCGCAGCCAGGCAGCACAGCGCCGGCGCATGCGCAAGCGCTGTGCCTGCAGTAGCCGGCCGGCGGTCTGCTTGTAGTAGGCTTGCGGCCGGCGGGGCTGGCAGCCCGCGGGTAGAGGCGCCTGCGGCCGCTGAGCCCGCGAGTAGAGGCGCCGCGGGGCAGCAGCGCGGGCTAAAGCACCGCAGGGCAGCGGCGCCTGTGGCCGCTACTCCCACGGGCAAAAACCCCGCAGGGGCGGCCACCAGCGAGGCAGCACCGCCTGCGGGCGCTGCCTCGCCGGCAGAACTGCCCGCGGAGGCGGCGACGCCCGCGGGGGCGCCCACCTGCAGCGGCAGCGCCGCCAGCGGGCGTGCCGCCCGCAGGCGAGGGCAGCGCCCCGCCCCTCGTCGCACAGGCCACCGCTAGCAGGGTGGCGGCGGCAACGACAGCAGCAAAGGGCAGTAGGAAATTAGGGTTTTTTGGGCAAAAGACAGTTTTACCCTTGTGAATTTGAGAAATTCCAGTTTCTGTCTTTTGTCCAAATTACAAAAATACCCTTATGAATTGAGAAATTACTTATATATCCCTGATTTCAGAAAATATTAATTAATTAAAAGGTTTAGTTGATTATTATTTTTATTATTATCTAGTAGTCCTACATGATGATGATTATTTATACATGTGATGTATGATGTGTGGGCGGATGATCATGGACCGTGTGATGTGTGTACTTGTGATTATTGTTATTGAGGTCTGCGAACCTCCATTATATTTCTCGTTTATTGTCGGGCCTGCGTGCCTATGATTAAGTTGTAATCACATGAGGAGGCGCAGCGGGAGTGTGGATGCGATAGCGGGACCCACGAGACGGACGATCGTGATGCATGGAGATGCATCAAGATGTCGACGGAACCGACGAGGACGAGATGGACGATCACAGGGCATGGAGATGCACTGTTGCACACATAGATCTTGATGTGAGTGATTAGGCCTACTGGCTCGGGCCTAATTATATTAGGTTGTGGTCCATGATCATCTGGTGTGATTGCTTATACACATACTAGATATGTATATATATTTGCATGCGATGTAGATATATATGAAATATGTATATGTGTGACATGTCATATTAGGAGACCAAATTATAGAAACATCTCTCGATAATATTAAGTCGGTAAACGTGAGGCAATTAGATTGACCCACGTGGCCTTCCATCGTTATGAGTAGGAACCGATTCCCGGTGTAGGTTGAGTTGGTCGAGTCCCTCGAGACTCGCCTATATCGCGATTCGCTATCTTGCTTACGACATAGAGATGTCATCGGTGACCTGAGGGCATGGTATGCTTGGTCGAGTCCCTCGAGGGTATATCATCAAATCAGACTCATCTTGTAACGAAGGTGTTGACTTAACCGAGCATCATGGTTGGTCGAGTCCCTCGAGGCCATGGTGATTCGGAGGCCGAACAGGACGGGAATCACAAGGAGTTGTGATCGGCAAGAGTTGCCTACCTTTTAGGCTTAGTGTGATTGGTCGAGTCCCTCGAGGTTACACTAAGACGCTGATTGGATCCTAATCCCCACTAGAAGTCTACCGGAGACTTCCGTTTTATGTGCTGAGGGTGTCGCGTGACTCGATAGTAAAATAGTGGGAGCATATTAAGATAGAAGTCCATATCTTGATAGTTTATTTCTTGCAAAATCTGCATGTTATTCATTTCTGCTACATCTTTATTTTCAGAAAAATGTCGCTTTCAAATCCCTTACGTGGCATACTTGATGTCAACCGCCTCACTGGTCCAAATTATACGGATTGGCTCCGTAACTTGAGAATTATTCTCACAGCGGAGAAAATCATGTACGTCCTTGATACAGTGATGCCTACGCCCGAAGAAGGGGCAAGCGAGGATGAGATCGCTCGCTACGTGAAGTACATTGATGACTCCACTCTTGCTCAGTGCTATATGTTGGGCTCTATGACTCCTGAGTTACAGAGACAACATGAAAAGATGGATGCCAGATCCATTCTCCTACATGTCTGTAAATTGTTTGAGGAACAGGGAAGGACTCAACGATATGAGATATCCAAGAGCCTTTTCCGCGCTAGGATGGCTGAGGGGACATCGGTTCAGAACCATGTCCTAAAGATGATTGAGTGGATGGAGAAACTCACAGGTCTAGGAATGGTCCTAGAGGATAACTTGTGTGTGGACATTGTGCTTCAGTCCCTACCAGATTCCTTTTCACAATTCATAATGAATTTTAATATGAACAAGTTTGAGGTGACTCTCCCAGAGCTCCTCAATATGTTGAGGGAGGCAGAGAGTACTATTAAGAAAGAGAAGCCAGTTCTCTACACTGGTGAGACCAGAAAGAAAAGGAAAGCAGAAAGGTCCCTTAAGAAGGGAAAGGACAAAGGCCAGTGCTTCCACTGTGGTAAAGATGGGCACTGGAAGAGAAACTGCAAAGAGTACCTTGCAGAAAGGGTGAAACAAAAGCTTCATGAAGCTTCAGGTACATTCATGATCAGTCTCCATTTGTCAGAATCTTATGATAACACATGGGTATTGGATACCGGTAGTGCTTATCATATATGCAATTTGTTGCAGGTTCTAGCAAGGCCTAGGAGACTTGAAAGAGGCGAGATGGACCTCAAGATGGGTAATGGAGCAAAAGTTGCTGTAGTAGCTGTTGGCGAGGTCGCCTTACATCTGCCTAGTGGAGCTTTTATTGCATTAGATGCATGTTATTTTGTTCCTTCTATTATCAAAAACATTATCTCCATTTCATGTTTAATAGTTAGTGGATATAAATTTGTTTTTGAGAACAATGGTTGTTCAATATTATTAGATGATAAGATCATCACGAAAGGAACATTGCATAATGGTTTATTTATGTTAGACACTACTCCACATATCATGAATGTAAATGTGTCTAAGAGGAAACGAGATGAAGTGAACAGTGCATACCTGTGGCATTGTAGGCTAGGTCACATCCATGAAAGAAGGATTCAAAAGTTACTAAATGATGGATATCTAGATCCATTCGACTATGTGTCTTATGCAACTTGTGAGCCTTGCATTCGTGGAAAATTGACCAACTCTCCATTTAGTGGAACTGGAGAGAGAGCCACTGAGTTGTTGGAACTCATACATAGTGATGTATGTGGACCCATGTCAACTCATGCCATTGGAGGTTACTCCTACTTCATTATATTTACTGATGATTTCTCAAGGTATGGATATGTGTACTTAATGAAGTACAAGTCCGAGGCCTTTGAGAAATTCAGAGAGTATAAGAATGAGGTGGAGAACCAGACTGGAAAGAGTATCAAAACTCTTCGATCAGATCGAGGAGGTGAGTACTTAAGTATAGAGTTTACTCAGTTCCTCAAGGACCATGGGATATTATCCCAATGGACACCTCCTTACACACCTCAGCTCAATGGTGTCTCTGAAAAGAGAAATCATACGTTATTAGATATGGTACGGTCCATGATGAGTTTCGCTGACCTACTTCTAGGGATATGCCCTAGAGACCACAGCTTACCTACTGAACAGAGTTCCAACTAAGTCGGTAGTGTCTACACCATATGAGATATGGAAAGGGAAGAAGCCTGATCTGAAGGTTGTTAAGATTTGGGGCTACCCAGCCCATGTTAAAAGATACAACCCCGATAAGTTAGAATCAAGGACAGAGTGATGCAAATTTGTGGGACACCCCAAGGAAACTTGTGGGTATTATTTCTATCATCTCGAGGACAAAAAGGCCTTTGTAGCTAAGAGAGCAGTGTTCCTTGAGAAGGAACACATTCTTGGCGGAGACAATGGGAGAATGATAGAGTTGAGCGAAGTTAGAGAACCAAGCTCAAGCACCACTCTACAGCCCGAGTCTGTTCAGGTACCTAATACACAAGTTTCAACTTTACGCAGGTCTGATAGAGTATCTCATCCTCCTGAGAGATATGTGGGACATATTAGAGGAGAGGATGCTGAGGATATTGATCCTCAGACCTACGAGGAGGCTATTATGAGTATAGACTCCGGGAAGTGGCAAGAAGCCATGAATTCTGAGATGGATTCTATGTACTCCAATAAGGTTTGGAACCTAGTTGATGCGCCCGAAGGTATTGTACCCATCGGTTGCAAATGGATCTTTAAGAAAAAGATCGGAGTAGATGGAAAGGTAGAAACCTATAAAGCAAGGCTAGTGGCTAAAGGGTATCGTCAAAGGCAAGGTGTTGACTACGACGAAACCTTCTCACCCGTAGCAATGCTAAAATCCATCAGAATTCTATTGGCTATTACAGCACACTATGATTATAAGATATGGCAGATGGATGTGAAAACCGCATTCCTCAATGGGAACCTCGAGGAGGAAGTGTATATGATGCAACCTGAGGGATTCGTGTCCAAGAACTGCCCAGATAAGGTGTGTAGGTTGCTTAGATCCATTTATGGACTAAAGCAAGCTTCCCGAAGTTGGAACATAAGATTTGATGAGTCAATCAGATCTTATGACTTCGTTAAGAACGAAGATGAGCCTTGTGTGTACAGGAAGGTAAGTGGGAGCGCTATCACCTTTTTGGTGTTATATGTGGATGACATCCTCATCATTGGGAATGATGTAGGAATGCAATCCACAGTAAAGACTTGGTTATCTAGACACTTCTCCATAAAGGACTTAGGGGAAGCATCCTATATCTTGGGGATTAGAATCTATAGAGATAGATCCAAGAGGATGCTTGGCTTGTCCCAGTCCAGGTACATAGAAACCATTGTCAAAAGGTTTGGCATGGAAAATTCCAAAGGGCAAACATGAATATGATACCTTATGCCTCAGCAATAGGGTCTATCATGTATGCCATGCTATGTACTAGGCCTAATATAGCGCATGCTCTGAGTGTCACGAGCAGGTATCAGGCGGATCCAGGCTTGGAGCACTGGAAAGCAGTAAAGTGTATCCTTAAGTACTTGAGAAGGACTAAGGATCTTTTACTAGTATATGGAGGTAATAGCCTTAAGGTTGAAGGCTTCACTGACTCAAGTTTTCAGTCTGATGTCGATGATAGCAAGTCGAATTCAGGGTATGTGTACACCTTGAATGGAGGAGCAGTGTGCTGGAAGAGTTCCAAGCAAGATACCACTACTGACTCGACCACAGAGGCGGAGTACATTGCTGCATCGGATGCAGCAAAGGAGGGAGTCTGGGTGAAGAAGTTCATCACAGATTTGGGAGTCGATACAGATAGCGACAAGTCGACTTCCTTATATTGCGACAACTATGGGGTGATTACTCAAATAAGGGAACCCGGGTCTCATCAGAAGTGTTCTGAGGAGGTTCCAGCTTATAAGAGAGATCGTAACCCGAGGAGATGTAGTAGTGGAAAGAGTTCCATCCGAAGATAACATTGCAGATCCACTGACAAAGCCGTTGTCTCAGATTGTCTATGAGCGTCATAGGAGTCTGATGGGGATCAGACACATAGGTGATTGGCTTTAGGTCAAGTGGGAGATTGCTAGTCATATGTGCCCAGCAAGCCAATCACGTGAGTGATGGCACGTGTGACTTGATACAGAATCTTTTTGCTTATTATATTTTGGCGTATATCACTTTATAACTATTGCATAAATGCATATATATATTGTGATGTCCTTGGATTTGTGCAATGGGAATCAGATCGTGATGAGATCACGATAATGAGATCGATTCACCTTTAAACACATATCATAAATAATCCCGGTCATAGGTTACTCGAGAGGGACATCGTGATAACCGGATAGACTGGTGTGCTGTATACCCGTCCATATGATGGATGCAGCTGGTCTCATAGCTGCTCGTGTAGGGACACTAGGGATACAGTACAGGTGCTCATTGGAGAATGAGTTCACTGATTGATCCGCTTACGGAATGCTGGATGGTTGATATGCCTTATTGTCAGACAGTGATTCCGTAGTCCTAGTGGTGTATCTGGTCCTTAGACTTGAGACACCAAGGATGTCCTGTATGAGTGCTCCACTCTTTGATACCAGACTTATAGGTTTGGCTGTCCCCAGATCTAGTACAGCTGGTCATTGGGAGTGGTAGTCGACCTTACGAGGGCTATTGAGTGTCAATAGAGGATCATCTACTCTCGGCGTCATGAGAGGAATATCCTATGTGTTCTTGCTCAGACAAATCCCTGGCCAGGGTCATTCGGGTTGAGAGAGAAAGAGTTCTCCAGGAGAATCCGATTAGAGCGAGACTCGAGTAGAAACCGTATGGGTCTGATAGCACCATGCTCGATATACGGTCTCTGGGATATTAGATGGATGAGGGACTATGGGTACATGGTAACTGAGGACAGATAGGTCCAATGGATTGGATTCCCCTGTATCGTCTGGGGACTACAGCGTAGTGGCCTAGTACGTCCGTAGTCGATGAGTCAAGTGAATTATTACAGAGATAATAATTCACTCAGTTAGAAGGAGTTCTGACAGGTATGACTCACGGCCAGCTCGATATTGGGCCTAGAGGGTCACACACATGTGGTAGGCATTACGATGAGTAGAGGTTCGGATATGAGATATTCGACGGAGCCCTTGTCTTATTGGATGCAGATCCAATACCCACTAGGGAAGGACCCATTAGGGTTTGACACGGGATCTCTATAAATAGGAGGGATTCACAGCCTCATAGGCTAGAGTCTTTGCTTGCCTTTCCTATTCTCCTCTCCCTCTCCACCTCAGAGTAGGCCTGGAGTTTTGAGGAGCGTCGTCGCAACCCTGCTGTGTGGATCACCACTAGAGAGGAGGACGCTTGACCTCCTTCACCCTCTCCTAAGGATCTGCAAGGAAACAGGGATATACGATCTCCCTAGGTAGCACAATCTCTATACACAGTTTTGTGTTTTGCGGATTTTTGCGCACCAATCTTCGTATGACGACGAACATCTTTTTGGGAATTGGGGATTTTTGTTTTCTTGTTCTTCCGCTGCGCATATGATGTCGCCCCCAATGATTTCCCAACAGCAACTTGTAAGAGACGTTGCCTACCCTACTGATAATTGGGAAGGGTCCTTCATACTTGTGCACCAATCCTTTGTGGACTCTATTCCTAAAGAATTGGAGTGATGCTGGTTGGAGCTTTACCAACACCAAATCGCCAACTTTGAACTCTTGCGATCGCCTTCCCAAGTCTGCCCACTTCTTCATCCTTTTTGCTGCCTTCTCCAAGTAAGCCCACACAATATCGGCATTTCGATGCCACTCCTTTGTGAAATGATAGGTTGATGGACTACTCCCAGTATACCCAATTGCCATGGTGTGCGGAGTCGACGGTTGTTGTCCTGTGATAATCTTGAAGGGGCTCTTGTTGGATGTAGAGCTCCGCTGCAAGTTGTAGGAGAATTGGGCAATGTCCAACAGCTTCACCCAATCTCGTTGATTGGCACTCACGTAGTGCCGAAGATATTGCTCCAAGAGCGAATTTATTCTTTCAGTCTGGCCATCCGTCTGGGGGTGGAGGCTTGTAGAGAAGTATAACTTTGACCCCAACAATTTAAACAGCTCGTTCCAAAATTGTCCCAAGAACCGAGCGTCTCGATCGCTAATGATATTGTGCGGGACTCCCCAATACTTCACTACATTCTTCATCATCAGCTTGGCCGCCTCCTCTGCTGAACAGTGTAGGGGAGCAGCAATGAAAGTTGCATACTTTGAAAACCGATCGACCACTACAAGTATCGATCCGAGTCCCCCTATAGGTGGTAAGCTTGATATGAAGTCTAAGGAAATGCTCTCCCACGGCCTTTCTGGTACGGGCAACGGCTCCAAAAGTCCCATCGGCTTCTGCTGCTCCACTTTGTCTTATTAGCAAGTAAGGCATGTTCGAACATATTCTTCCACATCAATCTCCATTTTCGGCCAGTAGAAGGCCCTCTCCACGAGAGCCAATGTTCTGTGAATGCTTGGGTGTCCAGCCCAAAGGGAATCGTGACACTCTTTTAAGAGCTCACACCTTAAATTGTCTACTCGGGGAACATAAACCCTATTCCCTTTTGTGTAAACAAGTCCCTCCTGGACCCAAAATCGTCGTGCCTTGCATTCTTTGATAAGCTGCATCAAGATAACTGCCTGGGGATCACTATACAGCCCATCCCGGATTCGGGAAAGAAAGTTGGAGTGCAACTGACTTGCTTGGCCTCTGCCCTCCAGTTGTACGGCATTCACACTTTCCACTTTCCGACTTAGTGCATCGACCACGACGTTCGCCTTCCCGGGCTTGTACTTCATTGCCATATCGAATTCAGCCAGGAAGTCCTGCCATCGCGCCTGCTTTGGGGAGAGCTTCTTCTAAGTTTGTAAATAGCTCAGGGCGATGTTGTCTATCCTTAGCACAAATCGCGACCCGAGGAGGTAGTGTCGCCAAACTCGTAGACAGTGGATCACTGCTGTCATCTCCTTCTCATGCACTGGATACCGCCGCTCGGTCTCGTTGAGTTTGCGGCTCTCGTAGGCCACCGGATGACCCTCCTGCATGAGTACTCCCCCAATAGCGAAGTCCGAAGCATCTGTATGGACTTCAAAGGGCTCTCCATAATTCGGCAATTTGAGCACCGGTTCTTCCAGAACAGCAGCCTTCAGATCTTGGAATGCTATCTCACATTTGTCCGACCACTTCCAAGGCTGCTCCTTCTTCAGCAACTCCGTCAGTGGGGTTGCCCGCTTCGAATATCCCACTATGAAGCGTCGATAGTAATTGACGAAACTAAGGAAGGATCTTAACTCTAGCACCTTCTTTGGAGTTCGCCATTCTGCAACTACTTGCACCTTCGACTTATCCATCCGAATGGAGCCATCACCGATTCGATGCCCCAAGAATAAGATCTTAGTTTGAGCAAAGTAGCATTTCTCCCTTTTCACGAACAAAGTGTTCTCCTTGAGAACCTTGAAAATCATCCGAAGGTGCTTGACGTGCTCCTCGAGCGTTTGGCTGTAGACGACGATATCATCCAGGTAGACGACCACGAACTTATCCAAATACTCCTTGAATAGTTGGTTCATGAGAGTACAGAATGTGGCTGGAGCGTTGGTTAAGCCGAAAGGCATCACCAAGAACTCAAACGCTCCATACCTGGTCACACAGGTAGTCTTCGTTTCGTCGCCTTCAGCAATGCACACCTACCAATACCCCGACCGAAGGTCGAGTTTTGAGAAATACATAGCCTTGCCCAATTGGTCGAACAAGTCCGCGATGAGCGGGATGGGATACTTGTTCTTCACTGTTACTTTGTTGAGGGCTCGGTAGTCGACGCATAATCGGAGGCTCCCATCTTGTTTCTTCTGGAAGAGAACTGGAGCTCCGAAAGGTGCTTTAGAGCTGCGGATGAGACCACCGCTTAGCAGTTCACCTAACTGCTTCCTCAGTTCTACCAACTCTAGCGGGGGCATGCGGTAGGGTGGTCTCGCTGGAGGCTTCACTCCTGGCTCCAACTCGATATTGTGATCCACGCCTCTGCATGGTGGAAGATTCTTCGGCAACTCGGGTGGCATAACATCCTTGAACTCTTTTAGGACGTTCGCCACCACAGCAGGTTCTTGAATGGCCTCCTCGTTGAGTGGATCTAGCTTCATAGCAGCCATAAATGTCAACTCACCTTTTCGCACCCCTTTCTTCAATTGTAATGACGAAATGTGTTGGGGCTCCTTAGTTCCTCTCCGAGAGACGGGAACCACGCAGGGGTCATCGCCTCCCATCATACATAGGGAGTTCAAGAACAGCATCGACACCAACTTTGCCGCGTGCATAAACTCCATTCTGAGAATAACTTGGAAGTCGTCCAATGGCACGGCCATCATGTTGGTGTTTCCGCTCCAAGTCCCGATTTTGATAGGAACACCCTTCGCCAACCCGAAGATTCGCCTGGCCTCCGAGTTCACCGCCTTCATTCGGCTTGGGCTCTTCTCCAAGGTCAACCCAAGTCGCTGTGCTTCGCGATCGGCTATGAAGTTGTGGGTAGTGCCCATATCCACCATTGCACAGGTCGTTTGGCCATTTAGCTTAATGTCCACATACATCAGCTCGCTACTTCCTGCTTTTTGTGCTTTCGTCTTCATGTTCTCCCCCACTTGACTCGCATAGCGTTCAACAGACGCATTGCCCCCATTCGGGGTCCTTGCGACTCCTCATCGTCGCTGCTGGATTCTGAACTGCTCGAACTAAGAGCAATAGCTTTGCCCTTGTCCGATCGGGGAGGGTGGATGGAAGCTGTCAAAGCATTGAGTGTCTGTTTCTATGGGCACTCCCTTACCATGTGCGGTCCTCTACACAAGAAGCATCCTCCAGGTTTTGAGGCCTTGCCTTTTGGGTTCGGCCCTTTGTAGGAGCTCTTCTTCTTTTATTCGCCCCCGAGCTCCTTCCCTCGAGAATATTTTGGAGGGCGATTGCCTGAAGATTGTTTCCTTCTCGCTGGGTCTTCAGAGGAGACAAAGTCGATGAGCCTTTCTGCAGCAGCAATTGCCCCGACCATATCGGTAACATTCCTTCGATTTAGCTCCTGTTGAGCCCATGGTTTCAAACCATCGAGGAAGCTGAACAACTTGTCCTTCTCGGACATGTCCTGTATGTCCAGCATTAGTGCAGAAAACTGTTTCATAGTTTCACATAGTCTCGGATGGTGGTGCTTTGGCGGAGTTGTCTCAACTTCCTTCTTGCGACGAACTCTGTGTTCTCCGGTAGGAACTGAGTTCTCAACTCCCGCTTCAAGTCCTCCCATGTGTCGACTCGACACCGACCTTGTTGGATCTCTTCCCAACGAGTTCGCCACCAAAGTTTCGCATCTCCGTTCAGATACATTGTTGCTATAGAAACTTTGGTATCTTCAAAATCGGGCCTCGTAGCTCGGAAGTATTGCTCCATGTCAAACAAAAAGTTCTCGAGCTCCTTGGCATCTTTGGTCCCTCCATATCCATGAGGCTCAAGTGCCCTTAAATTTTGTGGCGGTGCAACGCGGGTGTTACCTCCTCCCGCATTTAGTGTTCTTGTGAGCATAGCCACCTTTGCAGTGAGTTCCGCCACAACATCCTGTAAGTGTTGCACGGAGTCTTTGGTGTCATCCGACAGTCGGTCGACTAGGGCCTCGACCTTGTCGATCCTAGACTCCGCTTCCTCTTGTGAGCTCTCTACCCCAACAAGTCTTTGTTGGTCATGGTAGAGTTCCTCCATGCTCGCTTCAAGAACATCCAGGCGGGTTTCCACCGTCGTGAGTCTCTCCTTATGACTCTTTTTCCCAGTTAGAGCATCAGATTGCGCTTCCTCCGCTCGCGGAGAGTGGCCAACTTCTCGCTCATCCTGTTCGCTGCCGCGCTCCTCTTGAGCGGCTCCAACAGCATGAGAGCGAGTGTGCACGTGCAGCCAACCTGCGGCTGCTTGGGGCAAGGGTCCGGCTTGCCCCGTCTTGCTTGATTCGCCACGATGCTTTGCCATGGCGAAGTTACGAAGTTCATTCGTTGTTCGATCGAAGAGCTTGCCCACTCTGATACCACAATGTCACGACCTTAGCTGGAATTGCCTAAGGCGTGAGGCACCCTTGCGGCCAAAGACGCGAACTTAGCTTGCGTTGCCTAAGTCGCGAGTTACCCTTGTGGCAAAGACGCGAACTTAGCTTGCGTTGCCTAAGTCGCGCTTTGCCCTTGCGATCTTGCTCCGCAAGGATCAGCCCACTTTGTAACCTCTCGCAGGTCCCGAAGGACCTGTAAAAGAGAAAGAAGTTAGTTCGAAAGAACGAGCAACGGACAAGTCCCGAAGTCTCACGAAAAGGGAAGCTTTACAAGCAATTCGACGAACACCCTGTGTTCACAAGAGAAAAGAGGGAGAGGGAGAAAAACAAGGCTTTTAAGGATGAACGAACAGCTACAAGCCCACAAACAGCCGCTCACCTGGTCCCGGGCGCAAAGACAAGTTCCCGTAAAGGTCACGTGCAAACTTGCGAAAGAGATCTCAACGCCCGGTATATAACCGAAGCCCCATCCAGCCCTGTGCCACCTGGTGGGTTCCTGGGGTCTGATATGGCTGACATTTTGGTGAGCGGAGGCAGTTCTCCGCTCACCTCCCGTGGCACGCGAAAACGGAGCTGTTTTGGGCTGTTTTGGAGCTGTTTTGCTCGGTTCGGTGAGCGGTCGCTTTGCAATGCTGCAACTTGTTCAAACTTACATATTTACAAGCAAAATGACCCAAAACCAAGAGAAAACATGTTGTCAAGCAGCTGTACATGCAGGTGTGAGCGACGAATGGTTTGTTGAACGGAGTTGTTGTGGGTACGCGACGACCGTTCGTGACAATACGCCAGAAACCAAGAGGGCCATTCTATTACACGTCCACCCATGTTCAATGGGATGGACTACACCTATTGGAAGACCCGAATGAGGATCTTTCTTATTTCCATGGATTTTGAACTTTGGAATCTTGTCGAAAACGGATTTTCGAAGTCTTCTCTTCCAATGATCGATTGGAATGAATTGGAGAAGAAGGCTTTCGCTCTTAATGCAAAGGCTATGAATGCCTTATTTTGTGCACTTAATAAAAATAAATTTAATCGTGTTTCGACTTGTGAAATCGCATTTGATATTTGGTACACACTCGAAGTGACTCACGAAGGCACAAGAAGAGTGAAAGAGTCAAAAATCAATCTTCTGTTATATTCTTTCGAACTTTTCTGGATAAAACCGAGTGAGACCATTGGCGACATGTTTACCCGTTTCACGGATGTCGTCAACGGTCTAAAAGGACTCGGAAAAAGTTTTTTGGATTTTGAGCTCGTAAATAAGATTCTAAGATCCCTTCCTAAGAGTTGGGATCCTAAAGTCACTACTATTCAAGAGGCGAAAGATCTAAGCAACTTCCCTCTTGAAGAACTAATCGGGTCATTAATGACCTACGAGATGACTTGCAAAGCTCATGAAGAGCAAGAAGACATCCTTCCAAAGAACATGAAGGATATGGCACTTAGAACTTCAGAAGACCACTTGAGAGAAAACTCAAGTGATGAGGACTGTGACGATGACTTGGCACTTCTAACAAGAAAATTTAAAAAATTCATTAAAAGAAACAAGTTTAAGAATGATGCAAAAAATAAACTTAAACCCAAGAAGGACCAAGTTATTTGCTATGAGTGCAAAAAGCTGGGACACTACAAGAGTGATTGTCCCCAAGCCAAAAAGAGAACATCAAAGAAGAAGGTGCTCAAAGCAACGTGGGATGACTCGAGCGCGTCCGAAGAAGAGGAGTCTAACACCGAGCAAGTTGCTCACTATGCCTTAATGGCCATCGGAGATGAGGTAACGAATTTAATAGATGCAAATTTATCATTTGATGAATTATTAAATGCCTTCCATGACTTATTTGATGAATGCAAGATTATTAGTAGAAAATACAAATTGCTAAAAAAGGAGCATGACAGTCTTACTTGTAATTTTGATAAGTTAAAAGCTGAATATCATGATAGTTTAGGCTCATGCATAAAATGCCATGATTTAAAAACTCTCCAAAAGGAAAACTTGCTACTTAAGGACACCTTGAAGAAATTCGAGGTTGGTAGCAAGTCATTGAACATGATCCTTGCAAACAAGGGTCACGTTCCCAAAAGAAGTGGAATTGGATTTGTGAGAAGTCCTCACTAAAATTCAACCACCTTCATAAAAGGCCCCATCTTACACGTTCGACACCAAAGCAAATGCAACTTTTGTTGCAAACTTGGACACAAAACGTATTATTATCCATTCAAGAAAATTAGTCCGAATAAATTAATTTGGATTCCCAAAGGAACCATGACAAATTCTATGCAACATGATAAACAATATAGATCTATTTTTGAGGCACCCAAAAGCAAATGGGTTCCTAAAAATCATCCTTTCCTATAAAGACATTAAAAAAAATTATTATAAGCTAGAGCAAGAAATAATATCCTGCTCCTTGGATTCTCGATATTCATGACCCGAAGTCCAAAATGGAACTCGCGATGCTCTCTACCCCAAATAACAGAAGAGGATTAGAAAATTAAAATCACAAATACGATTTAAATACAATCTTATTTGATTTCTCAGAATTTGGAAACTCATGATTTCCAATTCACATATCCTCTGGATTTTCGAACCCATCAATTTCATCCGTTCGTAACTTTTGAATCCGATTCTATATCATGAACTCACTAAGTTTGTCATGAACTTGCAAGGCTTACCAACTTGAACAATCTATCACAAATATGTGTACGACATTGAGAGTATGCATCTTGATCGTGCAAAAATCTTATTCTTACGTAATTACGTAAGTGAAGTTGATTGCTCCACAAATAAAAAGTCAAAAACATTCAAGACTATGCTCACTGCTTGCAGCGGTTGAACCGCCCCAGCTGGAGGTAGCACCTCCAGCTGTCACGTGTTGCAAGCGGTTTCACCGCCCCAGCCAGAGGTGCAACCGCTCGCAACCGACCCAACTCACTCCCTTCCCCTCTTTACTCCTCCATCCCCATTTCTCCCCTTATAGCATCCCAAATACTCCTCATTTCGGAGCAAAACATCAACAATCCTTCCCTCTCTTGAAGATCTCACTAAGGTATTCTCTAAGAAGCCCTTAAATTCTGTTTTTGATTCATTTACTCTTGCTCATCACTATTCTTCTAAATAGCAGTAGTTATGGGATCTAGAAGATCCTCAAGGGACAAAGGGAAGAGGAGATTAGTGGAAGATTTTGATCTCACCCTTTTCGATTCAAAATACCATGCTGAAAAGTTTTCCTCTTTCGAACTTAGGAGTATCAATAAGGGAAAACATGTAGATTTAAATGAACTAAGAGACTTAGAGATAATCCAATGGTTTGCAAACTTAGATCTACTCCCTATTTTGCAAATTAATGAACCCATCTATCTAAGACTTGTTAGATTGTTTTACAACAACATACAAATAGATGAAGAAGAAAGAATGTCTACCTATCTTTTAGGACAACACATCTCCATTACAGATAAATTCATTTGCGACATGATAGGCATTCCCATAAAAAGTAGAGGACTTTGCTTTAGAGGATCCTGGGATGATGAAATTGTTGGAACAAACATATGTTGAAGCCTTAGGAACAATTTTTGCCAATCCCAACTTAGCATTTGTTCCTAAAAGTTGTGAACATCTACTGCCTCTAAACACTAAGGTACTTCATCATATCCTAACTAGCATCATTCTCCCTAAACAATACCATCATGATGAAGTAAGCCAATTAGAATTAGGAACTATGTATTTGATCATGAAAGGGCATGATATCTGTCTTGGTTATCTTATCCAACAAAACATGTTAGAACTATCTAAGAAAGACATGATGCTCCCATATGGTGGTATAATCACTAGAATAATGAAAGCCTACGATATTCTAATACCACCGGAAGAAGAAGTAATAAAAGTAGATAGGTTTAGCATAATAAATAAAAATCTACTTCACCGATTAAGATGTTTTTATAGAAACGGTAACTGGATTAGAATGCCTAGAAGAACCGATCCCCCTCAACCTGAACCAGAACCGGAAACACCAGTCTTTAGGGGTACCCAATCTCCTCCGATCTGTCCCTTTGAGGAAACACATCCATTTGAGCAAACTCATACATCATCTGTCGAAGATATTGGGATTCGGATGGACCGATTCGAACAAAGACAAGAATGGCTTGAACATCGACAAGATCAAATCCTATCTGAGCTGCAGCAAATTCATCGACAATTTGACTCTTTATTTAGGCACTTTAATTTTCCACGTCATGAATGAGCTTGTATGAACACAATCACCTGTTGTTATTGTAAACTCCTTATGTTACTCACCATGATGGGCTTTGCCTTGATCCTTGATATGCTTACCTGATATATTTTTTTGAGCATATCTCTCATTGTTTATCTCAAATTTTATATTGAAACTAAATGTTTTGAAAACCTTGTGCCTTGATTTCCATGATAAATATAATTTGAGAAAATGATATACCAATGTAGTTGATAAGTCATGACATTGCCATGATATTAACACTAAACATCAACTAGCTGATATTTTTACAAAACCTCTAAGTGAAGAGCAATTTGATTTCATAAGAAGAGAATTAGGAATGTTGATGTGTCCGAATACATAAACTAGTTAAAATTATTTTTCGGACTTTATTGAATGATCAAATCACTTGATTGTCATTACATGACTAAATAACATGTTGTAATTATGTGTTGAATACAAAAATGTTTTGTCTTCATAATTGTATTTGAAAATCTGTAGCATAGTCTTGTCCGAATGCATGAAAGTGTTCATTTCATTTTCGGATTCGCTTAACAATTGAAATGCTAAAAATCAGATTTTCTCCTACACTCTTATGAAAAATATTTTTCTGAAATGATTTGATGAAATGATTCTTGCTTATGAATTCCATCTTGAAATATGGATGATAGTATTTTTACTTGCAAAAAGCTGTTTCACACACATATCTTGACTCAAAGTAAACTTACAAATAGCTGATATCACAAATGGCTTTCCTCCTTCATGCAAAAAGATTATAACAAATAAAAAGGAAGAAGTATTCAAAGCAATCTACGTATCATGCCTTCCTTTATATGCTTGATTTCCTATCACTTACTATTGGAAAATAACATGAACCCAGTAAAGGCATGGACAATTATCGCACTTATACTCAAAATTTGGTTATATTGTTCTCTTGGTATCACAACTACCATGCTTTTTGTTGATGACAAAGGGGGAGAAATATATGAATTGATGCTATAAACACTGATGCTATGATTATGCCATGCTTGCATCACCAAGAGATATATGAATAGATGCTATGATTAATTTGCATTATGCCTTGTTTGTATCGTGTCAAGATATCAAATAAAAAACTTGCATCGTAATTCTACGAGTTGATATCTTACCATGTGATGAAATGCAATACTTGCTAAAATATTTGAAATATGTACATCATGTAATGATATCAAAATCTTACTTCGCAGCTTTACATGTTGATATCTTACAATATGATGAATTGCTACTATTACCATCATTCAAACTTGTTACGTAAAATTTGAAAATGAATGTCAAGCCTTGACATCATCTTCAGAGAGATACATCATGATGGGAATCATGATGGGAGTATTGATAAGTTCAAATGATTCTAACTTATCAATATGTCTCTTGAATTCTTAGGTTTTGAATTCAAGAATGACTTATCTCAAGTATGGCATATAGACAGGGGGAGTTAAGGTTAACTCCATTATCAATTGATTGTCATCATAAAAAAGGGGGAGATTGTTGAATCTCGGATTTTGATAATGAAGTCAATTGTCATTTGTTATCTAATCTATATGCTGAGATAAGTGTGCAAGATTAACTACGATGAAAGTAAGACATGCAACAGGAGTTGCGCCGGAGTCAAGACAATGATCACGTTGGGAGTTTGAGAGTTCGACGGAAGTTCGGACAGTCGTCGGAGGTTCTACGGGAACAAATCCGAGAAGTCCATAAGCTTGCCAAAGAAGCTCGTCGGAACTCGCCAAGTGAATCGTCGCAAGTCCAAGAGTTTTCCGGAAGTCCGCAGAAGCATCACTGAGGGTTCATTGGATGATCGACAGAAGTTCGCCGGAAGCTCGCCGGAAGAAGCGATTGGCGCATCGGAGCAAGTTGCAATAAATGTCTTAGGGAATATCGTAGTTAGCATAATGATTAAGTTAGAAATGGGAGGTGATCCCATTAACTTAATCTTGGGGCAATTGGGCCCCTGAAAAACCCAAATTGGGCCGAATGGATCAACCCATTCGGACCCTGATTTCTGCCAGGCGGTTGAACCGCCCAAGGCAGGAGGTTGCACCGCCTGGGCTCAGTCTCCGAGCGAGACTGGGAGGTGCAACCGCTCCAGCCAGTCGGTGGCACCGCCTGGGCTCAGTCTTCGAGCGAGACTGGGCGGTGCAACCTCCCCTGACAGGAGGTGGCACCGCCTGAGCTCGGTCTTTGAGCTCTGCCAGGCGGTGCAACTGCCTCAGTCAGGAGGTGCAACCGCCTGAGCTCGGTCTTCGAGCTCTGGCAGGAGGTGCAACCGCCCCTGACAGGAGGTGGCACCGCCTAGAGGCTTAGTCTTCGAGCTCTGCCAGGCGGTGCAACCGCTCCAGTCAGGAGGTGCAACCGCCTGATCCCGGAATTCCGGGAATTGATAGTTTTGAGCTCCAAATTTGAATTGGGTTAGGGCCTATAAATACCCCACCCATTCAGCACTGAAAGGGTATGAACTCACACCGAAATCTTGATCTTTTTCTGTGATTCTTAGAGCTCAAAATTGTTGTAAAGGCCAAAAGTTCTTCTCCCTCTTTTCTTCCAAGTTCTGAGTTGTAAAGAGAGGAGAGAAAATTCTTTAAGGGTTGTCTCCTAAGCCCGTCAAAAGGAGTGAAACTGTAAAAGGGTGGTTGGCCTTCGCCTATTGAAGGAAGGCCTCTAGTTGACGTCGGTGACCTCGTCGGTGGAGGAAGCCAAAAGTAGAGTAGGTCAAGATTGACCGAACCACTCTAAATCTCGGTTTGCATTTACTTTGAGCATCTTATCTTTACTGCAAACCTCCTCAATAGCTTACTACCTTCTGTGTTTTTACGAACGTGTTTCAAAGTTTAGTGCTTTCCGAATCGGGGTTTAAGATGCAAATCAATTTTATCGTACGAACATCGTATTTCAGTTTGCGCTTACGTTCTGATTTCCATTATAACTGTAAACTACCTTTATATCTTTGCTTTAACTGCATCTCGCCTTATCTCAAGTTAAAGAGGTTTACAAATCAGCTTTTATACCAAAATCACTTTTATCGTACGAACGTCGTATTTCAGTTTGCGCTTATATTCTGATTTCCATCATAACTGCAAACTACGTTCATATCTTTGCTGCATCTCTCCTAGTCAAAAGTTGAAGTGATTTACGAATTGACTTTCTTACCAAAATCACTTCAATCGAACGAACGTAGTTTTCGATTTTAATCGCAGAAGGTTTTCCGCTGCACTAATTCACCCCCCCCTCTTAGTGCTCTTGATCCTAACAAAAACCTCAAGCCAAAGCTTTTTTCCTTCTTCTTCTTTTGTCTTCTTCTTCTTCTTCTCTTCTTCTTCTTCTTCTTCATCTCAAACCATCATTGGTTGCAGCTTCTTATGTTTTCCTTCTTTATCTAATATAAGGGTTGTAAAGTGGCAAACATGCATGAAAGGGGCTTAGGTTGTTGGGAAATCATAGGGGGCGACATCATATGCGCAGCGGAAGAACAAGAAAACAAAAATCCCCGATTCCCAAAAAGATGTTCATCGTCGTGCGAAGATTGGTGCGCAAAATCCGCAAAAACACAAAACTGCGTATAGAGATTGTGTTACCTAGGGAGATCGTATATCCCTGTTTCCTTGCAGATCCTTAGGAGAGGGTGAAGGAGGTCAAGCGTCCTCCTCTCTAGCGGTGATCCACACAGCAGGGTTGCGACGACGCTCCTCAAAACTCCAGGCCTACTCTGAGGTGGAGAGGGAGAGGAGAATAGGAAGGGCAAGCAAAGACTCTAGCTTATGAGGCTGTGAATCCCTCCTATTTATAGAGATCCCGTGTCAAAACCCTAATGGGTCCTTTCCCTAGTGGGTATTGGATCTGCATCCAATAAGACAAGGGCTCCGTCGGATATCTCATATCCGAACCTCTACTCATCGCAATGCCTACCATATGTGTGTGACCCTCTAGGCCCAATATCGAGCTGGCCGTGAGTCATACCTGTCAGAACTCCTTCTAACTCAGTGAATTATTATCTCTGTAATAATTCACTCGACTCATCGACTACGGAAGTACTAGGCCACTACGCCGTAGTCCCCAGACGATACAGGGGAATCCAATCCATTGGACCTGTCTGTCCTCAGTTACCATGTACCTATAGTCCCTCATCCATCTAATATCCCAGAGACCGTATATCGAGCATGGTGCTGTCAGACCCATACGGTTTCTACTCGAGTCTCGCTCTAATCGGATTCTCCCGGAGAACTCTTTCTCTCTCAACCCGAATGACCCTGGCCAGGGATTTGTTTGAGCAAGAACACATGGGATATTCCTCTCATGATACCGAGAGTGGATGATCCTCTATCGACACTCAATAGCCCTCGTAAGGTCGACTACCACTCCCAATGACCAGCTGTACTAGATCTGGGAACAGCCAAACCTATAAGTCTGGTATCAAAGAGTGGAGCACTCATACAGGACATCCTTGGTGTCTCAAGTCTAAGAACCAGATACACCACTAGGACTACGGAATTGTTGTCTGACAATAAGGCATCATCAACCATCCAGCATTCCGTAAGCGGATCAATCAGTGAACTCATTCTCCAATGAGCACCTGTACTGTATCCCTAGTGTCCCTACACGAGCAGCTATGAGACCAGCTGCATCCATCATATGGACGAGTATACAGCACACCAGTCTATCCGGTTATCACGATGTCCCTCTCGAGTAACCTATGACCGGGATTATTTAGGATATGTGTTTAAAGGTGAATCGATCTCATTATCGTGATCTCATCACGATCCGATTCCCATTGCACAAATCCAAGGACATCACAATATATTTGCATTTATGCAATAGTTATAAAGTGATATACGCCAAAATATAATAAGCAAAAAGATTCTGTATCAAGTCACACGTGCCATCACTCACGTGATTGGCTTGCTGGGCACTTATGACTAGCAATCTCCCACTTGACCTAAAGCCAATCACCTATGTGTCTGATCCCCATCAGACCCCTGTGACGCTCAAAGACAATCTGAGACAATGGCTTTGTTAGTGGATCTGCAATGTTATCTTCGGATGGAACTCTTTCCACTGCTACATCTCCTCGGGTCACGATCTCTCTGATAAGGTGGAACCTCCTCAGAACATGCTTAGATTTCTGATGAGACCTAGGTTCCTTCGCTTGAGCAATTGCCCCGTTGTTGTCGCAATATAGGGAAATCGGCTCCTCACTATCCGGCACGACTCCCAAATCTGTGATGAACTTCTTCAACCAGACTCCCTCCTTTGCTGCATCTGATGCAGCAATGTACTCCGCCTCTGTGGTCGAGTCAGCAGTGGTATCTTGCTTGGAACTCTTCCAGCACACTGCTCCTCCATTCAAGGTGTACACATACCCTGAATTCGACTTGCTATCATCGACATCAGACTGAAAACTTGAGTCAGTGTAGCCTTCAACCTTAAGGCTATTACCTCCATATTCTAGCAAAAGATCCTTAGTCCTTCTCAAGTACATAAGGATACACTTTATTGCTTTCCAGTGCTCCAAGCCTGGATCCGCCTGATACCTGCTCGTGACACTCAGAGCATACGCTATATCAGGCCTAGTACATAGCATGGCATACACGATAGACCCTATTGCTGAGGCATAAGGTATCATATTCATGTTTGCCCTTTCTTCTGGTAGTTTTCCATGTCAAACCTTTTGACAATGGTTTCTATATACCTGGACTGGGACAAGCCAAGCATCCTCTTGGATCTATCTCTATAGATTCTAATCCCCAAGATATAGGATGCTTCCCCTAAGTCCTTTATGGAGAAGTGTCTAGATAACCAAGTCTTTACTGTGGATAGCATTCCTACGTCATTCCCAATGATGAGGATGTCATCCACATATAACACCAAAAAGGTGATAGCGCTCCCACTTACCTTTCTGTATACACAAGGCTCATCTTCGTTCTTAACGAAGTCATAAGATCTGATTGCCTCATCAAATCTTATGTTCCAACTTCGGGAAGCTTGCTTTAGTCCATAAATGGATCTAAGCAACCTACACACCTTATCTGGGCAGTTCTTGGACACGAATCCCTCAGGTTGCATCATATACACCTCCTCCTCCAGGTTCCCGTTGAGGAATGCGGTTTTCACATCCATCTGCCAGATCTCATAATCATAGTGTGCTGCAATAGCCAATAGAATTCTGATGGATTTTAGCATTGCTACGGGTGAGAAAGTTTCGTCGTAGTCAACACCTTGCCTTTGACGATACCCCTTAGCCACTAGCCTTGCTTTATAGGTCTCTACCTTTCCATCTACTCCGATCTTTTTCTTAAAGATCCACTTGCAACAGATGGGTACAATACCTTCGGGTGCATCAACTAGGTTCCAAACCTTATTGGAGTACATAGAATCCATCTCAGAATTCATGGCTTCTTTCCACTTCCCGGAGTCTATACTCATAATAGCCTCCTCGTAGGTCTGAGGATCAATATCCTCTACATTCTCTGCTCTAATATGTCCCACATATCTCTCAGGAGGATGGGATACTCTATCAGACCTGCGTAAAGTTGAAACTTGTGTATTAGATACCTGAACAGACTCGGGCTGTAGAGTGGTGCTTGAGCTTGGTTCTCCAACCTCGCTCAATTCTATCATTCTCCCACTGTCTCCGTCAAGAATGTGTTCCTTCTCAAGGAACACTGCTCTCTTAGCTACAAAGACCTTTTGGTCCTCGAGATGATAGAAGTAATACCCACAAGTTTCCTTGGGGTATCCCACAAATTTACATCGCCCTGTCCTTGATTCTAACTTATCGGGGTTGTGTCTTTTAACATGGGCAGAGCAGCCCCAAATCTTAACTACTTTAAGATCAGGCTTCTTCCCTTTCCATATCTCATATGGTGTAGACACCACCGACTTAGTTGGAACTCTGTTCAGAAGGTAAGCTGCGGTTTCTAGGGCATATCCCCAGAATGAGATGGGTAGGTCAGCGAAACTCATCATGGACCGTACCATATCTAATAATGTACGATTTCTCCTTTCAGAGACACCATTGAGCTGAGGTGTATAAGGAGGTGTCCATTGGGATAATATCCCATGGTCCTTGAGGAAGTGAGTAAACTCTGTACTTAAGTACTCACCTCCTCGATCTGATCGAAGAGTTTTGATACTCTTTCCAGTCTGGTTCTCCACCTCATTCTTATACTCTCTGAATTTCTCAAAGGCCTCGGACTTGTACTTCATTAAGTACACATATCCATACCTTGAGAAATCATCAGTAAATGTAATGAAGTAGGAGTAACCTCCAATGGCATGAGTTGACATGGGTCCACATACATCACTATGTATGAGTTCCAACAACTCAGTGGCTCTCTCTCCAGTTCCACTAAATGGAGAGTTGGTCAGTTTTCCACGAATGCAAGGCTCACAAGTTGCATATGACACATAGTCGAATGGATCTAGATATCCATCATTTAGCAACTTTTGAATCCTTCTTTCATGGATGTGACCTAGTCTACAATGCCACAGGTATGCACTGTTCAACTCATCTCGTTTCCTCTTAGACACATTTACATTCATGATATGTGGAGTAGTGTCTAACATAAATAAACCATTATGCAATGTTCCTTTCGTGATGATCTTATCATCTAATAATATTGAACAACCATTGTTCTCAAAAACAAATTTATATCCACTAACTGTTAAACATGAAATGGAGATAATGTTTTTGATAATAGAAGGAACAAAATAACATGCATCTAATGCAATAAAAGCTCCACTAGGCAGATGTAGGGCGACCTCGCCAACAGCTAATACAGCAACTTTTGCTCCATTACCCATCTTGAGGTCCATCTCGCCTCTCTCTAGTCTCCTAGGCCTTGCCAGAACCTGCAACGAATTGCATATATGATAAGCACTACCGGTATCTAATACCCATGTGTTATCATAAGAGTCTGACAAATGGAGACTGATCATGAATGTACCTGAAGCTTCATCAAGCTTTTGTTTCGCCCTTTCTGCAAGGTACTCTTTGCAGTTTCTCTTCCAGTGCCCATCTTTACCACAGTGGAAGCACTGGCCTTTGTCCTTTGTTGGGTCTTTCTTAGCAACCTTTGCTTTACCTTGTTTGCCCTTGCCCTTTCCCTTCTTAAGGGACCTTTCTGCTTTCCTTTTCTTTCTGGTCTCACTAGTGTAGAGAACTGGCTTCTCTTTCTTAATAGTACTCTCTGCCTCCCTCAACATATTGAGGAGCTCTGGGAGAGTCACCTCAAGCTTGTTCATATTAAAGTTCATTATGAACTGTGAAAAGGAATCTGGTAGGGACTGAAGCACAATGTCCACACACAAGTTATCCTCTAGGACCATTCCTAGACCTGTGAGTTTCTCTATCCACTCAATCATCTTTAGGACATGGTTCTGAACCGGTGTCCCCTCAGTCATCCTAGCGCGGAAAAGGCTCTTGGATATCTCATATTGTTGAGTCCTTCCCTGTTCCTCAAACAATTTGCGGACATGTAGGAGAATGGATCTGGCATCCATCTTTTCATGTTGTCTCTGTAACTCTGGAGTCATAGAGCCCAACATATAGCACTGAGCAAGAGTGGAGTCATCAATGTACTTCACGTAGCGAGCGATCTCATCCTCGCTTGCCCCTTCTTCGGGCGTAGGCATCACTGTATCAAGGACGTACACGATTTTCTCCGCTGTGAGAACAATTCTCAAGTTACGGAGCCAATCCGTATAATTTGGACCAGTGAGGCGGTTGACATCAAGTATGCCACGTAAGGGATTTGAAAGCGACATTTTCTGAAAATAAAGATGTAGCAAAAATGAATAACATGCAGATTTTGCAAGAAATAAACTATCAAGATATGGACTTCTATCTTAATATGCTCCCACTATTTTACTAACGAGTCACGCGACACCCTCAGCACGTGAAACGGAAGTCTCCGGCAGACTTCTAGTGGGGATCAGGATCCAATCAGTGTCTTAGTGTAACCTCGAGGGACTCGACCAATCACACTAAGCCTAAAAGGTAGACAACTCTTGCCGATCACAACTCCTTGTGATTCCCGTCCTGTTCGGCCTCCGAATCACCATGGCCTCGAGGGACTCGACCAACCATGATGCTCGGTTAAGTCAACACCTTCGTTACAAGATGAGTCTGATTTGATGATATACCCTCGAGGGACTCGACCAAGCATATCATGCCCTCAGGTCACCGGTGACATCTCTATGTCGTAAGCAAGATAGCGAATCGCGATATAGGTGAGTCTCGAGGGACTCGACCAACTCAACCTACACCGGGATTCGGTTCCTACTCATAACGATGGAAGGCCACGTGGGTCAATCTAATTGCCTCACGTTTACCGACTTAATATTATCGAGAGATGTTTCTATGATTTGGTCTCCTAATATGACATGTCACACATATACATATTTAATATATATCTACATCGCATGCAAATATATATACATATCTAGTATGTGTATAAGCAATCACACCAGATGATCATGGACCACAACCTAATATGATTAGGCCCGAGCCAGTAGGCCTAATCACTCACATCAAGATCTATGTGTGCAACGGTGCATCTCCATGCCTTGTGATCGTCCATCTCGTCCTCGTCGGTTCCGTCGACATCTTGATGCATCTCCATGCATCACGATCGTCCGTCTCGTGGGTCCCGCTATGGCTTCCACGCTCCCGCTGCGCCTCCTCATGTGATTACAACTTAATCATAGGCACGCAGGCCCGACAATAAACGAGAAATATAATGGAGGTTCGCAGACCTCAATAATAATAATCACAAGTACACACATCACACGGTCCATGATCATCCGTCCACTCATCATACATCACATGTATAAATAATCATCATCATGTAGGACTACTAGATAATAATAAAAATAATAATCAACTAAACCTTTTAATTAATTAATATTTTCTGAAATCAGGGATATATAGGGAATTTCTCAATTCTTAAGGGTATTTTCGTAATTTGGACAAAAGACAGAAACTGGAATTTCTCAAATTTCGAGGGGCAAAACTGTCTTTTGCGTAGAAAACCCTAATACCCTTTCCCCTTTTCGCTGCTGCCGCCGCCGCCACCCTGCCGGCGGCGGCCTGTGCGGCGGGGCGAGGGCACTGCCCTCGCCTGCAGGCGGCACGCCCGCTGGCGGCGATGCCGCTGCGGGTGGGCGCCCTCTTCGGGCGCCGCTGCCTCCGCAGGCGGTGCTGTCCCGCCGGGCGGCCGCCCCTGTGGGGGGGGTTTCGCCCGCGGGAGCAGCGGCGGCAGGCGTCGCGCGTCGCTGCCCTGCGGCGGCAGGCGTCGCGCGTCGCTGCCCTGCGGCGGCAGGCGTCGCGCGTCGCTGCCCTGCGGCGGCAGGCGCCGCTTCCTTTCGGCGGTAGGCGCCGCTGCCCTGCGGCGCCTCTGCCCGTGGGTTGCCAGCCCCGCCGGCAGCAAGCCTGCTGCAAGCAGGCCGCCGGCCGGCTGCTGCAGGCACAGCGCTTGCGCATGCGCCGGCGCTGTGCTGCCTGGCTGCGGCTGCGGCTGCAGGTGGCTGCAGGCATGCAGATCGAGGGCAGCAACTATTGCTGCCCTTCCTCGCTTTTGCGTCAACGATTTTGACGTCAATATTCTTCCTAAACACAACACACGCAGTTCAAAACCAATCATTCGCACGAACAACCTGGCTCTGATACCACTGTTGGGAAATCATAGGGGGCGACATCATATGCGCAGCGGAAGAACAAGAAAACAAAAATCCCCGATTCCCAAAAAGATGTTCATCGTCGTGCGAAGATTGGTGCGCAAAATCCGCAAAAACACAAAACTGCGTATAGAGATTGTGTTACCTAGGGAGATCGTATATCCCTGTTTCCTTGCAGATCCTTAGGAGAGGGTGAAGGAGGTCAAGCGTCCTCCTCTCTAGCGGTGATCCACACAGCAGGGTTGTGACGACGCTCCTCAAAACTCCAGGCCTACTCTGAGGTGGAGAGGGAGAGGAGAATAGGAAGGGCAAGCAAAGACTCTAGCCTATGAGGCTGTGAATCCCTCCTATTTATAGAGATCCCGTGTCAAAACCCTAATGGGTCCTTTCCCTAGTGGGTATTGGATCTGCATCCAATAAGACAAGGGCTCCGTCGGATATCTCATATCCGAACCTCTACTCATCGCAATGCTTACCATATGTGTGTGACCCTCTAGGCCCAATATCGAGCTGGCCGTGAGTCATACCTGTCAGAACTCCTTCTAACTCAGTGAATTATTATCTCTGTAATAATTCACTCGACTCATCGACTACGGAAGTACTAGGCCACTACGCCGTAGTCCCCAGACGATACAGGGGAATCCAATCCATTGGACCTGTCTGTCCTCAGTTACCATGTACCTATAGTCCCTCATCCATCTAATATCCCAGAGACCGTATATCGAGCATGGTGCTGTCAGACCCATACGGTTTCTACTCGAGTCTCGCTCTAATCGGATTCTCCCGGAGAACTCTTTCTCTCTCAACCCGAATGACCCTGGCCAGGGATTTGTTTGAGCAAGAACACATGGGATATTCCTCTCATGATACCGAGAGTGGATGATCCTCTATCGACACTCAATAGCCCTCGTAAGGTCGACTACCACTCCCAATGACCAGCTGTACTAGATCTGGGAACAGCCAAACCTATAAGTCTGGTATCAAAGAGTGGAGCACTCATACAGGACATCCTTGGTGTCTCAAGTCTAAGAACCAGATACACCACTAGGACTACGGAATTGTTGTCTGACAATAAGGCATCATCAACCATCCAGCATTCCGTAAGCGGATCAATCAGTGAACTCATTCTCCAATGAGCACCTGTACTGTATCCCTAGTGTCCCTACACGAGCAGCTATGAGACCAGCTGCATCCATCATATGGACGGGTATACAGCACACCAGTCTATCCGGTTATCACGATGTCCCTCTCGAGTAACCTATGACCGGGATTATTTAGGATATGTGTTTAAAGGTGAATCGATCTCATTATCGTGATCTCATCACGATCCGATTCCCATTGCACAAATCCAAGGACATCACAATATATATGCATTTATGCAATAGTTATAAAGTGATATACGCCAAAATATAATAAGCAAAAAGATTCTGTATCAAGTCACACGTGCCATCACTCACGTGATTGGCTTGCTGGGCACTTATGACTAGCATAGGTGTCATCCATAGAATAAACATAGGTGGCACCATTAGGTTAGCTAGTGACACATGTCCACTATTTTTTTTCTTTAACTTAAATCTGAATATTTCATAAATCATATCAAACTTCTAATATTTACTCTTAGGTCCCTAGCCATAAACTTTTAATATAATATCATTTAATACAAAATAATTATTAAATAATCCTCATATTTATTAATAAGTATTTAATAAATTTTTAAATATGGGGGATGTTACACTCTAATATATCAATGGCATGTGAAGCATTTCGGAGAATATCAAAGAACAAATACGAAACAGAAGCTCAAACGTCACATTTGACGTTGCACACATTTCATTCTTATCCAAAGCATATATAGAAGCACATAACCAAAGCTCTGGATATCATATCAAACAGATAGAAGGTGATGTAGGATCTCAAACATAATATGGTCCATCCATTTCTGAATGACCACCAAACATAATCTATAGCATCGCGGACTCTAAGCACATACCCTTTACCATTTTTGGCAAAGGTCCAGATGATCCCTTTACTATTTTTAGCAAAGGTCCAAATAATCCCATAAATACCAGAGTACAAAAGAGTATTGTGAATAAGAAATTGGGACATATCGGAAACACATGCGGAACAACGAAATGCATGTGTCTACATGAAACATTACGATACAAATATGAAGTTTACATAATAGATTCAGGTATTCAAATACATGTAGGACAAGAGTATACAAAAATTTTAAAGTAGTAATGTAAAGCTAAACTGAAGTAAGGATTTTAGCTAAATCAATTTCCAAAGAGACGAAACAAGAAATGGTGAAATCGATTAAAGCTCGATTCTGACAAAATTTGAGAGGCACATTTCATGAATTGTTTGTATATCCAATTATGCTCTAAATTACACAAAATTAGGCTAATTCAAAAGATGTATCAATTTAGTTTTAGATAAAAATTTTTTGTATAAGAAGGACTTTCCAATAAGGAGTTACAAATAATTTCACAGTGAAAGGTCTATAAACATCAGCTCTATTTTATTGAATCCACAGGGTCGAAGCAAACAGATATTTTCAGTTTGCATTGTACTCCAAAAATTTTAAATCATATAATCACAGAAATAATTTTGAGTCTGGTTTCAAATAAATCATCCTTTATATGAATATAAGTTCCGAGCAGAAAGTTATAAGCAGTTAAGCAACAAGAGGTCAGAAATTACAGTCCCTATTTTGCAGAATCTGTAGGGTTAATTGAAATAGAAGTCTTTAGTAGGCATTTAAATCCCAAATCATTCAATCTTTGTATCAGAATAAAGATCTTTGAGTCTACTTTCAAAAGGGTTAGGCTTTGCCTAAATTAGAATTTAGTACTAAAAGTGAGGTCCGAAACAGTGCATAGAGGTCAGATTACCGAAAAATTATAGATTCATGGCTTTATATGAAAACGAAAGAATGGTTTGATTCTAAGCTGAAATCTTTCAAATTATGAAGAATTAAAATGAATACAAAGATTAGGATTCTATGAGATGGGGTTAGAACACTTGCCTTAAAAGAGTTTGATTCCCAAATGTGAGGAAATTGACATGTTATAACTATCTAAGAAAGACATGATGCTCCCATATGGTGGTATAATCACTAGAATAATGAAAGCCTATGATATTCTAATACCACCGAAAGAAGAAGTAATAAAAGTAGATAGGTTTAGCATAATAAATAAAAATCTACTTTATCGATTAAGATGTTTTTATAGAAACGGTAACTGGGTTAGAATGCCTAGAAGAACCGATCCCCCTCAACCAGAACCAGAACCGGAAACACCAGTCTTTAGAGGTACCCAATCTCCTCCGATCTGTCCCTTTGAGGAAACACATCCATTTGAGCAAACTCATACATCATCTGTCGAAGATATTGGGATTCGGATGGACCGATTCGAACAAAGACAAGAACAGCTTGAACATCGACAAGATCAAATCCTATCTGAGCTGCAGCAAATTCATCGACAATTTGACTCTTTATTTAGGCACTTTAATTTTTCACCTCATGAATGAGCTTGTATGAACACAATCATCTGTTGTTATTGTAAACTCCTTATGTTACCATGATGGGCTTTGCCTTGATCCTTGATATGGTTACCTGATATATTTTGTGAGCATATGTAGAGTTACAAACATCTCTCATTGTTTATCTCGGATTTTACATTGAAACTAAATGTTTTGAAAACCTTGTGCCTTGATTGTATTAATCTGTCATGGTATTAATCTGTCAAATTGCATCCTATCATGCATGATCATAACTTTTTTCCATTTTATCATTGTAAACAAGAAAGAATAAGGGAAGAACAAAATAGTGCATAATATTTCAATTATTTCAAGGCATACAAGCCATAAATCCAATGGCATCATGTCATGAAAGATAAGACCTCTTGAATTACAAAAGACATGATTCATTTTATCAAATCACTTCTTTTTATAAATAACAAAAATTGTTGGTGTACAAAGAAGAGATTGTGATTAAAAAAAATCTCAAGTAGTAAATCTAAGAAATCAAGATCATAATTTGAATACAATCTCATTTAAATTCAAATCGTCAAATTCATCAAAATCTCAACATTACTTTCAAGAGATTCAAAATGGTATACATAGATTTATCATAATAAACATCAAGATCAATAGGATAGAGAAAAATAATTTTTCAAGAAAAAAAATATTTTCCTCTTTTTAGTTGTTTCAATTCATATGATTTTATTTCACTTATTCCAAATAAAAACATGTATCATGTTTAAAACCGAAAGTGTAAGATTTATTACAACAAAGATTAATAAGGCACTTTCATTATGGTAAAAATCAATAATCCATAAATCACAAGATTCATCATGCATAATTTCGAAATTTATTAAGCATGATCAATATGCATGACACTAAAACATGGTTTCAAAATGTTTAATATTTTTATTACACAATTTCATCATTATGCATCATTATATATAACTTTACAATGTCATGCATAAAATCATCAAATCATAGTATTAAAATATTAATATTTTTATTACAACTTTATACATCATTAAGTATACAATTGTCAAGCATGAGACTTCACTATTTCATATAAGCATGCCTATTTCATTTATGTCAAATCAAAGCATATATCATTTTTTAAAGCCACTTTTATGTCAAATCAAAAAATACATCATTAAGCATGATCATTATGTATTACTTCAAATCAAACATGATTTCATTTATTTTTAAAATATTTATCATGATAGAGTATATAAGCCAAAGAAACTATTAAACATAAAGCATATTCATCAATGATGGTTTCATTGAGTATAAAGTATTTTCAACCAAAATCATTTATTATTTATTGTAGTCATACATTTTTCTTTTTAGATGAATCTATCTTTTCATGCTTAGTTTGCATACAAAAGCCGTGCATCATTTTCGAAAGCAACTTTCATCATGGTATCAATCGATAATCCATAAATCGTAAAAGATCATTATGGAAATCATCAATAATCAATAAACTATAAATTACCTAAAACTCATCATCATCATGCATAGCTTCAAAAAATAAATTTATTAGGCATGATATCATATTTCATAAGGCATTTTTAATCAAAATCATTTTGTTTATCATAAACATACAATTTTTATGATTATTTTCAAAATTACTAGAATGATAAGCATGATTTCTATTTTTTTTATTTTTATGTAATTAATCCTAAACTAAATTAAAAATAACTCATGAAAAGTATTATGTAATTTCAAAATAATTCAAGAGAGTTGAGTTACTTACCTTGTAGTCGAAGCCCGTCAAAGCCCGTCAAAGCCCAATTCGCCGTTTCACCTTTGGAAGTTCTTGATTCATCCTTGGTTGCATTCCTCTTCTTTGGCCTCTTCCTCCATTCAAGTTCATTGTTTATTTTAGATTTTTGTTTAATAAACTTATTAAGATTTAGTATTCGAAGTTCAAGTTCATCATTGTCCTCATCACTTGAGTCATCACTCAAGTGGTATTCATTTGTCCGGGGTTCCAAATCCTTCCTATTCTTTGGATGGTGGTTCAAGTGTTCATTGTGTTCATCATGTGCATTGTGCACCATTTCATATGTCATCAATGAGCCGATAAGTTCTTCAAGTGGAAAAATATTTAAATCTTTTGTATCTTGTATTGCCGTTAATTTTGATTCCCAAGCTTTAGAAAGTGATCGTAAAACTTTACTAACAAGTTCAAAATTTGAGAAACATTTTCCAAGAGCTTGTAAACCATTGACGACATTCGTAAAACGGGTGTACATGTCAACAACGGTTTCGCTCGGCTTTATTCGAAAAAGCTCGAAATCATGCATTAAAATGTTAACTTTCGAGTCTTTGACTCTACTAGTTCCCTCGTGCGTGATTTCAAGTGTTCGCCAAATATCAAAAGCCATTTCGCACATAGAAATCCGATTGAACTCATTTTTGTCCAAAGCGTAAAATAAGGCATTCATAGTTTTTGCGTTTAAAGAAAAATACTTCTTCTCCAAATCTGACCATTCGTTCATCGGTTTAGAGGGAAGTTGAAAACCATTTTCAACGATATTCCACAAATCCAAATTCATAGAAATCAAGAAAACTCTCATTCGAGTTTTCCAATAAGTGTAGTCCAATCCGAAATGAAGAGCCATGAAGAGCCATTTCTCTAGGGTGTAAATCCGAAATGAGAAATACCGGGCTCTGATACCAATTGTTAGGATCAGAGCGACACTAAGAGGGGGGGGGGGGGGGGTGAATTAGTGCAGCGGATTAAAACGTCGGTTTTGACAAAATCTTTCGTACGATAAAAAACCGAACTTGAAAAGCTTAATAACTTAGAAGCGTATGGAAGCGTAGTGACTAAGTAAAGTAGTTTGCAGTATGTAAATGGCAAGAATAAAATGCAAACCAGAGAAGATGGTAGTTTATAGTGGTTCGGTCAATCATGACCTACATCCACTCCTCCGATTCCTCTTCCGTTGAGGCCACCGGCATCCACTAATGATCTTCCTTTACTAGGCGAAGATCAACCTCCTTCTTACACCCCTCTTACAACCTCTTACAAGTGGTTCACCATTTTACAAAGATTTCAATGAAAAGAAAGGAGGTGAACACTCAAGCTATTGAAAACAAGACTTTTCCTAAAGTTTTTCTCAACTTCTAGCTTCTAAAAAGGTTGTATTCTCTGCTGAGAAATGAGGGGTATTTATAGGCCTTAAGATGATTCAAATTTGGGCTCCAAAATTTGAATTCTCTTTGGTTTCCGAGGCTAGCGGTGCCACTGCTTGTTAGTGTCTGACATTGACAGTGGACTGGCGGTGCCACCGCCCAGTCTAGGCGGTGCCACCGCCTAGGCCAATTCAGCTCACTGGTTGGGCTGCAAACTTGGCCCAAACCAGTCTGAACTCGGGCCCAATAGGCCCCTACTTGGGTTATAGGACTAACACCTAATCCTAACCCTAATTAACGTGCTAACTATGAATTTAAAGACATTTTCTAAGCTATTACAAAGTCTGTAAGTCAAGACTTCTTCTGACGAGCTTCCGGCGAACTTCCGACGGTCTTCCGATAAACTCTCGGAAACCATTTTGCGGACTCCCGGTAAGCTCCTAGACTTCACAATTTGATCTTGGCGAGTTCCAACGAGCTTCTTCAGCTAGCTCCGATCTTTCTCGGCGAGCTCTACGAACTTCCAACGAACCTTCCGGTAAGCTTCCAAAAAACCCTTCGGCAAGCTCCCTACTTATTCTTGGCTAGTTCCGGCAGCATTCCCGACGAACCTTCGGACTTCCGTCGAACTCTCGAACTCGCAACGAATCCTTCGTGCTTGACTCCGACACTTTGTTTTGCTTTATGTCTTCGTTGTTATCATAGTTAATCCTGCACACACAAGCCAAAACTCTACTCCGATCTAGACAGTTATTACAATGCGAATTGATATTCTGTTGCCCGGCACGTCATTGGTTAGCGCTTCGTCCGATTCTTTGGCTCATCATCCTCTCTTACGGCTTGTTGCCCAATCAGCAGTTGACCTCTGTAACCCCGATATCCTTGGCGCAATTCTGCTCTCCTTGGCCCGATGCCCGACGTCCGAAGCCTTCTGCCGTTCAATACCCTAACGTGATCTTCTCCGGCGCAACGTCAATTCCTCCTGCGTTAACTGTCTAATCCTGATCGAGTAGACCTGCATCACTCAAAATACAGTTTAAATTATAAACACATATCAAGTGGTTTCATCATCAAAATACGAGATTCAACAGCATCCACTTCCGAATCATCCTTACCTAAGGATTGAAAGTATGTAGATGCTCATCCTAAGGAGCTAATCCTAGGAGACACATCTAAGGGGGTTCAAACACGTTCTTCTCTTAAAACTTTTTGTGCCAACACTGCTATTCTCTCCCAAATTGAACCTAAATGTATTGACGAAGCCATGAAAGATGATTCATGGATTATCGCAATGCAAGATGAGTTAAATCAATTTAAGAGAAATGAGGTGTAGAAGCTTGTTCCTAGGCCAAATGACCATTTAGTTATTGGTACTAAATGAGTCTTTAGAAACAAGCAAGATGAATATGGTATCATGGTTAGAAACAAGGCAAGATTAGTTGCCAAAGGTTTCAACCAAGAAGAAGGTATCGATTATGAAGAAACCTTCGCTCCTGTGGCTAGATTAGAAGCTATAAGGATGCTCCTTGCCTATGCTAGTAATAATAATTTTAAGTTGTTTCAAATGGATGTTAAAAGCGTTTTTCTTAATGGCTTTATTTCTGAAGAAGTTTATATTGAACAACCTCCCAGATTTAAAAATAATAGCCTCCCTATTCATGTATTTAAATTAACTAAAGCTCTCTATGGTTTAAAACAAGCCCCAAGGGCTTGGTATGATAGATTTAGTACTTTTCTTATTGAAAATAATTTCACAAAAGGTAAGGTCGATACTACATTGTTTATCAAAAATTTTAAAAATAATTTTCTTATTGTTCAGATTTATGTTGATGATATTATCTTAGGTTCTACGAATGAATCTCTTTGTGAATCTTTTACTGAAACCATGAGTCTCGAATTTGAAATGAGTTTGATGGGAGAATTAACCTTTTTCTTAGGCTTACAAATTAAGCAACTAAGCAATGGTATCTTTATTAATCAAACTAAATATACTTTAGATCTGCTGAAAAGATTTAATACGGATAGCTCAAAAGCTATTAACACTCCTATGAGCACCTCCACTAAGTTAGAAGTTATGAAAGTAGAGAAAGCTTCGATCAAAAAACTTATAGGGATATAATAGGAAGTTTACTTTACCTCACTGCAATTAGACCAAACATCATGTTCAGTGTAGGACTTTGAACTAGGTTTCAATCGAACCTTAAGATATCTCATCTCAAAGCGGTTAAAAGAATATTTAGATATCTTAAAGGTACAACAAATCTAGGATTATGGTATCCAAAATCTGATAATTTTGAATTAATTACTTATGCTGATGTGGATTTTGCTGGGTATAAACTAGATAGAAAAATCACATAAGGAACATGTCAATTTTTGGGGCATTCCCTTGTTTCCTGGTCATCTAAGAAACAAAACTCGGTTGCACTATCAACAACCGAAGCTGAGTATATTGCAGCTAATGCATGCTGTGCACAAGTTGTGTAGATGAAAAACACCTTAGAAAATTATAAAGTCCATCTTAAAAACATTCCCATTAAATGTGATAACACAAGTGCAATATGTTTAACAAAGAATCTCATTCAACACTCAAGAACAAAATATATTGATATTAGACATCACTTTATATGAGATCATGTCACTAATTATGATGTAATCATAGAGTTCATTGATACTAAGCATCAACTAGCTGATATTTTTACAAAACCTCTAAGTGAAGAATAATTTGATTTCATAAGAAGAGAATTAGGAATGTTGATGTGTCCGAATGCATAAACTTATTTTTCGGACTTTTTTGATTAAATGATCAAATCAATTGATTGTCATTACATGCCTAAAATTACATGTTGGAAATTATGTATTTTGGATACAAAAATTTCCATAACAATGAGCATGTTTTGTCTTCATAATTGTATTTGAAAATCTATAGTATAGTCTTGTCCGAATGTATGAAAGTGTTAATTTCATTTTCGGATTCTCTTAACTAGTGGTACCTAACAATCAGATTTTCTCGATACATTATTCTCTTCCAAACTTAATAAGTATATATCATATCAAGTTTGATTCTCATCATTGATTTTTGACATATGAAATCAACTAGCAAATACATCTCTCATACCCTCATCATGTGAAAAATATTTTTTAAGAAATGGATTTGATGAAATGATTCCTGCTTGTAAATTCCTTCTTGAAATATGGAAATATGGATGATAGTGTTTTTACTTCCAAGGATTTGTTTCACATACATATCTTGATCCTTGTAAAAATGAAGTATGATTTAATCTCTCATCGATTTTAACTTCATTCAAAGTAAACTCACAAATAGCTGGTATCACAAATAGGCTTCCTCCTTCATGCAAAAAGATAATAACAAATAAAAAGGAAGAAGTATTCAAAGCTATCTCCATGTCATGTTTTCCTTGAGATGTTTGCATAATTGGTATCCTATCACTCACTATTGGAAAATGACATGAACCTAGTTATGGCATGAATAATTACCGCATTTATGCTTAAAATTTACTTATATCGTTCTCCATTTTGTTGATGACAAAGGGGGAGAAATATATGAATTGATACTATGAGTGTCATATTTGAATGAGAAATATATGAATTGATGCTATGAGTGCCATATTTGTACTATGTTATTGCCATATCATGGTAAGATATCAAGAACTTGCATAGCAACTTTACTTGTTAATATCTTGCCATGTGATGCTACAATTTCTAAACACTTGAAACGTTTGTATTATGTTAAGATATCAAGAACTTACATCGCAGTCTTACATGTTGATATCTTACCATATGATGAATTGCTACGATTGTTATCTTTCACATTTGAAATGTAAAACCTGAAAATGGATGTCAAGTCTTGACATCATTTTCAGTAAGATACAGCGTGATAGGAATCATGATGGGAGTAATTGATAAGGTTAAGAGTTTTTAACTTATCAATAAGTCTATTGAATTCAAAGGCCGTGAATTCAAGAATAACTTATCTCAAGTATGGCATATAGATAGAGGGAGTTAAGGTTAACTCCGTTATCAATTGATTGTCATCATCAAAAAGGGGGAGATTGTTGAATCTCAGATTTTGATGATGAAGTCAATTGTCATTTGTTATCTAATCCACATGTTAAAATAAGTGTACAAGATTAACTACGATGAAAGTAAGACATGCAACAGGAGTTGTGCCGAAGTCAAGACTAAGATCACGTTGGGAGTTCGAGAGTTCGACGAAAGTCCGGACGATCATCGGAGGTTCTACGGGAACAAATCTTAGAAGTCCAAAAGCTTGTCAAAAGAAGCTCATTGGAACTCGCCAAGTGGATCGTCGCAAGTCCAGGAGTTTTGCCGGAAGTCCGCAGGAGCATCACCGAGGGTTCATCGGATGATCGACGGAAGTTCGCTGGAAGCTCGCCGGAAGAAGCGATTGACGCACCGGAGCAAGTTGTAGTAAATGTCTTAAGAAATATCGCAGTTAGCACAATGATTAAGTTAGAAATGGGAGGTGATCCCATTAAATTAATCTTGGGGCAATTGGGCCCTTGACAAACCTAAATTAGGCCGAATGGATCAGCCCATTCGGACCCAGATTTCTTGGCTAGCGGTGGCACCGCCTAGGGCTCAGTCTCCGAGCTAGGCTAGGTGATGCAACCGCCCCTGATAGGCGGTGGAACTGCCTGAGCTCGGTCTCCGAGCTCTACCAAGCGGTGCAACCACCCTAGTTAAGCGGTGGCACCATCTGGGCTTAGTATCCAAGCGAGACTAGGCAGTGCAACCGCCCTTGTCAGGCGGTGGCACTGCCCAGATGCTCAGCCTCTGAGCTCTACCAAGCGGTGCAACCGCCCCTGACAAGAGGTGGCACCGCCCAGAGGCTCAGTCTCTGAGCTCTACCAGGCAGTGCAACTGCCCCAATTAGGCGGTGTAACCACCAGACCCCGGAATTCTGAGAGATGACAGTTTTGAGCTCGAAATTCAAACTGGTTTAGGGCCTATAAATACCCCACCCTTTCAGCAATGAAAGGGCAACAAAAGAAACCGAAAATCCAATCTTACTTTGTGATTTTTAGAGCTCAAAAGTGTTGTATGAGTTAAAAGTTCTCCTTCCTCTTCTCTTCCAAGTTTTGATCTGTCAAGAGAGGAAAGAAAATTCTGTAAGGGTTGTCTCCTAAGCCCGTCAAAAGGAGTGAAACTGTAAAAGGGTGGTTGGCCTTCGCCTATTGAAGGAAGGCCTCTAGTGGATGTCGGTGTCCTCGTCTAAGGAGGAAGCCAAAAGTGGATGTAGGTCAAGATTGACCAAACAACTCTAAAATTGTGGTGCTCTCTGGTTTGCATTTATTCTTGCTACTTACCTTACTGCAAACCTCCATATGTGCTTTACTTCCTCTTTACTTTTGTTGCACTCCTTTATGAACTCGCTTTCAAGTTAAGTTTTCGAAAACGGTTTTACGTCAGAAACGATTTCATCGTACGAACGCAGTTTTAAACGTCGAAAGTTTTCCGCTGTACTAATTCACACCCCCCCCCCCCCCCTCCTCTTAGTGCTCTTGATCCTAATAGATAGGAGGTGGCACCGCCCATAGGCTCAGTCTCCGAGCTCTGCCAGGTGGTGCAACCGCCAGACCCCGGAATTTCGAGAGATGACAGTTTTGAGCTCAGAATTCAAACTGGTTTGGGGCCTATAAATACCCCACCCTTTCTTACATGAAAGGGCACCGAAAGCTTGATCTTACTCTATGAATTTAGAGCTAAAAAGTGTTGTAAAGGCTAGAAGTTCTCCTCCCTCTTTTCTTCCAAATTTTAATCTTTCAAGAGAGGAGAGAAAATTATGTAAGAGTTGTTTCCTAAGCCTGTCGAAAGGAGTGAAACTATAAAAGGGTTGTTGGCCTTCGCCTATTGAAGGAAGGCCTCTAGTGGACGTCGGTGACCTCATCGGAGGAGGAAGCCAAAAGTGGATGTAAGTCAAGATTGACCGAACCACTCTAAATCTCAGTTTGTATTTAATTTAAGCATCTTATCTTTACTGCAAACCTCCTCAATAGCTTACTGCCTTCTGCTCATTTACGAACGTGTTTCATAGTTAAGTATTTTTCGAATCGACCTTAAGACGAAAATCCGTTTTATCGTACAAACATCATATTTCAGTTTGCACTTACATTCTAATTTCCATCATAACTGCAAACTGCCTTTATATCTTTGCTTTAACTGCATCTCACTTGATCACAAGTTAAAGTGATGTACGAATCGGCTTTCTTACCAAAATTGCTTTTATCATACGAATGCAGTTTTAATCGTCGAAGGTTTTCCACTGCACTAATTCACCCCCCCTCCCCTCTTAGTGCTCTTGATCCTAACATTATCAATTGGTTTAATCATCAAAATCTGAGATTCAATAGATATGGCATTTTAATTCTGCATTCAAACAAAACATCCTTCTATTTCATCTTGTATCTCTGCTTTGTATTTTTGATACCTTATTTGTTTGAAAAATGTCCTCTTTGCTATGGATATGTTAGTCACTTGTTGAGCTTTGTATGCTCACCTTGTTGCTATATAAATTTTTCAGGATAGCTTATCGCTCGCTAAAATATGTAAATTGTGTTGATGCAGTGGAAAGCTAAAAGGTTTTGGGGCAAACATTTCATACTTGATAGGTTGTATAAGTTCCTTTATGCTATTGAAATATCAACGATAACTCTAGATTGATATATCTTATAAATATTTAAAAAGTACCTCTCATATTGGGATTTTGAGAATGTTAAGTTTAAATTGTGTAATGATATAAACATGTAGTACATGTTGGTTTTGTGATTATATAGATTCCCATGTCGATGGATTTATGATGTTGCTATGGTTTAGTTGAGTTGGCTTTGGATTTTGTGAATCATTAAATGATATGATGTATGGTTATAAACTACACAAGTCTTATGGATTATGGAATATATGGAAATGACTTGAATTTTTTCTTAGTATCCTCAAATGTGTGTTTGGATCCTAGATTGTTTGTGTTAGGATCAAGAGCACTAAGAGGGGGGGGATGAATTAGTGCAGCGAAAAACTTTCGACGATTAAAACTGCATTCGTACGATGAAATCATTTCCGACGTACAACCGTTTTCGGAAACTTAACTTGAAAACAAGTTCGTAAAGGAGTGCCGCAAAAGTAATAAGGAGGTAAAGCACTTATGAAGGTTTGCAGTAAGGTAAGCAGTAAGAAGAAATGCAAACCAGAGAGCACCACAATTTTAGAGTGGTTCGGTCAATCTTGACCTACATCCACTTTTGGCTTTCTCCTCCGACGAGGTCACCGACTTCCACTATAGGCCTTCCTTCAATAGGCGAAGGCCAACCACCCTTTTGCAGTTTCACTCCTTTTGACGGGCTTAGGAGACAGCCCTTACAAATTTTTCTCTCCTCTCTTGAAAGATCAAAACTTGGAAGAAAAGAGGGAGGAGAACTTCTAGACTTTACAACACTTTTGAGCTCTAAAACTCACAGAGTAAGATTGGATTTTTGGTGCCCTTTCATGCAGGAAAGGGTGGGGTATATATAGGCCATAAACTAGTTTGAATTTGGAGCTCAAAAATGTCATTTCCCATATTTCCGGGGTCGTGGTGGTACTACCTCCTGATTGGGATGGTACAATTGCCTGGCAGCTCGGAGATTGAGCCTCTGGGCGGTACCACCGCCTAACAGGGGCTGTTGCATCGCCCAGTCTCGCTCGGAGCCTGAGTCCAGGTGGTGCCTGTTAGGATCAAGAGCACTAAGAGGGGGGGGGGGTGAATTAGTGCAGCGGAAAACCTTCTACGATTAAAAAAACTACGTTCATTCGATAAAAGTGATTTCGGTAAGAAAGCCTGATTCGTAAATCACTTTAACTTTTGATTAAGCGAGATGCAGCAAAGATATAAATGCAGTTTGCAGTTATGGTTCAAATCAGATAGTACGCGCAAGCTGAAATATGATATTCGTACGAAAAAACTGATTTACATCTAAATGCTGATTCGTAAATCACTTGATTAAGCGAGATGTATTTAAAGCAAGGATATACAGGCTGTTTGCAGTTATAATTGAAATCAAAATGTAAACGCAAACTGAAATATGATGATCGTACGATAAACCTGATTTACGTCTAAACGCTGATTCGGAAAGTGCAAAGCTTAAAACCCGATCGTATATGCGCAGAAAGTAGTAAGCTTTTGAGGAGATTTGCAGTAAGGATAAGATGCTCAAAGTAAATGCAAACCGAGATTTTGAGTGGCTCGGTCAATCTTGACCTACTCCACTTTTGGCTTCCTCCATCGATGAGGTCACCGACGTCCACTAGAGGCCTTCCTTCAATAGGCGAAGGCCAACCACCCTTTTACAGTTTCACTCCTTTTGACGGGCTTAGGAGTCAACCCTTACAGAATTTTCTCTCCTCTCTTAAAAGATTAGAACTTGGAAGAAAAGAGGGAGAAGAACTTTTGGCCTTTACAACAATTTTGAGCTCTAAGAATCACAGAATTGATGAATCTCGGATTTTGATGATAAAATCAATTGATGGGTTAATTGATCTAATCTATATTATTGAGTTAAGTGTGCAGGATTAACTACGATAACCAGAAAATACAAAGCAAGAATACCGGAGTCAAGATCGATGGACGTTTAAGAGTCCGAAGAATCGTCGGAGATGCTGCCGGAACCAACCGAGAAGAATTCGGGAACCTATCGGAATTTTCGGAAGTTCGCCGAAGAGATCGTCGGAGGTTCACGGAGATCATCGAGAAGGCTCGGCTACTCGTTAAAGTTATCACAAGATCGGGAGCTTGTAGGGAGTCCGTCGGAAGACGTTCGTCGGAAAGCTCGCCGGAACAAGACTCGACGTTCGCGGTTGAAAACTTGCTTAGGATGTTTTTTTTGTTATGTAGTTCACTTGTAATTAGGATTAGGATTAAGAGATAATCCTATATCCTGGTTAGGGGCCAACTGGGCCCAAAGTCAGATTTGGTTTGGGCTAAAATTAAGCCAAACCAGTGAATCGGAGAGCCAGGCGGTGGCACCGCCTGACTGGGCGGTGACACCTCTTGGGCTAGGTGGTTGCACCGTCCAGCACCCGAGCACTAGGCGGTGGCACCGCCAGCATCGGGAACATAAGAGAATTCAAATTTTTTTGGAGCCCAAATTTGAATCCTCTTGAGGCCTATAAATACCCCTCAAGTCTCAATTGAGAACACAACTTTTTGAGCAGCAAGTGATTGAGAGAAAAGTCTTAGAAGAGTCTTTGCCTTTCTTGTTTTCAATTTGCTAGTGTTCACCTCCTTCTTTCTTGCTGAAAATCTGTAAGAGAGTGAACCGCTTGTAAAAGTTGTAAGAGGGGTATTTACCCTTCCCTTTCAAGAGATTTGCTAGTGGAAGGTGGGAGCCTCATTGAAGAGGAGCCTCGCAAGTGGATGTAGGTCACTTGACCGAACCACTTCAAAAATGGCGTAATCTCTGGTTTGCATTTCATTACTGCTATTTACATTACTGCAAACCCTCTTACTTGCTTTATTTCCTCATTACATTTACTGCACAACTTTGCGAATACGCTTTCAAGTTAAGCACTTCCGATTCCGATTTTTATCGTACGAAAGATTTGTCGAAACCAACGTTTTAAGCCACTGCACTAATTCACCCGCCCCCTCTTAGTGCCGCTCCGATCCTAACAACTGGTATCAGAGCAAGGCTCACTCTCATATTTGGTTTAATACCCAAGAGAGATGGCTTACTCCGGCATGCATGAGGGTCATTCTATCACACGTCCACCCTTGTTTAATGGGTCGGATTATATTTATTGGAAGACTCGAATGAGGATCTTCCTCATTTCTATGGATTTCGAGCTTTGGACTATTTTCGAAAACGGATTTCAAAAATCTTCTCTTCTGATGAGCGAATGGAATGAATCGAAGAAGAAGATTTTTGCTTTAAATGCAAAGGCTATGAATGCCTTGTTTTGTGCACTAGACAAAAATGAATTTAATCGTGTTTCAATTTGTTATTCGGCTTTTGATATTTGGAGAACTCTTGAGGTCACTCATGAAGGCACTAGCTGAGTGAAAGAGTCCAAAATCAACATCCTTGTGCACTCTTACGAACTTTTTCGAATGAAACCAAGTGAGTCCATCGGAGACATGTACACCCGGTTTACGGATGTCATCAATGGACTCAAAGCTCTTGGTAAAGATTTTACTAACTTTGAACTAGTAACTAAAATCTTAAGATCCCTCCCTAAAAGTTGGGATCCAAAAGTTACGGCCATTCAAGAGGCCAAAGACCTTAAAGCATTCCCTCTTGAAGAACTCATTGGGTCTCTAATGACCTACGAAATGACATGTCAAGCTCATGACGAGCTCGAGAACTCCCTTCCAAAGAACAGGAAGGATATGACACTCAAATCATAAGAAGACCACTTGAAAGGAACATCAAGTGATGAGGACAGTGACAATGACATTGCACTTTTGACTTAAAAATTTAAAAAATATTTAAGAAAGAACAAATTTAAAAATAATACAAAAAACAAATTTGAACAAAAGAAGGACCAAGTAATTTGCTATGAATGGAAAAAACCGGGACACTACAAGAACGATTGTCTTCAAGCCAAAAAGAGAACATCAAAGAAGAAGGCGCTCAAGGCCACGTGGGATGATTCAAGCGCATCCGAAGAAGAGGAGTCCAACACCGAGCAAGTTGCTCATTACACGCTAATGGCTTTAGGAGAAGAGGTATGTGATTTATTTAATGAAGATTTATCTTTTGAAGAACTCTCTATCGCTTTTCATGAATTATTTGATGAATGTAGAACTGTTAGCAAGAAGTTAAGTATCTTAAAGAAAGAGCATGCTTTGCTACAAGATAAGTTTGATAGTCTTGAAATTCCTCCATGCTCTAAGTGTGAGCATTTAGAAGCAATAAAAAATAAAAATTTGCTTCTTAAAGAAACCTTAAACAAGTTTAAGGTTGGTAGCAAAGGATTAGATATGATCCTTGCACATAAGGGTCACGTCGCAAATAGAAATGGAATTGGATTTGTAAAAGATTACATCAAAATCCTACCACTTTCATAAAAGGACCTACATTACATGTTTCCTCTTATATGAAATGCAACTTCTGTTGCAAATCCGGACATATTGTCTACAAATGTCAATTTAGGAAAATTAGTTCACAAAAATTAATATGGGTTCCTAAAGGAACTATAAAGGATTCAATAATAAATAACAAAGTTAGTGGATCAATTTTTGAGGCACCCAAAATCAAATGGGTACCTAAAAGTCATCCTCTTTTGTAGACAAACCCACAAGCTAGGAGCAAGAGATGATATCTCGATAGTGGATGCTCAAGACATATGACTGGAGATCCATCTCATTTCTCTATGCTCACTAGCAAAGAAGAAGGGTACGTCACCTTCGGAGACAACAACAAAGGCAAAATCATTGGCAAGGGAACTATTGGTAACAAATTTAGTTTTTCCATTGATGATGTTTTACTAGTTGATGGATTGAAACATAATCTCTTGAGTATTAGTCAACTATGTGATAAAGGTTATATCGTTAGATTCGAATCAAATGTGTATTATTGAAAAACCAAATAATAACTTGACTATGATTGCATTAAAATAAAATAATGTCTGCACCATCAACCTTGATGAACTAAGTACTGAAATGTGCTTCTCCGCTCTAAATGATGATGCTTGGCTTTGGCGTAGGAGATTAGGCCATGCAAGCATGAAACTAATATCTAAGATCTCATCTAGAGAATTAGTACGAGGGATTCCAAATATGAAGTTTACTAAGAACAAAGTATGTGATGCATGTCAACTAGGTAAACAAATAAAAACTAGTTTCAAACTAGCACCACTAGACCACTACAATTGATCCATTTGGACTTATTCGGACCAATTGACACAACAAGTCTAGGAGGAAGCAAATATGCATTTGTAATTATGGATGACTATACTAGGTACACTTGGACCTATTTCTTAGTCCACAAAAGTGATTGCTTCAAGTGCTTCTCTAAATTTTGTAAACTCACTCAAAACGAAAAAGGTTTCATGATTTCATCAATTCGGAGTGATCACGGTGGCGAATTTCAAAACCGTGACTTTCAAAATTTTTGTGAAGTTAATGGATACAATCACAACTTCTCCACTCCGAGGAATCCCCAACAAAATGGAGTAGTTGAAAGAAAAAATAGAAACCTACAAGAAATGGCAAGAACTATGTTAAATGAACATAGTTTACCTAAGTATTTTTGGGCCGAAGCCGTAAATACGACTTGCTACATCATGAATAGAGTCCTAATAAGACCATCCTTATCAAAAACTCCCTATGAATTATGGAATAACAAAAAACCAAATATTTCCTATTTTAAAGTTTTTGGTTGTAAATGCTTTATTCTGAATGAAAGGGATGTCTTAGGAAAATTTGATGCTAAATCCGATGAAGGCATCTTTCTTGGTTACTCTTTCGTTTCTAAGGCTTTTCAGGTTTTTAACAAAAGAACGTTAGTAATAGAAGAGTCTATCCATGTAGTTTTTAATGAAATTTCTAATTTAAAGAAAAATAATTTTGATGATGATCTTGGTTTTGATAATTTGAATTTAAATGAACCTCCTCCTCAAAATAGCACCTTGGATGCACCTTCTTCTGAAATTTCCTTACCCGAGGAATGGAAGTATATAGATGCTCATCCAAAGGAGCTAATTATAGGAGATACATCAAAAGGGGTTCAAACTCGTTCCTCTTTCAAGAATTTTTGTGCTAATGCCGCCTTCCTTTCTCAAATCGAACCTAAATGCATTGACGAGGCCAGAAAAGATGATTTTTGGGTTATTGCAATGCAAGAGGAATTGAATCAATTTGAGAGGAATAAGGTATGGAAGCTTGTTCCTAAACCTAGTGACCATTTAGTCATTGGTACTAAATGGGTCTTTAGAAACAAGCAAGACGAAAATGGTATCGTGGTTAGAAACAAGGCTAGATTAGTGGCCAAAGGTTTCAACCAAGAAGAAGGTATCAATTACGAAGAAACCTTCGCTCCCATGGCTCGATTAGAAGCCAAAAGGATGCTCCTTGCCTATGCTAGTAGTAATAATTTTAAACTATTTCAAATGGATGTCAAAAGTGCTTTCTTGAATGGTTTTATTTCCGAAGAAGTATATGTCGAACAACCTCCCGGATTTGAAAATTCTCTTCTTCCTAATCATGTATTCAAATTGACTAAAGCTCTCTATGGCTTGAAACAAGCTCCTAGAGCTTGGTATGAAAGGCTTAGTTCCTTTCTTATTTTAAATAATTTTACCAAAGGCAAGGTTGATACTACATTGTTTATTAAATATTTTGAAAATAATTTTCTTATTGTGCAAATTTATGTTGACGATATTATTTTTGGCTCTTCGGATGAATCACTATGTGAATCATTTGCCAAATGTATGAGTCATGAATTTGAAATGAGTTTAAAGGGTGAATTAACTTTCTTTTTAGGATTACAAATCAAACAACTTAGTGATGGTATATTTCTTAACTAATCCAAATATACATTAGAATTGTTAAAATGATTTAACATGGATAATTCAAAAGCAATAAACACCCCTATGAGTACTGCGACTAAGTTAGATATGGATGAAAATAGTGAAAATTTCGATCAAAAAACATATAGGGGAATGATAGGTAGTCTACTCTACCTCACCGCGACTAGACCAGATATTATGTTTAGTGTAGGACTTTGCGCTAGGTTTCAATCTAATCCTAAATTATCTCATCTTAAGAGTGTTAAAAAAATATTTAGGTATCTTAAAGGAACTCCAAATTTAGGATTGTGGTATCCAAAATCTGAAAAATTCGATCTAATAGCTTATGCAAATGCCGATTTTGGCGGATGCAGGATAGATAGAAAAAGTACATCCGGAATATGCCAATTTTTAGGACATGCACTTGTTTCTTGGACTTCCAAGAAACAAAATTCAATTGCACTATCTACGATGGAAGCCGAATACATTGCTGCAAGTGCATGTTGTGCACAAGTTATTTGGATGAAAAATACATTAGAAGACTATGGAATTCACTTTAAAAACATTCCCATAAAATGTGATAATACTAGTGCCATATGTCTTACTAAAAATCCAATTCAGTACTCTAGAACTAAGCACATCGACGTTAGGCATCATTTCATACGCGATCATGTCCTTAACAATGATGTTGTTCTAGAATTCATTGACACAAAGCATCAATTAGCAGATATATTTACAAAAGCTTTAAACGAAGACCAATTTGAATTCATTAGAAGGGAATTAGGTATGTTAAATTGTCCCTAAAAATAAACTTGTTTGAATGGATTTTCTGTAAAGTTTTTCATCCTCTCTCTGTTCCTCGATGAATCTGATCCTTCTCTTTCGATTCTAAATGACATGTTAAATTATCTTATCCTATCTTGAGTCAAACACCACTCCCATCTAATCAAGATTAATGATTTTATGATATTTTATGAATCTCGAAATTGATTTTGATGGCTTGATTATGAGTTTCAAGTTGACGATGTAAATTTAAATGAGTTTGTATTATGATCTTGACTTATTGGAGTTACTACTTGATATTTTTTAATCACAATCTCTTCCTTGCACACCTACAATTTATATTATTTATAGAAAGAAGAGATTTGATAAAATGGATGAATGCTAAATTTTCCTTTAGGTGAACTCTGCGTAAATATTTTAGCATACTTAATTTTGGATGATGGATTTTCGTATGATCAATGCTGAATTCCTGATATTATAATCACAAGTTATATTCTTCAAGTCTCATTCCCATTTTGTTGATGACAAAGGGGGAGAAAAGTGATGACTTGTACCATTTTGATAGCATGACTTATATGAATTTCAAAAGCATGTGTGATATGAATGTCTTATATGCCTTGCAAAATGCCTTGCAAAATCCTTGAGAATATCACAAGATTGATTGATCATACTGAAAGCTTGCCTTACATTTATATCATGAAATTCATGTTGAAAATCTTTATCTCCTATCGTAGTAAAAATTGTCTCTTATCATTCTACTTGAAAATGATTTTCATCGAAGTTTTGTATTTACTATTGCTTAATGAGAATAACGATAAGTTCTACGGTTATAACTTATCGGTTTATGCATGAATTCTATGGATGGAATTCAAGTGTTTTCATCTTCTCATAATATGGCATATAGATAGGGGGAGTTATGTTTAACTCCGTCATCAATTGATTGTCATCATCAAAAAGGGGGAGATTGTTGAATCTCGGATTTTGATGATAAAATCAATTGATGGGTTAATTGATCTAATCCATATTATTGAGTTAAGTGTGTAGGATTAACTACGATAACCAGAAAATATAAAGCAAGAATACCGGAGTCAAGATCGATGGACGTTTAAGAGTCCGAAGAATCGTCGGAGATGCTGCCGGAACCAACCGAGAAGAAATCGAGAACCTATCGGAATTTTCGGAAGTTCGCCGAAGAGATCGTCGGAGGTTCACAGAGATCACCGAGAAGGCTCGGCTACTTGTTAAAGTCATCACAAGATCGGGAGCTTGCAGGGAGTCCGTCGGAAGAAGTTCGTCGGAAAGCTCGCCGGAACAAGACTCGACGTTCGCGGTTGAAAACTTGCTTAGGATATTTTTTTTGTTATGTAGTTCACTTGTAATTAGGATTAGGATTAAGAGATAATCCTATATCCTAGTTAGGAGCCAACTGGGCCCAAAGTCAGATTTGGTTTGGGCTAAAATTAAGCCAAACCAATGAATCGGAGAGCCAGGCGGTGGCATCGCCTGGCTGGGCGGTAGCACCGCCCAGCACCCGAGAGCTGGGCGGTGGCACCGCCCAGCACCCAAGAGCTAGGCGGTGACACCTCCTGGGCTGGGCGATTGCACCGTCCAGCACCCGAGCGTTGGGCGGTGGCACCGCTTGGCTAGGCGGTGGCACCGCCAGCATCGGGAACATAAGAGAATTCAAATTTTTTTGGAGCCCAAATTTAAATCCTCTTGTGGCCTATAAATACCCCTCAAGTCTCAGTTGAGAACATAACTTTTTGAGCAGTAAGTGATTGAGAGAAAAGTCTTAGAAGAGTCTTTGCCTTTCTTGTTTTCAATTTGCTAGTGTTCACCTCCTTCTTTCTTGCTGAAAATCTGTAAGAGAGTGAACTGCTTGTAAAAGTTGTAAGAGGGGTATTTACCCTTCCCTTTCAAGAGATTTGCTGGTGGAAGGTGAGAGCCTCATCGAAGAGGGGCCTCGCAAGTGGATGTAGGTCACTTGACCGAACCACTTTAAAAACGGCGTAATCTCTGGTTTGCATTTCATTACCGCTATTTACATTACTGCAAACCCTCTTACTTGCTTTATTTCCTCATTACATTTACTACACAACTTTGCGAATACGCTTTCAAGTTAAGCACTTCCGATTCTGATTTTTATCGTACAAAAGATTTATCGAAACCAACGTTTTAAGCCGCTGCACTAATTCACCCGCCCCCTCTTAGTGCCGCTCCGATCCTAACAAGAATAAGATCAGGATTTCGGTGGTTTCGAGTGCACTTTTAATGCTGAATGGGTGAGGTATTTATAGGCCCCAACTCAGTTTGAATTTGGAGCTCAAAACTGTCAATTCCCAGAATTTCGGGATCTGGCGGTTGCACCGCCTGGCAAAGCTCGAAGACTGAGCCTCTGGGCGGGGCCACCTCCTGTCAGGGGCGGTTGCACCTCCTGCCAGAGCTCGAAGACCGAGCTCAAGCAGTGCCACCGCTTGACTGGGGTGGTTGCACCGCTCAGCTAGAGCTCGGAGACCGAGCCCAAGTGGTGCCACCTCCTGGCTGGGGCGGTTGCACCGCCCAGTCTCGCTCGGAGACTAAGCCCAAGTGGTGCCACTACCTGGCTTGGGCGGTTCAACCGCCTAGCAGAAATCAGGGTCCGAATGGGTTGATCTATTCGGCCCAATTTGGGTTTTTCAGGGGCCCAATTGCCACAAGATTAAGTTAATGGGATCACCTCCTATTTCCAACTTAATCATTGTACTAACTACGATATTTCCTAAGACATTTACTGCAACTTGCTTCGGTGCGTCAATCGCTTCTTCCAACGAGCTTCAAGCGAACTTCCGTCGATCATCCGATGAACCCTCGGTGATGTTCCTGCGGACTTCTAGCAAACTCCTGGACTTGCGACGATCCACTTGGCGAGTTCCGACGAGCTTCTTTGGCAAGCTCATGGACTTCTCGGATTTGTTCCCGCAGAACCTCCGACGACTGTCCGAACTTTCGTCGAACTCTCGAACTCCCAACGTAATCATTGTCTTGACTCCGGCATAACTCCTGCTGCATATCTTACTTTCATCATAGTTAATCCTGCACACTTATCTCAACATATGGATTAGATAACAAATGACAATTGACTTCATCATCAAAATCCAAGATTCAATAATCTCCCCCTTTTTGATGATGACAATCAATTGATAATGGAGTTAACCTTAACTCCCCCTGTCTATATGCCATACTTGAGATAAGTTATTCTTGAATTCAAAACCTTTGAATTCAAGAGACATGTTGATAAGTTAAAATCATTTAAACTTATCAATACTCCCATCATGATGTATCTCTCTGAAGATGATGTCAAGGCTTGACATTCATTTTCAAATTTTACATAACAAGTTTGAATGATGGTAATAGTAGCAATTCATCATATTGTAAGATATCAACATGTAAAACTGTGAAGTAAGATTTTGATATCATTACATGATACAAACAAGACATAATGCAAATTATAGCAATCATAGCATCAATTCATATATCTCTTGGTGATGCAAGCATGACATTAATACTCATATATTTCTCCCCCTTTGTCATCAACAAAAAGCATGGTAATTGTGATACCAGGAGAATAATATAAGCAGATTTTGAGCATAAGTGTGATAGTTGTTCATGCCTTTCCTAGGTTCATGTTATTTTTCAATAGTGAGTGATAGAAAATCAATTATACAAGCATATAAAGGAAAGCCTGATATGTAGATCGCTTTGAATACTTCTTCCTTTTTATTTGTTATAATCTTTTTGTATGAAGGAGGAAGGCCATTTGTGATACTAGCTATTTATGAGTTTACTTTGAGTAAAGTTAAAATCGATGAGAGATTAAATCATGCTTCATTTTTACAAGGATCAAGATATGTATGTGAAACAAATCTTTGCAACTAAAAACACTATCATCCATATTTCAAGATGGAATTTATAAGCAGGAATCATTTCATCAAATTCATTTCAGAAAAATATTTTTCATATAATAAGTGTATAAGAAAATCCGATTGTTAGGATACCAATTGTTAATTGACTCCGAAAATGAAATTAACACTTTCATGCATTCGGACAAGACTATGCTATAGATTTTCAAATACAATCATGAAGACAAAACATGCTTATTGTTATGGAAATTTTTGTATTCAACACATAATTTCCAACATGTTATTTAGGCATGTAATGGCAATCAAGTGATTTGATCATTCAATAAAGTCCAAAAAATAATTTTAACTAGTTTATGTATTCGGACACATCAACATTCCTAATTCTCTTCTTATGAAATCAAATTGTTCTTCACTTAGAGGTTTTGTAAAAATATCAGCTAGTTGATGTTTATTATCAATGAACTCTATGATTACATCATAATTAGTAACATGAACTCGTATAAATTGATATCTAATATCAATATGTTTTGTTCTTGAGTGTTGTATAGGATTCTTCGTTAAGCATATTGCACTTGTATTATCACATTTAATGGGAATATTTTTAAGATGAACTTTATAATCTTCTAAGGTGTTTTTCATCCATATAACTTGTGCACAGCATGCACTTGCTGTAATATATTCAGCTTCGATTGTTGATAGTGCAACCGAGTTTTGTTTCTTAGATGACCAGGAAACAAGGGCATGTCCTAAAAATTGACATGTTCCTGATGTGCTTTTTCTATCTAGTCTATAGCCAGCAAAGTCTGCATCAGCATAAGCAATTAACTCAAGATTCTCTAATTTTGGGTACCATAATCCTAGATTTGTGGTACCATTAAGATATCTAAGTATTCTTTTAACTGCTTTGAGATGAGATATCTTAGGGTTTGATTGAAATCTAGCACAAAGTCCTACACTAAACATGATATCTGGTCTAGTTGCAGTGAGGTAAAGTAAACTTCCTATCATGCCCCTATAAGTTTTTTGATCGAAGCTTTCTCCACTTTCATCAATTTCTAACTTAGTGGAGGTGTTCATAAGAGTGTTAATAGCTTTTGAGTTATTCATATTAAACTTTTTTAGCAAATTCATAGCATATTTAGTTTGACTAATAAAGATGTCATTGCTTAGTTGTTTGATTTGTAAGCCTAAGAAGAATGTTAATTCTCCCATTAAACTCATTTCGAATTCAAGACTCATTGTTTTAGCAAAAGATTCACAAAGAGATTCATTCGTAGAACCAAAGATGATATCATCAACATAAATCTGAACAATGAGAAAATTATTTTTAAAATTCTTGATGAATAATGTAGTATCAACCTTGCCTTTTGTGAAATTATTTTCAATAAGAAAAGAATTAAGTCTCTCATACCAAGCCCTCGGAGCTTGTTTTAAACCATAGAGAGCTTTAGTTAATCTAAACACATGATTAGGGAGCCTATTATTTTCAAATCCAGGAGGTTGTTCAACATAGACTCCTTCGGAAATAAAGCCATTAAGAAAAGCGCTTTTAACATCCATTTGAAACAACTTAAAATTATTGCTACTAGCGTAGACAAGGAGCATCCTTATGGCTTCTAATCGAGCCACAAGAGCGAAGGTTTCTTCATAATCGATACCTTCTTCTTAGTTGAAACCTTTGGCTACTAATCTAGCCTTGTTTCTAACCACGATACCATATTCATCTTGCTTGTTTCTAAAAACCCATTTAGAACCAATAACTAAATGGTCATTTGGCCTAGGAACAAGCTTCCACACCTCATTTCTCTCAAATTGATTTAATTTATCTTGCATTGCGATAATCCATGAATCATCTTTCATGGCTTCGTCAACACATTTGGGTTCAATTTGGGAGAGAAAAGCGGCGTTGACACCAAAATTTTTAAGAGAAGAACGTGTTTAAACCCCCTTTGATGTGTCTCCTAAGATTAGCTCCTTAGGATGAGCATCTACATACTTCCAATCCTTGGGTAAGGATGTTTCGGAAGTGGATGCATCCAAGTTGTTAGTTGGAGACGGGGTTTCATTTAAATTCAAGGAATCAAAATTAACATCATCATCAAAATCGTTTTTCCTTATTTCGGAAATCTCATTGAAAACAACATGAATGGATTCTTCAATAATTAAAGTTCTTTTATTGAAGATACGAAAAGCTTTAGAAACCGAAGAATAACCAAGAAAGATTCCTTCATCGGATTTAGCATCAAATTTTCCTAAGTTATCTTTTTCATTCAAGATAAAACACTTACACCCAAAGACTTTAAAATATGAAACATTGGGTTTTTTGTTATTCCATAACTCATAGGGAGTTTTGGTGAGTAAGGGTCTTACTAGAACTCTATTTAAAATATAGCATGCAGTGTTTACAGCTTTGGCCCAAAAATATTTGGGTAGGCTATGTTCATTCAACATGGTTCTTGCCATTTCTTGTAAATTTCAATTTTTTCTTTCTACTACTCTATTTTGTTGAGGATTTATTGGAGTAGAGAAATTATGGTTGTATCTATTGAGTTCACAAAATTCTTGGAAATCATAGTTTTGAAATTCACCACCGTGATCACTTTTAATTGACGAAATCATAGAACCCTTCTCATTTTGAACAAGTTTACAAAACTTGGTAAAATATCTAAAGCATTCATTTTTTTGTTTTAAGAAGTAAGACCATGTGTATCTGCTATAGTCAGCCACAATGACGAAGGCGTATTTGCTACCTCCTAGGCTTGATGTAGAGATTGGTCCGAACAAGTCCATATGGATCAATTATAAGGGCCTAGAGGTGCTTATTTGATTCTTAGATTTGAAACTACCCTTAATTTGTTTACCTAATTGGCAAGCATCACATACATTATCTTTGATGAACTTGATATGAGGAATTCCTGTTACAAGTTCTTTAGATGATATTTGAGTGATTAGTTTCATGCTAGCATGACCTAATCTTCTATGTCATAGCCAAGCATCCTCATTCAAAACCGAAAAACACATTTCAATACATAAATCATTAATATCAATAGTGTATATATTATTTTGTTTTAATGCAATCATAGACGTGTTTTTGTGTGGTTTTTCAATGATGCAAGCATTAGATTCGAATCTGACAATATATCCTTTATCACATAATTGACTAATGCTCAAGAGGTTATGTTTTAAACCATCAACTAACAAAAAATCTTCAATAAAGAAGTTGGATTTGTTACATATGGTTCCTTTGCCAATGATTTTACCCTTGTTATTGTCTCCGAAGGTGACATAGCCTTCGTCTATGCTAGTGAGCTTAGAGAATTGAGATGGATCTCCGGTTATATGCCTTGAGCATCCACTATCAAGGTACCATCTCTTGCTCCTAGCTTACGATGGTATATGTTTCTACAAAAAAGGATGATCTTTAGGTACTCATTTGCTTTTGGGTGCCTCAAAAATAGATCTACATTGTTTATCATGTTGCATAGAATTTATCATGGTTCCTTTAGGAACCCAAATTAATTTGTTCGGACTAATTTTCTTGAATGGACAATAATGCATTTTATGTCCAAGTTTGCAACAAAAGTTGCATTCGCTTTGGTGTCGAACATGTAAGATGGGGCCTTTTATGAAGGTGGTTGGATTTTGGTGAGGACTTCTCACAAATCCGATTCCACTTCTTTTGGGAACGTGACCCTTGTTTGCAAGGATCATGTTCAAGGACTTGCTACCAACCTCGAATTTCTTCGAGGTGTCCTTAAGTAGCAAGTTTTCCTTTTGGAGAGTTTCTAGATCATGGCATTTTATGCATGAACCTAAACTATCATGATATTCAGCTTTTAACTTATCGAAATTACAAGTAAGACTATCATGCTCCTTTTTTAGCAATTTGTATTTTCTACTAATAATCTTGCATTCATCAAATAAGTCATGGAAGGCATTTAATAATTCATTAAATGATAAATCTGCATCTATTAAATTCGTTACCTCCACTCCGATGGCCATTAAGGCGTAATGAGCAACTTGCTCGGTGTTGGACTCCTCTTCTTCGAACGCACTCGAGTCATCCCACGTTACTTTGAGCGCCTTCTTCTTTGATGTTCTCTTTTTGACTTGGGGACAATCAATTTTGTAGTGTCCCGGCTTTTTGCATTCGTAGCAAATAATTTGGTCCTTCTTGGGTTCAAGTTTATTTTTTGTGTCATTCTTAAACTTGTTTCTTGTAATGAATTTTTTAAATTTTCTTGTTAGAAGTGCCAAGTCATCGTCACGGTCCTCATCACTTGAGTTTTCTCTCAAATGGTCTTCTGAAGTTCTAAGTGCCATATCCTTCCTGTTCTTTGGAAGGATGTCTTCTTGCTCTTCATGAGCTTTGCAAGTCATCTCGTAGGTCATTAATGACCCGATTAGTTCTTCAAGAGGGAAGTTGTTTAGATCTTTCGCCTCTTAAATAGCAGTGACTTTAGGATCCCAACTCTTAGGAAGGGATCTTAGAATCTTATTTATGAGCTCAAAATCCAAAAAACTTTTTCCGAGTCCTTTTAGACTGTTGACGACATCTGTGAAACGGGTAAACATGTCGCCAATAGTCTCACTCGGTTTCATCCGGAAAAGTTCGAAAGAATGTAACAAAAGATTGATTTTTGACTCTTTCACTATACTTGTGCCTTCGTGAGTCACTTCGAGTGTGTGCCAAATATCAAATGCGGTTTCACAAACCGAAACACGGTTGAACTCGTTTTTATCAAGCGCACAAAATAAGACATTCATAGCCTTTGCATTAAGAGTGAAAGCCTTCTTCTCCAATTCATTCCAATCGATCATTGGAAGAGAAGACATCGAAAATACATTTTTGACAAGATTCCAAAGTTCAAAATCCATAGAAATAAAAAAGATCCTCATTCGGGTCTTCCAATAGGTGTAGTCCGTCCCATTAAACATAAGTGGACGTATAATAGAATGGCCCTCTTGGTTTCCGGTGTATGCCATCTCTCTTGGGTTTTAATCCGTTTAAGAGTTAACCCCGCTCTGATACCAATTGTTAGAATCAAGAGCACTAAGAGGGGGGTGGGGGGGGAGGGGGGTGAATTAGTGCAGCGGAAAACCTTCTACGATTAAAAAAATTGCGTTCGTTCGATAAAAGTGATTTCGGTAAGAAAGCCTGATTCGTAAATCACTTCAACTTTTGATTAAGCGAGATGCAGCAAAGATATAAATGTAGTTTGCAGTTATGGTTCAAATCAGATAGTACGCGTAAGCTGAAAAATGATATTCGTACGAAAAAACTGATTTATGTCTAAATGCTGATTCGTAAATCACTTGATTAAGCGAGATGCAGTTAAAGCAAGGATATACAGGCAGTTTGCAGTTATGATTGAAATAAAAACATTAACGCAAACTAAAATATGATGATCGTACGATAAAATTGATTTACGCCTAAACGCTGATTCGGAAAGTGCAAAGCTTGAAACCCGATCGTATATGCGCAGAAAGCAGTAAGCTTTTGAGGAGATTTGCAGTAAGGATAAGATGCTCAAAGTAAATGCAAACCGAGATTTAGAGTGGTTCAGTCAATCTTGACCTACTCCACTTTTGGCTTCCTCCACCGACGAGGTCACCGACATCCACTAGAGGCCTTCCTTCAATAGGCGAAGGCCAACCACCCTTTTATAGTTTCACTCCTTTTGACGGGCTTAGGAGATAGCCCTTACAAAATTTTCTCTCACCTCTTTAAAGATCAGAACTTGGAAGAAAAGAGGGAGAAGAACTTTTGGCCTTTACAACAATTTTGAGCTCTAAGAATCACAGAATAAGATTAGGATTTCGGTGGTTTCGAGTGCACTTTCAGTGTTGAATGGGTGGGGTATTTATAGGCCCCAACCCAATTTGAATTTGGAGCTCAAAACTGTCAATTCCCGAAATTTCGGGATCTGGCGGTTGCACCGCCTGACTGAGGCGGTTGCACCGCCTGGAAGAGCTCGAAGATTGAGCCTCTAGGCGGTGCCACCTCCTGTCAGGGGCGGTTGCACCTCCTGCCAGAGCTCGAAGACCGAGCTCAAGCGGTGCCACTGCCTGACTAGGGCAGTTGCACCGCTCAGCCAGAGCTCGGAGACCGGGCCCAGGCGGTGCCACTGCCTGGCTTGGGCGGTTCAACCGCCTGGCAGAAATAAGGGTCCGAATGGGTTGATCCATTCGGCCCAATTTGGGTTTTTCAGGGGCCCAATTGCCCCAAGATTAAGTTAATGGGATCACCTCCCATTTCCAACTTAATCATTGTACTAACTACGATATTTGCTAAGACATTTACTGCAACTTGCTCCGGTGCGTCAATCGCTTCTTCCGGCGAGCTTGCGGTGAACTTCCGTCGATCATCCAATAAACCCTCGGTGATGCTCCTGAGGACTTCCGGCAAACTCCTGGACTTGCGACAATCCGCTTATCGAGTTCCGACGAGCTTCTTTGGCAAGCTCATGGACTTCTCGGATTTGTTCCCGTAGAACCTCCGACGATTGTCCGAACTTCCGTCGAACTCTCGAACTCCCAACGTGATCATTGTCTTGACTCTAGCGCAACTCCTGCTGCATATCTTACTTTCATTGTAGTTAATCCTGCACACTTATCTCAACTTATAGATTAGATAACAAATGACAATTGACTTCATCATCAAAATCCGAGATTCAATAATGCCACCGCCTGACTGGGGCGGTTGCACCGCTTGGCAAAGCTCGGAGACCGAGCTTAAGGGGTTCCACCGCCTATCAGGGGCGGTTGCACCACACAGCCTAGCTCGGAGATTGAGCCCTCGGCGGTGCCACCGCCAACCCAGGCGGTGCCACCGCTAGCCAAGAAATCTGGGTCCAAATGGGCTGATCCATTCGGCCCAATTTGGGTCAATCAAGGGCCCAATTGCCCTAAGATTAAGTTTATAGGATCACCTCCCATTTCTAACTTAATCATCGTACTAACTACGATATTTCTTGAGACATTTACTGCAACTTGCTCCGGTGCGTTAATCGCTTCTTTTAGTGAACTTTCGTCAATCATCCGATGAACCCTCGGTGATGCTCCTATGGACTTCCAGCAAACTCCTGGACTTGCGACGATCCACTTGGCGAGTTCCAACGAGCTTCATTTGGCATGCTCCTGGACTTCTTGGATTTGTTCCCATATAACCTCCGACGACCGTCTGGACTTCCTTCGAACTCTCGAACTCCCAACGTGATCATAGTCTTGACTCTGGTGCAACTCCTACTGCATGTCTTACTTCCATCGTAGTTAATCCTACACATGTAAATCAAAACTTCGATCGACATAATTAATCCTAAGCAATTAACTAAGTTGTCCTACATGTCATTGGTCCCTCGACGCTTCGTCCGATTCTTCGGCGCATCGTCCTCTCCTGCGGCCTATTGCCCAATCGACCAGTTGACTCCGTAACTCTGATATCTTTGGTGCAATACCCGCTCTTCTTGGCCCGATACCTGAGTCCACGACCTGAAGCCTTTTGTCGATACGTCGACCGATCCACCGGCCCGACGTCCAATCTTCTGACATGTTCCTCCGGCACAACATGATTTTTCCTGCTTTAATTATCTCATCCTGATCGAAGCATCCTGCGTCACTCAAAACACAATTTAAAACATAAACATAATTATCAATTGGTTTCATCATCAAAATACGAGATTTAACAGTTTGTTGATCTATAATAAATTCGTGAGGGGGGCACAGAGATTTTATATTAAATGATATTATATTAAAAATTTATGCTTAGGGACCTAAGAGTAAATATTATAAGTTTGATATGATTTATGAAAGATTCAGATTTAAGTTAAAGAAAAAAAATAGTGAACATGTGTCACTAGCTAACCTAATGGTGCCACCTATGTTTATTCTTTGGATGACACCTAAGCCCCTTTCATGCATGCTTGCCACCTTGAAACCCTTATATTAGCTAAATCTAATGCATTAGAGGAGAAATAAAAGGATGAAAACTTAAGAAGCTGTAGTCAACGTTGGTTTGAGAAGAAGAAGCAGAAGAAGAAGAAAACTTTACTTTGGCTTGAGGTTTTGCATGAATTCCACACTTTTGGGACTTAAATTTATTTAAGACAAGTATTCTAACCCTATCCTACAGAAATCCTAATCTTTATTTTTATTTTGATTCTATAAAATTTGAAATATTTCAGCTAAGAACCAAACATTTCTTTCATTTTGATATAAAGCTAGGAATCTGTAATTTTTTAATAATCTGACCTTTATGTATTGTTTTAGGCCTAACTTTTTATACTAAAATCTAATTTAGACAAAAACTAATCTATTTGAAAGTAGACTCAAAGATCTTTATTTTGATACCTAGATTGAATGATTTGGAGTTTAAATTCCTACTAAGATTTCTATTTTAATTAACCCTACACAAACTAGGGATTGTAATTTCTGACCTCATGTTGCTTAACTACTTATAACTTTTTGCTGGGAACTCAAATTTATACAAAATATGATTTATTGGAAACTAGACTCAAAAGTCTTCCTATACTTACCTGATTTAAAATTTTTAGAGTAAAACTACAAACTAAAACATCTATTTTCATCGACCTTGTGGATTCAGTAAAACAAAGCTGATGTTTTCAGACATTTCGCTATGAAATTATCTGTAACTCCCTGTTGTAAACTCCAATTCCTGCAAAACTTGATTTACCTAAAACTAGATTAACATAACTTTTTAATTACACCTATTTTGTATAAATTGGAGGATAATTGGTTTATAATGTGCCTCTCAAATTCTACTAGAATCAAGCTTTGGTCGATTTCGCCTCTTCTTATTTCTTCTCTTTAGAAATTGATTTCAGCAAAAACCCTTACTTTAGTTGAGCTATACATTATTGTCTTGAATTTCTATATACTTTTGTCCTTCAATTATTTGTACACCTGTAGCTATCATGTAAAGTTCATGTTTGCATCATAATGATTCGTATCGGCACATGCATTACGTTGTTCCGCATGTGTTTCTAATATGTACCAACCTTATTGTTCACAATGCCCTTTTGTACTCCGATGTTTGTGGGATTATTTGGGCCTTTACCAGAAATGGTAAATGGTATATGCTTAGAGCCCGTGATGCTCTGCCGGCCCCCTCTGGCTTCATCCAAATGTAGATGGATGACACTCCAAAACGTGGGAGATTATGTTTGAGATCCCACTTCACTTTCTATCTGTTTGATATGATATCTAAAGCTTTTGTTATATACTTCTATGTGTGCTTTGGATAAGAATGAAATGTATGCAACATCAAATGCGACGTTTGAGCTTTTGTTTCATATTTATTCTTTGATATGTTCTGAAATGCTTCTTATGCTTCTGAAACATTCCATATGCCATTGATACATTCCGAAGCATTTCATCTGCCATTAATATGTTCCAAAATGTTTCATATGTCATTGATATCTGAAATACTCCTTACATCTTTGATATGCTTTAAAATATACCATATGCCATGGATATGCTCCTTCTGCGAATGATATGGTCTAATTAGCTCTTACTCCATTGTTATGAACAAAACATGCTTCGAATAAAATGACATTGTAACTCTGCATTTGTCGAGTGGCTATCTTTGAACTCTTATATCTCTTCCTTATATTTTGAAACCTTATTTGTTCGAAATTGTCCTCTTTTCTATGGATATGTTAGTCACTTGTTGAGCTTTATATGCTCACCCCGTTACTATATAAATTTTTTAGGATAGCTTATCGCTCACTAAAATGTGTAAATTGGGTTGAGGAAGTGGAAAGCTAGAAGGTTTTGGGGCAAACCTTTCGTACTTGATAAGTTGATATTGTATAAGTTCCTTTTGTGTGTATCAATGACAAATCTAGATTGATGTATCTTGTAAATATTTGAAAAGTACCCTTCATATCGGGATTTTGGGAATGTTAAGTTTAAATTGTGTAATGATATAAACATATGGTACATGTTAGTTTTGTGATTGTATAGATTCTCATGCTTATGGATTTATGATGTGGTTATGGTTTAGTTGAGTTGGCTTTGGATTTTGTGAATCATTAAGTGATATGATGGTATAATGATAAACTGCACAGGTTTTATAAATTATGGATTATAGAGGTGAATTTTGACTTAAACATTTTCTTAGTATTCTCAAATGTGTGATTGGATCCTGGAATGTATTGTTAAATTATAATATTATCAATTTTGAGTTAGGTTCATGCCTCCTGAATGAGGATTAAATTTAGGGGGCGTGATAGAGAGTGTAACACCACACTTAGTCCCATATCGGAAGGGGGCAATGATTATGATTGGCTTATATGGGCCTGATAAGTGTACTATGACAACTCCCGTTTAAATATTTTGGTCCGTGGTTGAAGGACCAAAATGAAGTTATTGGCTAGTAAGCTCATCAGACTCAGGTTGTGACATTTAGTATCAAAGCCGACCTAGCATTTGGGTAGGGTGAGAGGGCTCGAGTGGTATCAGAACTCATCACGGCGTAGAGCCACCACCGAGTCTAATTGAGTGGGGATAGTGTAACACCCCACTTAGTATCATCAAACTCGAGTCGTGACATTTGAAACTCTCTAGTTTCCAATAAATTAGGTTTTATGAGTCTAGTTTCCAATAAATCATACTTTGCATGAATCTGAGTTCCCAATAGAAAGTTATAAGCAATTAAGCAGGAGGTCAGACATTTAAACTCCAAATCATTCAATCTTAGTATCAAAATAAAGATCTTTGAGTCTACTACAGTGCATTTCAGGATCCGATCACACATTTGAGGTCATTGAGAAAACATTCAAGTTATTTCCATATATTCCATAATCCATAAGACCTGTGCAGTTTATAATCATACTATCATATCACGTAATGAGTCACAAAATCCAAAGCCAACTCAACTAAACCATAATCACATCATAAATCCATCAGCATGGGAATCTATACAATCACAAACCCAATATGTATCACATGTTTATATCATTACACAATTTAAACTTAACATTCCTAAAATCCCGATATGATAGGTACTTTTCAAATATTTACAAGATACATCAATCTAGAGTTATCGTTGATATCTCATTACACACAAAAGGAACTTATACAATATCAATCTATCAAGTACGAAATATTTACTCCAAAATCTTCTAGCTTTTCACTGCCTCGGCCCAATTTAAACATTTTAGCGAGCAACAAGCTATCCTGAAAAAAATTATATAGCAACGGAGTGAGCATATATGACTCAGCAAGTGACTAACATATCTATAGCAAAGAGGATAGTTTCAAATAAATAAGGTTTTAAAATACAAGGCAGAGATACAAGAGTTCAAAGATAGCCACTCGACAAATGCAGAGTTACAATGTCATTTCATTCGAAGCATGTTTTATTCATAACAATGGAGTAAAGGCTAATTAGAGCAAATCATGATGTAATGAAATATTTCGGAATATATCAATAGCAGATGAAATGCTTCAGAATATATCAATGGCATGTGAAGCATTTCAGAGCATATCAAAGAACAAATACGAAACAGAACCTCAAACGTCGCATTTGACATTGCACACATTTCATTCTTATCCAAAACACATAAAGAAGCACATAACTAAAGCTCTGGATATCATATCAAGCAGAAAGAAGGTGATGTAGGATCCCAAACATAATATGGTCCATCTATTTCTGAATGACCAGCAAACATAATCTAGAGCATCATGGGCTCTAAGCACAAACCCTTTACTATTTTTGGCAAAGGTCCTAATAATCCCTTTACTATTTCTAGAAAAGGTTCATGTTGTTTTCAATGAGATTTCTGAAATCAAGAAAAATGATTTTGATGATGATGTTGATTTCGATTCTTTGAATTTAAATGAAACCCCTTCTCCAACTAGCAACTTGGATACATCCACTTCCGAAATACCCTTACCCAAGGATTGAAAGTATGTAGATGCTCATACTAAGGAGTTAACCCTAGGAGATACATCTAAGGGGGTTCAAACACATTCTTCTCTTAAAAATTTTTATGCTAACGCCGCTTTTCTCTCCCAAATTGAACCTAAATGTATTGACGAAGCCATGAAAGATGATTCATGGATTATCGCAATGCAAGATGAGTTAAATGTATTTGAGAGAAATGAGGTGTGGAAACTTGTTCCTAGGCCAAATGACCATTTAGTTATTGGTACTAAATGGGTCTTTAGAAACAAACAAGATGAATCTGGTATCATGGTTAGCAACAAGGCTAGATTAATGGCCAAAGGTTTCAACCAAGAAGAAGTTATCGATTACAAAGAAACCTTCGCTCTTGTGGCTAGAGTAGAAGCCATAAGGATGCTCCTTGCATATGCTAGTAATAATAATTTTAAGTTTTTTCAAATGGATGTTAAAAGCGCTTTTCTTAATGGCTTTATTTCTGAAGAAGTTTATGTTGAACAACCTCCCGGATTTGAAAATAATAGCCTCCCTAATCATGTATTTAAATTAACTAAAGCTCTCTCTGGTTTAAAACAAGTCCCAAGGGCTTGGTATGACAGACTTAGTACTTTTTTTATTGAAAATAATTTCACAAAAGGCAAGGTCGATACTACATTGTTTATCAAAAATTTTAAAAATAATTTTCTCATTGTTCAGATTTATGTTGATGATATTATCTTCGGTTCTACAAATAAATCTATTTGTGAATCTTTTGCTGAAACCATGAGTCTCGAATTTAAAATGAGTTTGATGGGAGAATTAACATTTTTCTTAGGTTTATAAATTAAGCAACTAAGCAATGACATCTTTATTAGTCAAACTAAATATGCCTTAGATCTGCTAAAAATATTTAATATGAATAGCTCAAAAGCTATTAACACTCCTATGAGCACCTCCACTAAGTTAGAAGTTGATGAAAGTGGAGAAAGCTTCGATCAAAACACTTATAGGGGTATGATAGGAAGTTTACTTTACCTCACTACAACGAGACCATATATCATGTTTAGTATAGGACTTTGTGCTAGGTTTCAATCGAACCCTAAGATATCTCATTTTAAAGCGGTTAAAATAATACTTAAATATCTTAAAGGTACCACAAATCTAGGATTATGGTATCCAAAATCTAAGAATTTTGAGTTAATTACGTATGCTGATGCGGATTTAGCTGGGTATAGATTAGAGAGAAAAAGCACATTAGGATCATGTCAATTTTTGGGACATTCCTTTGTTTCCTGGTCATCTAAGAAACAAAACTCGGTTGCACTATCAAAATCCGAGATTTAACAATCTCCCCCTTTTAATGATGACAATCAATTGATGACGAAGTTAACCTTAACTCTCCCTATCTATATGCCATACTTGAGATAAGTCATTCTTGAGTTCAAAGCCTTTGAATTTAAGAGACATATTGATAAGTTAATTTTATTTAAACTTATCAATACCCTCATCATGATTCTTATCATGATATAGCAATTCTGAAAATGATGTCAAGGCATGACATCCATTTTCAAGTCTTATATTTCAAACATGAAGGATAGCAATCATAGCAAATCATCATATGGTAAGATATCAACATTGTAAAATTGCAATGTAAGCTCTAGATATCTTAACATAATGCAAATATTTCAAGTATATAGCAATTCATTCTATCATCAATTTACCACATATTTTTCTCCCTTTGTCATCAACAAAAAGGAGAGCGATTCAAGCATAATTCAAATGTGGTAAAAATTCATGTCATAAAAGAATTCATGTAATTTTTCAACAATAAGTGGTAAGATACCATTCATACAACTTATTTTTCAAGCAATCATGACATGATATTATTCAAAAGTCCATTAAGGAGATAGCTTTCATTACTTCTTACCTTTTTATTTGTCATTAACGTTTTGCATGAAGGAAGAAAGCCATTGAGAACTAACTTTGAATGAAGTTTAAAAACGATAAGAGATTAAATCATGCTTCATTTTTACAAGGATCAAGATATACATGTGAAATTAAATCCTTACAAGTATCCATAAAAAAAATCTTCCTTCATCAAGAAGGAATTTATGTGAAAGAATAATTACATCAAATCCATTTCTCAAAAAAATTTACAAAAGATAAGTCCATGAGAGATGCATTTATCAATTAATTCCATGTATCAAAAATCATTTAGTGATGGAGCATGGATATGTAATAAATTCGAGATAGTATAGGCTCATGAAAGCTTCATTCAAGAAATACCTTAAATCCGGAAGAGAAATACAACAAAATCATACATTCGGAAAATGTTTTGTTATAGCTTTTCAATTATAATCATGAAGGTAAGCATGTTCATCATCATGGAAATTTTTAGCATCAAGGCACAAAATTTCCAACATTAAAGTAAACATGTTATTGAAGCACATAATCTTATGTATAATTCGTATCATTAAAAATTTTCAGCACCTAATCAAGAAAGTCCGAAAACAAAATAAATTCGGACAATGTTTTATCATAGCTTTTCAATCACAATTATGAAACAAAATTATTAGTGCTTTGTAGTACTCAAAGATTAAGAATCCGATGTATGAATGAACTTTCTCAAATCATAATTAGAATATAACATGCTCAACATGGAAACTTTTAGTACCAAGGCGCAAAATTTTCAACTTTAAAGTAAACACATTATTGAAGCATTCAATCATGTCAAATTAGTATAAAATTTTCAGCATGAAATTTAAGTGATCAAAGAATTAAGAAAATCCAAAAATGAAGTTCAATCAACATTAATATTCCTAACTCTGTAAATGCTCACCAAATAACACATCAAGTTGTAGATACCAATAGTTAAACATATCAAGGACTTGTGATCATCAAAGTAAGTGGCATTATCATCAAAGTGAGTAGCATAGTAAGTTTACAATAACATAGTTTTACAACATGACAAGAAGAAATTGTGTCCACTTTTTCTACATACATATGCTCATTCAGGTGGTGGAAAGTTAAAATGTCTAAATAGAGCATCAAATTGTCGGTGAATCTGCCACAGCTCAGAGAGGATTTGAACTTGATGATGTTCAAGTTGATCTTGTCTTTGTTCAAAGCGATCCATCCGAATCCCTATGTCTTCGATAGATTATGAAGGTGCTTACTCAATTGGATGTGATTCCTCAAAGGGACCAGTTGGAGGAGATAGATTACCCTTAAAGATTGGTGTTTCTGGTTCAGGTTGAGGGGGATCGATTCTTCTAGGCATTCTAACCCACATACCATTTCTAAATATACATCTAATCTGTTGAAGTAGATTTTTATTTATTATGCTAAATCTGTCTAGCTTTATAACCTCTTCGTTGAAGTATTCTAGTGATTAGGCCACCATATGGAAGCATCAAGTCCTTTTTAGTTATTTCTATCATATTTTGTTGGATAAGGTAACCAAAGCAATTGTTGTATCCCTTCATGATCCAATACATGGTTCCTAGCTCCATTTGACTTACTTCATCATGATGGTATTGTTTCGGGAGAATGATACTAATTAAGATGTGATGAAGTATTTTGGTGCTTAATAGTAATAAATGTTCACAGCTTTTTAGAAGCACCATTAAGTTGGGGTTGTCGAAAATTGTTCCTAAGACATCAACATACGTGGTCACAACTGTTTCATCATCCCATTGTCCTCTGAAATAACAACCTCTATGTTTTACAGGGATACCTATGATGTTGTAAAGGGATCTATCCGTAATGGATATATGACGTCCTAAAAGATAGGTAGACACCATTTCTTCTTCATCTATATATAGATTGTTATAAAACAACCTAACAATCCTAAGGTAGATAAGTTCACTTATTTGTAGGATTGGGAGAAGTTCTAGATTTACAAACCATTGAATTGGTTCAAAATCACTTAGTTCATCTAAATCAACATATTTTCCCTTATCAATATATTTTCACATAGTTCATCTAAATTTTTGGGCATGTAGATTTGAATCAAAAAGTGTGGAATCATAGTTTTCTTCTAATCTCCTCTTCCCTTTGTCCCTAGAGGATCTTCAAGAGGATGTAGGATTGACTCTTGATCTTGCAGGAAATAGGAAGTTTTGGGCAGCTAAAGGGGAAGAATGGAGTTGGAGGAGGGTTTAGAGTTGCAAGGAAGAGAGAAAAATAAGTTGGGGTCGGTTCTACCGTCGGCCCTAGCTCGGTTTTAAAAGAGGGTAGGTTGCGGGCGATGGCACCGTTGGCAGTGCAGTGCAACCACCTGCCACCCGTGACAGCTGGCGGTGCTACCACCAGCTAGGCGGTGCCACAGCCTACAGGCAATGAGCACTACTTTCAAGGGTGTGTGGGCTGATGTGGGTATTTTCAATTTGAAGAGAGTTTTTATTTGTGGAGCAACCAACCTTAATTACATGATTATGTAAAAATTTCTATCACAGGATGAGAAATTTTATACGTTCATAATAGATCTTGTGAAATGCATACTCTACTCAAATGTCATATATAGTTTTTAATATGTTCATGACTCATCATGCAAGCTTGTGAGCCTCGCTAGTTCATGATTTATATCATACAAGAATTCGTATGCAAACTTAGCTTGCAAGACGTAAGTTCATGATTTTGTAAGATATAGTTGGATCCAGAAAAATTTGAAGAAGGAATGTATCCGATGAATTCGGAAATCCGGAGGATGTGTGAAGGGGAATTCATGCATAAGAGTTTACGAGTTTCAAAATTTGAGAGATCAAACTTAAGTGTTTATCACACAAGATTGTATCAGTATCATTTTGTAATTGATAGTTTTAATTCTACTAATCTTCTTTTTGTCATTTTAGCTAGAGAGTGTTATGAGTCATTTTGGATCTCTGGTCATAGACCTTGAGCACCCAAAAAGCAAGATATCATCTCTTGCTCCTAGCTTATGGTGATATATATTTATATAAAATAGGATAATTTTTAGGTACCCATTTGACATTTGAAGCCTAAAAAACCGATCTAAATTGCTTATCATGTTGCATGGAGTTCTTAATGGTTCCTTTTGGAACCCAAATCAATTTATTTGAACTAACTTTCTTGAATGGACAATGATAAGTTCTATGTCCATGTTTGCAACAAAAGTTACATTTGTTCTGGTGCGAAATATGCAAGATAGGGCCTTTAACAAAAGTGATTGGATTTTGGTAAGAGCTTCTCATAAATCCGATTCCACTTCTTTTATGAACGTGACCCTTATTGGTAAGGATTAAGTTTAAGGACTTGCTATCAACCTCAAATTTCTTCAAGGTATTCTTGAGTAGCAAGTTTTCCTTTTGAAGTATTTCTAAGTTATGACATTTCATACATGGAGCTAAACTATCATTATGCTTAATTTTTAATTTATCAAAATAACTAACAAGAGTATCATGCTCCTTTTTTAACAATTTATATTTTCTATTAATTGATTTGCATTCATCAAATAAATCATGGAAAGCATTTAACAATTCATCGAATGATAAATCTGTATCAACTAAATTTGTTACCTCCTCTCCAATGGCCATTATTGCATAATGAGCAACTTGCTCGGTATTGGACTCCTCTTCTTTGGATGCGCTTGAGTCATCCCATATTGCTTTGAGCGCCTTCTTCTTTAGTGTTCTCTTCTTGGCTTGAGGATATTCTCTTTTATAGTATCCCGGCTTCTTGCATTTATAGCAAATTACTTGGTCTTTCTTGGGTTCAAATTTACTTTTAGTGTCATTTTTAAATTTGTTTCTTTTAATGAATTTTTTAAATTTTCTTGTTAAAAGTGCCAAGTCATCATCAAAGTCCTCATCACTTGGGTTTTCTATCAAGTGGTCTTCTTGAGTTCTAAGTGTCATATCCTTCCTGTTCTTTGGAAGGGTGTCCTCATGCTCTTCATGAGCTTTGCAAATCATTTCGTAGGTCATTAGTGATCCGATTAATTCTTCAAAAGGAAAGTTGTTTAAATCTTTAGCCTCTTGAATGGCCGTGACATTAAGGTCTCAATTCTTTAGAAGGGATCTTAGAATTTTATTAACGAGTTCGAAATCCAAAAAAATTTTACCGAGTCCTTTTAGAGCATTGACGACATCTGTAAAACGGGTGTACATGTCTCCTATGGTCTCATTCAGTTTCATTCGAAAAAGTTCATAAGAATGTACTAAAAGATTGATTTTTGACTCTTTTACTCTACTCGTGCCTTCGTGAGTCACTTCGAGTGTATGCTAAATATCAAATGCAGTTTCACAAATCGAAACATGATTGAACTCATTTTTATCTAGTGCACAAAATAAGGCATTCATAGCCTTTGTATTTAGAGCGAAAGTCTTCTTCTCCAATTCATTCCAATCGATCATTAGAAGAGAAGACTTTGAAAATCCATTTTCTACAATATTCCACAGCTCAAAATTCATGGAAATAAGGAAGATCCTCATTTGAGTCTTCTAATAGGTGTAATCCGTCCCATTGAATATCGGCGGATATGTAATAGAGTGACCCTCTTAGTTCCTAGCAAATGCCATCTCTCTTGGATTTTAATCCAACTGAGAGTGAATCCGCTCTAATACCAATTGTTAGGATCAATAGCGCACTAAGGGGGGGGGGGGGGTGGGGGGTGAATTAGTGCAGTAGAAAATTTTCATCGGTTAAAATCTGATTTCGTCAAAAACCATTTTGGAAAGATCTTTAAATTGAGAGTGTGTAGAAGTGTAGTTGATGTAGAGCAACGAAGGCAGTTTGCAGTTAAGATAAATAGCAGAAAGTAAATGCAAAGCGAGATTTAGAGTGGTTTGGTCAATCTTGACCAACATCCACTTTTTGCTTCCTCCTCCGACGAGGTCACCGACATCCACTAGAGGCCTTCCTTTAATAGGCGAAGGCTAACCTCCCTTTTATAGCTTTTCTCCTTTTGACGGGCTTAGGAGACAACCCTTATAAGTTTTCACTCCTCTCTTGAATGATCAACACTTAGAAAGAAAGATGGAGAAGAACTCTAGCTTTTACAACACTTTTAAGCCTTCAAATACTCAGAATTAAAGCAAGCTTTCAATACCCTTTTATGCAGGAAAGGGTGGGGTCTATATAGGTCCCAATCAGTTTGAAATTGGAGCTCAAAAGTGCCCATTCCCAGATTTTCGGGGTCCTAGTGGTACCATCGTCATAACTGGGCGGTACTACCGCTTGTCATATGTCACTGAGTGGTACTACCACTCAGTCTAGGCGGTACTACCACCTAAGAACGCTCGAAGATCGAGCTCAGGCGGTACCACCGCCTGACAAGGGCGGTACCACCGCTGGTAGTAATAATTATCGACGATACCACTGCCTAATAGGGGCGGTACTACTGCCCAGAACTCCTGGGAGACCGAGTCTCCTGGGCAGTGCCACCATCGGCCCTGGTGGTGCCACCGTCGGCTAGGAATTTTGGGTCCGAATGGGCAGTTCCATTCGACCCAATTTGGGTCTGTTAAGGGCCCAATTGGCCCCTGATTAAGTTAGTGGGATCACCTCCCAATCCTAACTTAATCTATATACTAACTATGACAATTAAGACATCATTACTACAATTCATGTTTCGGTGCGTCAATCGCTTCTTCCGGCGAGCTTACGACGAACTTCCGGCGAACATCCAACAAACCCTCGATGATATTCCGACGGACTCCCGGCAAGCTCCTAGACTTTGCGACGATCTTCTTGGTGAGTTCCGACGAGCTTCTTTGGCATGCTCCTGGACTTCTCGGATTGTTCCCGTAGAACTTTCGATCTTTCAGTGTAGTAATCATTGCAAGAAATTCCTGGCCTTTGCTATCATAAGTTAAAATCCATCCATTAGCTTCGAATATATCATAGCCTTCAATGTGGTGGGCTAATTGGGCTATAACTTTCCTGTCCATAAAATTATTAGTGCTATCTGTATCAATCAAAATAGTGATAGGTTGATGCTTCAAAGTTCCTCCGATTTTGAAAATTTATGGGTTAGCATAACTAGCCAATGCATGCACTGTATGTGTGATGTCTTCAATATCTTCATCCGTTTTCATACCTTTATGATCGAAGTCCAACTCTTTTACTTCTGATTCCTCTCTAATTGGCTCAATCATCAGAAGTTGCCCTTGTTTACATCGGTGCTCCATACTCCACTTTTCATCATAGTACAAACCCTTTGCTGATCTTTCCTTAAGTTCTTCTTGGGTTAGTCTTCAGGTGTCAAGGCTTTGGTTGGGAATAGATAGGGCTAGTGGCTTACTGATCATCTAGTTATTGTCACTTCTGTTTCCATGATTTTCCTTGTTAATTTTTTTCTCATGTAGATGTGCGAATGAGATCGCAGCTATCATAGTGCGAGGTTGACGAGCCTTAACTTCACACCGGATCTCTGGAATAAGACCTTCAATAAATGTATCTAGAAGTTGTCGTTCCGACCAATCTCTAGCTTGATTTGATAATCTTTCAAACCTACTCTGATATTCCAACACTATAGAAGTCTGACAAATTTTTGAGAGCTGTCCATCCACCTTCATGTATGAGTAGATTGTGTCACAATCTTGGGGCCCTTTTCTAGTATTTCCAGATCTGTGTAATGTAGAACTTGAGCTCCCACCTTGTTGAAATTTACTAAGGCTCCCCAAGTCCTTTTTGAAATCATTAAGTACTTGTAACCGGTTCTCAATTCTAATTTCCAATGCTTCCATTTGTGCTTTCACTGAGTTATCGGTGGCCATTTCGTAAGACTGTAAATCTATAATCTCAACTCCTATTTTTGTTGTTGGTCAAAGGCATCAGTCACTGCCCTATTCGGTGCTGTTGTTGTAACGCAGTCGGTGGCAACACTATGGGAATGAAGGGTTGCTGCGAGGATGCGGGAATGTAGCTGTGGTCGCCACGTGGGAAGCAGCAATGCTTGTTGCGGTCGCTGCGTAGAGGGATCGCTGTTACTGAGGGCTTGGAGGCAGTGATGGTGGTGCTGCTAGGGCAGCACCGCCAAGGGCTCACCGCTGCGATGGCTACGACGGCGCGGATGGAAGGCAGTGTTGCTCTATTTCTGTCACACTACGGAAGGTAGTGCTGGTGAGAGGCAACGATGCTTGTTGCAGTCGCTGCGTGGAGGGATCGCTGCTGCTGAGGGCTGGGAGGTAGTGATGGTGATGTGGTTGGGGGCAACGCCGGCAAGGACTCGCTGCTGCGGTGGCTGCGATGGAGGAAGAGTTGCTGCCGTGTGTTTTTGTCACTGTGTGAGATGAGAGCACCGAGGGTGAAAGGCAACGGTTGTGACTGTTGTGACCCAAGGAAGCAATCGCTGAGCAGCCAGGTTGAGGCTGCGGTGATGCCAACCAACAACTGCAACAGCGGAGGCAGAACAAGAGGGAGGAGGCGTTGAAGCGGCCGGGGTTGAGGCTGCAGTGGTGGAAACCTGCGGTTGCGGCAAAGATGCAGAGCAAGGGAGTTGCAGCAACGGTGCAGATCGAGGGGGTTGAGGTGAAGGCTGCGGTGGCTGGCAGCAGCAGTCATGGCAGGCTGGGCGGCGAGCGGCGTCATCGCTGGCTGGGCAGCAGTTGCGACGGTGGTGGCAACCGGCGTTCGCAACAGCAAGAGGATTGCCCTATTTCTCGGTCACAAGGGGGCAGAGCAAGGGGGAGTGGCGGCGGTCGTTCTCGCCCGAGCCAGGGGGAGCGGCGGCTGGGAGGCGAGCAGCGGTCGCCGCACGGTGGCTGGCAATGGTGGTGGGTCGGCTGGAAGGTGACGGCGCTCGAGGCACGGCTGCGATCGACGAGGGGCTGCGGCAACAGAGGAAGCTCTGTTTCTACAACCGCTGCAAGGAGGGGCTGCGGCAACCGGCGGCTACGGCTGTGGTGTCGGCGGTCCTTCTCGCTCGAGCGAGATGGGGACGCATGGAGAAGAGGTTGTTGGCCAGGTGATCGAGCGGCGGCGATGCGGCTGGGAAAAGTGGTGGTGACGTAGTTGGGAACAAGGGTAATCCGTGAGTTGCCCTGTTTCGGTCGCCGCGAGGAGGGCGACAATCGGCGGCTGCGGCTGCGACCCAAGGGGAGGCGGGCGACGGTGGAGAGGCAGTGGTCGTGGCGCGGCTGGGAGTAGCGTCACCAACGATCGCCGAGGAGGAGAGGTCGAGCGGCTGCGATAAGGTAAATCTGCATCAATTAAATCCGTTACCTCTTCTCCGATGGCCATTAGGGCATAATGAGCAACTTGCTCGGTGTTGGACTCCTCTTCTTCGGACGCGCTTGAATCATCCCACGTTGCCTTGAGCGCCTTCTTCTTTGATGTTCTCTTTTTGGCTTGAGGACAATCGTTCTTGTAGTGTCCCGATTTTTTGCACTCATAGCAAATCACTTGGTCCTTCTTGTGTTCGAATTTATTTTTTATATTATTTTTAAATTTGTTCTTTCTTAAATATTTTTTAAATTTTTGAGTCAAAAGTGCAAGGTCATTGTCACTGTCCTCATCACTTGATGTTCCTTTCAAGTGGTCTTCTTGTGATGTGAGTGACATATCCTTCTTGTTCTTTGGAAGGGGGTTCTCGAGCTCGTCATGAGCTTGACATGTCATTTCGTAGGTCATTAGAGACCCAATAAGTTCTTCAAGAGGGAATGTTTTACGGTCTTTGGCCTCTTGAATTGCCGTAACTATTGGATCCCAACTTTTAGGGAGGGATCTTAAGATTTTAGTTACTTGTTCAAAGTTAGTAAAATCTTTACCAAGAGCTTTGAGTCCATTGATGACATCCGTGAACCGGGTGTACATGTCTCCGATGGACTCACTTGGTTTCATTCGGAAAAGTTCGTAAGAGTGCACAAGGATGTTGATTTTGGACTCTTTCACTCGGCTAGTGCCTTCATGAGTGACCTCAAGAGTTCTCCAAATATCAAAAGCCGAATCACAAATTGAAACACGATTAAATTCATTTTTGTCTAGTGCACAAAACAAGGCATTCATAGCCTTTGCATTTAAAGCAAAAACCTTCTTCTCTGATTCATTCCATTCGCTCATCGGAAGAGAAGATTTTTGAAATCCGTTTTCAACAATAGTCCAAAGCTCGAAATCCATGAAAATGAGGAAGATCCTCAGTATAATCCAACCCATTAAACAACGGTGGATGTGTGATAGAATGACCATCATGTATGCCAGAGTAAGCCATCTCTCTTGGGTATCAAACCAAATATGAGAGTGAGCCTAGCTCTGATACCAATTGTTAGGATCGGAAGGGCACTAAGAGGGGGGGGTGAATTAGTGCAGCGGTAAAGTACGATAAACTTTTGATGATTTAAACACTTTCTGAAACTTCGTATGATAAAAGCAATGTTTCATTTCAAATCATTTCGATTACATTTTAACTTGAAGGGATACGTAAGAACGAGACAAAGAAGTAGAGCATTAAAGTGCAAATGATTTGCAATAATATAAATGACAATAAGTAAATGCAAACCAGAGATCACGTCGATTTTAAAGTGGTTCGGTCAAATGACCTACATCCACTTGCGAGGCCCCTCTTCGATGAGGCTCCCACCTTCCACTAGCAAATCTCTTGAAGGGGAAGGGTAAATACCCCTCTTACAACTTTTTACAAGCAGTTCACTCTCTTACAGATTTTCAGCAAGAAGGACGGAGGTGAACACTAGCAAATTGAAAACAAGACTTGCTAAGACTTTTCTAAGACCCTTCTCTCAATCAATTGCTTCTCAAAAAGTTGTAATCTCAGTTGAGATTTGAGGGGTATTTATAGGCCTCAAGAGGATTCAAATTTGGGCTCTAAAATTTGAATTCTCTTTGGTTCCCGATGCTAGCGGTGCCACCGCCTGTCAGTGTCTGACACTGATAGTGGACTGGCGGTGCCACCGCCCAGCTCTCGGGTGCTGGGCGGTGCAACCGCCCAATCTGGCGGTGCCATCGCCAGACCCTTCGGTTCACTGGTTGGGCTTTAAATTTAGCCCAAACCAAGTCTAATTTTGGGCCCAGTTGGCCCCTAACCAGGATATAGGATTATTTATTAATCCTAATCCTAATTACAAGTGAACTACATAACTAAAAACATCCTAAGCAAGTTTTCAACCGCGAACATCGAGTCTTGTTCCGGCGAGCTTTTCGACGAACTTCTTCCGACGGACTCCCAGCAAGCTCCTGATCTTGTGATGACTTTACCGAGTAGCCGAGCCTTCTCGGTGATCTCCGTGAACCTCTGACAATCTCTTCGGCGAACTTCAGAAAATTCCGACAGGTTCCCGATTTCTTCTCGGTTGGTTCCGGCAGCATCTCCGAAGATTCTTCGGACTCTTAAACGTCCATCGAACTTGACTCCGGTATTCTTGCTTTGTGTTTTCTGGTTATCGTAGTTAATCCTGCACACTTAACTCAATAATATGGATTAGATCAATTAACCCATCAATTGATTTTATCATCAAAATCCAAGATTCAACAAGAAGGAGGTTGATCTTTGCCTATTAAAGGAAGATCGATAGTGGATGCCAGTGGCTATGACGGAAGAGGAATCGGCGAAGTGGATGTCGGTCACAACGACCGAACCACTCTAAAATCTGGTTTACATTTAGTCTTAAATAATTTACTTTACTGCAAACTATTTTACTTGCTTACTGCCTTCAATACATTTACGAATATGCTTTTAAGTTAAGCATTTCCAAGTTCAGCTTTTATCGTAAGAAAAGTTTTCGGAACCGACGTATTTTACCGCTGCACTAATTCACCCCCCCCCTTAGTGTCGACTCTGTTCCTAATAATTTGCACATCTAAAAGTTTAACCAAAAAGCCATTGAGTAAAAATCCATTAAGAATTAATTGGTGTGAAACTTGTTTTATCTTGTTTACTACACTTGCATTGTTGAATGGTTCTCCTTTTTGTTGATGACAAAGGGGGAGAAATGATACCAAAATGTGGCAAACTGATGACAAATTGGCATTGTAAATATTTGAAATGTATCTTATCATAAATGCTTGTATTTTATCATAAATGCTTGTATGTTTTGCGAATGCTTGAAAAATAATTGGAATTGTCAAATACGTCGCAACACATTGCAAATACTTGAAACATATCAAAATGTATTTCAAATGCATTTTAGATACTTAAAATGTTTTATGAATGATAATTGTCTATCATTATGATAAGGTATCATGAGCTTAACTTGTTATTTACAATCGATATCATGTCTCGGAATGATGAATTATTATTTTTTATCAAGAATTGTTATTTTGTTAAATTTCATATTTGAAATTCGTATCATACTTGAAAATAATGATTGTCTATCATCATTGGACTTGAAAATGGATGTCAAACCTTGATATCATTTTTTATTGATAAATATATGGTATCATATTTTGAATTGGTAAATCATGATAAGTATCATGATGTGCATATCGATAAAGTTTAAATGAATATAACTTATCGGTTTGATGCTTGAATTCAAAGGCCTTGAATTTAAGAGCATCTTTTCTCAAGTATGGCATATAGATAAGTGGAGTTAAGGTTAACTCCGTCATCAATTGATTATCATCATAAAAAATTGGGAAGATTGTTGAATCTTATATTTTGATGATGAAATTGTTGGGAAATCTTGGGGCAACATCACATGCGCAGTGGAAGAACATTCATAATGATAATTTTTTTTTAATTTGTCACATTTCTCCCCTTTGTCATCAATAAAAAAGAGAACCATTCAAAAATGCAAGTGTGGTAAACAAAATTAAGTAAGTTTCACACCAATTTATCCAAGCCATAAAGGAAGGTAAGTAAAAACTTTGCATGATAACCTTTTTGGATAAGCTAATATTTTTACTCAAGGGCTTTTTGGTTCTTCTTTAGATGTACAAGTTTCTTTCTTCCTTTGTCATAAAAATAAGAAGTAGAGGAAGAAAGATATAGAAAGAATCTATTAAGAACCAAATTTATCAAATAATTTGAACCAAGTCAAATTCAAAACAATAAATGAGTTTCATTAAATGATTCTTCAATTTTAACAAAGAGAAGCGATTCGTGAAAAGGATCAAGATATCCATGTGAAATCAAATTGCCATTCTTGCAAGTAATCATCACACACTAAAATTCATCTTTCAAGGATCAAGATATCTATGTGAATTCATAAAATTCATCTTTCATGAGAAGAGTAAGGAAGAATTTATGGGAAGGGAGCATCATATGAAAAAGAAATCCACGAATAAAACTTCATAAATCAAATCTATTTCTCATTAAAAATTCACAAGAGTGAAATCCGTGAGAGATGCATTTGTCAATGAATTCCATGAGTGAAGTGATTAAGTGTATCAAAAATCATTAAGTGATGTAGCAAGGGTATGAAGCAAATTTGATACCAAGTTAAGAGGAAGATAAAAACAAAATAAATTCATGAAAGCTCCATTCATGAGATGAATTAAGAGGAAGATAGTCCGGAAAAGAAAAACTCATGCATTCGGCTTCGATTGTTGATAGGGCAACTGAGTTTTGTTTCTTGGAAGACCAAGTGACAAGTGCATGATCTAAGAATTGACATGTTCCGGATGTGATTTTTCTATCTATTCTGCATCCAGCAAAATCCGCATCAGAATAAGCAATTAGTTTAAAGTTTTCAGATTTTGGATACTATAATCCTAGATTAGTGGTTCCTTTAAGATATCTAAGAATTCTTTTAACTACTTTAAGATGAGATAGCTTAGGATTAGATTGAAACCTAGTACAAAGTCTTATGCTAAACATGATATCCGGTCTAGTTGCTGCAAAGTATAGTAAGCTACCTATCAAACCCCTATAAGCTTTTTAATCAAAGCTTTCTCCATTTTCATCAATGTCTAACTTAGTGGAGGTACTCATAGGAGTATTGATAGCCTTTGTGTTGAATCTTGGATTTTGATAATGAAGTCAATTGTAATTTGTTTGATCTAATCTATATATAAAGAAAAGTTTACAGGATTAACTACAATAGCAGTAAGACATAAAGCAGGTATTGTGCTAGAGTCAAGATCGAGATCACGTTGGGAGTTTGAGAGTTCATCGAAAGTCCAGAAGTTCTACGGGAACCAACCGAGAAGTCTAGGAGCTTGCTATAGAAGCTCATCAGAACTTGGTAAGAAGATCGTTGCAAAGTCTAGGAGCTTATCGGGAGTCCGTCGGAGCATTACCAAGATTTCGTTGGATGTTCGTTGGAAGTACGCCGGAAGCTCACCGGAAGAGCAATTGACACACCGAAATAAGAAGTACAGTAAACAAGTCATAATTATCGTAGTTAGAGCATAAATGAAATTAGGATTGGGAGATGATCTCAATAACTTAATTTGGGGCCAATTGGGCCCTAAGTTGGGATGGTTTGGGCCGGATTCAAGGCCCAACTAGGACCCTGAAAACATGGCTGGAAATGGCACTGCTAAGGTCAGTGGTGGCACCGCTAGGGTCAGCGGTGGCACCGCTTAGAAAGCAATGCCGCTGGATTCCTGGGCGGTGGTACCGCCCAGGATGGGTAGTGGTACCGCCGGCAGTACTGCTGGCAGTGATGGTACCACCCCTGTTCGACGGTGGTACCGCCCAGGGTCATATCAACGGTGGTAGTACTGCCTAGTAACGACAGTGGTACCGCTAGTACCCCGGATTTCAGGGATGTGACACTTTTTGGCTCCAATTTTGAAGCCATTTGGGCCTATAAAAACCTCACCCTTTTCTGCATGAAAGGGAACGAAACCTATTGGTATAATCTTGAGTTCTTGGCCCTTAAAGTGTTGTAAAAGTTAGAGTTCTCCTCCTTCATCTCTAAGCCTTGTAACCATCCAAGAAAGAGGAGTGAAACTTATAAGGGTTGTCTCCTAAACACGGCGAAAGGAGAAAAGCTGTAAAAGGTGGTTGGCCTTCGACTATTGAAGGAAGGCCTCTAGTGAACGCTAGTGACCTCGTCGGTGGAGGAAGCCGAAAGTAGATGTAGGTCACGTTGATCGAACCACTCTAAAACTCGGTTTGCATTTACTTTGAGCAACTTTCTTTTATAGAAAACTACCTCTCCTCCTTATTGTGCTTTAACTACGTCTACATACCCTTTCACGTAAGCATCTTCTGAGATCGACTTTAATCATACGAAGACTTTAAGAAACTGACGCTTTTCATTTGTGCAATTTATATTGCTACAAATCACCTTAGTCTTCTCTTACACTTTCACGAAAGGTTTCAAGTTTAAATTCCTTCCGAAATAGATTGAATTGAAACCATTCTAGTTGAAATCGGTTTTGATCGAAATAAGTTTTTTGAAATAGCGAAAGTTTTCTACTGCACTAATTCACCCCTCCTCTTAGTGCCACTCTTGATCCTAACAATTGGTATCAGAGCAAGGTTCACTCTCATTTGGTTTAAAACCCAAGAGAGATAGCATTTGCCGGCAACCAAGAGGGTCATTCAATTATATGTTCGCCCTTGTTCAATGGGACGGATTACATATATTGAAAGACTAGAATGAGGATCTTCCTAATTTCAATGGATTTTGAGCTTTGGAACATTGTCGAAAATGATTTTCGAAAGTATTCTCTTCCAATGGACGATTGGAATGAGTTGGAGAAGAAGACTTTAACTTTAAATGTCAAGGCTATGAATGCCTTGTTTTGTGCATTAGATAAAAATGAGTTTAATCGAGTGTCAATTTGTGAAACTACTTTTGATATTTGGCACACACTCGAAATGACTCATGAAGGCACTAGTAGAGTGAAGGAGTCAAAAATAAATATTTTAGTTTATTCTTATGAGTTATTTTGATTGAAACATGGTGAGACCATTGGAGACATGTACAATCGATTTACGAATGTCATCAATGGTCTAAAAGGACGGGTAAAAGTTTCTCAAATTTTAAACTCGTTAATAAAGTTTTAAGATCCCTTCCAAAGAGTTGGGACCCTAAAGTCACGGCCATTCAAGATGCCAAAGATTTAAATAATTTTTCACTTAAAGAACTAATTTGGTCATTAGTGACCTATGAAATGACATGCAAAGTTAATGAAGAGCTTAAGGACACCCTTCCAAAGAATAAGAAAGATATAGCACTGAGAACACAAGAAGACCACTTGAAAGAAAACTCAAGTGATGAGGACTTTGGTGATGATTTGGCACTATTAACAAGAAAATTCAAAAATTTATAAAAAATAAATTTAAAAATGATACAAAAAATAAATTTGAACCAAAGAAAGAATAAGTGATATGCTATGAATGTAAGAAGCTGGGACACTTCAAGAGTGAATGTCCCCAAGCAAAGAGGAGGCAATCAAAGAAGAAGGCGCTCAAAATAACATGGAACGACTCAAGTGCATCCGAAGAAAAGGAGCCAACCAACACCGAGCAAGTTGCTCACTATATGCTAATGGCCATTGGAGATGAGGTAACAAGTTCATTAGACATAAATTTATAATTTGATGAACTATTAAATGCTTTTCTTGATTTATTTGATGAATACAAGCTTAAGACTATGTTTATTATATAATGATTTGAAATTATGTTTCAAAAAAATGCTAGTTGCACTTCTCCTTTTTATTGATGACAAAGGGGGAGAAGATACAATGATAATGTATAATCATGCATGGAATGATATATTGGATAATTTGATTATGCATGATTTTATAATGACATATTGTAAATATTCATGATGAAATAATGCTTTGACTTGAATTTATTTTGAATTCAAGGTTCATATCACATATGCCATATTGATATAGGGACTTTGTTTAAACTCCGGGAGTTAAGGTTAACTCCATCATCAATTAGTTATCATCATAAAAAAGGGGGAGATTGTTGAATCTCGGATTTTGATGATGAAACCAATTGATAGTGTTTATGATTTGATCTATGTTTTATGTGACGTAGGAAGCTTCGATCAGGGAGAGACAATTAAAGAAAAAAGAATCATGTTGGGCCGAAGAAAAATATGTCAGAAGATTGGACATCGAGCTAAAGGATCGGTCGACATATCAATAGAAGGCTTCGGGCCATGGGTTCGAGCATCAGGCCAAGAAGAGCAGAAATTACGCTAAGGAAATTAGAGTTACAGAGGTCAACTGACCGATTGGGCAATAGGCCACAAGAGAGAACGATACGCCGAATAATCGGACGAAGCGTCGATAAACCAATAACATGTCGGACAACATTTGATTAGCTATGTAATAATTGTCTAGATTGAAGTAGATTTTAAGTGTGTAAGATTAACTATGATAGTAAGGAATAAAGCAAAATGAAGTCCCAGAGTCAAGAACAAGATTTAGTTGGGAGTTCGAGAGTTTGTTGGAAGTCTGGACCTTCATCAGAAATTCTGTCGGAATTGACCAAGAAGTCCAGGAGCTTGCTAGAGGCGTTTATTAGAACTCACCAAGAAGATCATCGTGAAATCCAGGAACTTGTTGGGAGTTTGCTGGAACATTACCGAGAGATCATCGGAAATTCACCGGAAGATTGTCGGAAGCTCGCCGGAAGAAACCTTGACTTACGGACTTATTTATCTTAGTAAATGTCTTAAAATTCGTAGTTAGCACATAATTAGGTTGGAATTGGCCTAACTCAATTAGAGGCCAATTGGGTTAAGTTTGGGCTATGTTGGGCCAAGTGAAAGGCCCAAATAGTGACTCAACAAGTGGAACCGACGTGGCAGAGTCTCCGAGACTATGTCAAGTGGCAGTACTGCCAGTCTAGGTGGTGATACCACCCAGATTCAGTCACCAAGGCTGTCATGCAGTGGTACCACCAGTTTGGATGGTGGCTGTTGTATCTCGGATTTTGATGATGAAGTTAATTGTAATTTATTATCTAATCCATATGTTGAGATAAGTGTGTAGGATTAACTACGATAAAAGTAAGACATGCAGTAGGAGTTGAGCCAGAGTCAAAGACTATGATCACGTTGGGAGTTCGAGAGCTCGACGGAAGTCCGGACGGTTGTCGGAGGTTCTGCGAGAACAAATCCGAGAAGTCTAGGAGCTTGCCAAAAGAAGCTCGTCGGAACTCGCCAAGTGGATCATCACAAGTCCAGGAGTTTGCCGGAAGTCCATCGGAGCATCGCCGGAGGTTCGTCGGAAGTTCGCCGGAAGTTCGCCGGAAGCTCGCCGAAAGAAGCGATTGACACACCGGAGCAAGCTGTAGTAAATGTCTTAAGAATTATCGTAGTTAGTGTTGAATCTCGGATTTTGATGATATAATCAATTGGTGGGTTAATTGATCTAATCCATATTATTGAGTTAAGTGTGCAGGATTAACTACGATAACCAGAAAACATAAAGCAAGGATACCGGAGTCGAGCTCGATGTACGTTTAAGAGACCGAAGAATCATCGGAGATGCTGCCGGAACCATCCGAGAAGAAATCGGGAACGTGTCGGAAGTTCACCGAAGAAATCGTCGAAGGCTCGCGGAGATCAATGAGAAGGCTCGGCTACTCGTTAAAGTCATCACAAAGATTGGGAGCTTGCAGGGAGTCCGTCGGAAGAAGTTCGTCGGAAAGCTCGCCGGAACAAGACTCGACGTTCGCGGTTAAAAAAACTTGCTTAGGATGTTTTTTTTGTGTTATGTAGTTCACCTGTAATTAGGATTAGGATTAAGAGATAATCCTATATCCTGGTTAGGGGCCAACTGGGCCCAAAGTCAGATTTGGTTTGGGCTAAAATTAAGCCAAACAAATGAATTGAAGAGCCAGGCGGTGGCACCGCCTAGCTGGGCGGTGACACCTCCTTGGCTGGGTGGTTGCATCGTCCAGCACCCGAGCGCTGGGCGGTGGCACTGCCTGGCTGGGCGGTGGAACCTCCAGCACCGGGAACCCTAAGAGAATTCAAATTTTGGAGCCCAAAATTTGAATCCTCTTGAGGCCTATAAATACCCCTCAAATCTCAGCTGAGGTTACAACTTTTGAGAAGCATTTTGATTGAGAGAAAAGTCTTAGAAAGTCTTAGCAAGTCTTGTTTTCAATTTGCTAGAGAGTTCTCCTCCTTCTTTCTTATTGAAAATTTGTAAGAGGTTGAGCTGCTTGTAAAAAGTTGTAAGAGGGGTGTTTACCCTTCCATTTCAAGAGACTTGCTAGTGGAAGGTGGGAGCCTCATCGAAGAGGGGCCTCGCGTGTGGAGTAGGTCATTTGACCGAACCACTCTAAAAATCGGCGTAATCTCTGGTTTGCTCTTTATTATTGTCATTTACATTACTGTAAATCTTCTTACTGCTTTAGTTCCTTATTACTCTTGCTGCGCAACTTTAAGAATACGCCTTCAAGTTAAATCTCTCAAGTTTCGTTCTTAACGTACGAAAGATTTTGTTAAAATCGAAGTTTTAATCCGCTGCACTAATTCACCCCCCCCCTCTTAGTGCCGCTCCGATCCTAACAGTTAGCATGTAGATTAAGTTAGGAATGAGAGGTGATCCCATTAACTTAATCTAGGGGTAATTGGGCCCTTGACAGACCCAAATTAGGCCGAATGGATCAACACATTTGGACCAGAATTCCTACTAGGTGGTGGCATCGCCAGGGTCGGCGATGGCACCGCTAGTGTCGGCGATGGCACCGCCCAGGAGAGGGTCTCCCAGGAAAGCTGGGCAGTGCAACCGCCCCAGGCAGGTAGTGGCAATGCCTGGGCTCAGTCTCCGAGTGAGACTGGGCAGTGCAACCACCCTTGATAGGCGATGGCAGCGCTAGGGCTTAGTCTCCGAGCGAGACTGGGCGGTGCAACCGCCCCTGTCAAGCGGTGGCACCGCCCAGGGCTCAGTCTCCGAGCTCTACCAAGCGGGGCAACCACCCCTGACAAGCGGTGGCACCGCCTAGAGGCTCAGTCTCCGAGTTCTGCCAGGCGGTGCAACTGCCCGACCTTGAAATTCCGGGAGATGACAGTTTTAAGCTCAGAATTCAAACTGGTTTGGGGCCTATAAATACCCCAGCCTTTCTGCAATGAAAGGGGAACCAAAAGCACTGAAAATCCAATCTTACTCTATGATTTTTAGAGCTCAAAAGTGTTGTAAAGGCTAGAAGTTCTCCTCCCTCTTTTTCCAAGTTTTGATCTTTTAAGAGAGGAGAGAAAAGTTTGTAAGGGTTGTCTCCTAAACCCGTCAAAAGGAGTGAAACTATAAAAGGATTGTTAGCCTTCGCCTATTGAAGGAAGGCCTTTAGTGGACGTCGGTGACCTCGTTGGAGGAGGAAGCCAAAAGTGGATGTAGGTCAAGAATGACCGAACCACTCTAAATCTCGGTTTGCATTTACTTTGAGCATTTTATCTTTACTGCAAACCTCCTCAATAGCTTACTGCCTTTTGCTCTTTTACGAACTCACTTTCAAGTTAAGTTTCTGAAAATAGTTTTACGTCAGAAATCGGTTTTATCATACGAACATCATATTTCAGTTTGCGCTTTGATTTCTATCTTAACTGCAAACTTCCTGCCTTACTTTACTTCAAATACATTTCCGTAAGCTTTCAAAGTTATTATCTACACAAAACGACTTTTACGTCAGAATCGGCTTTCAACGTACGAATGCAGTTTTAATCGTCGAAAGCTTTTCGCTGCACTAATTCACCCCCCCCCCCTCTTAGTGCTCTTGATCTTAACACTTGGTATTAGAACGGGGTTAACTCTCAAACGGATTAAAACCTAAGAGAGATGGCATACGACGGAAACCAAGAGGGCCACTCTATTACACGTCCACCCATGTTCAATGGGACGGACTACACCTATTGGAAGACCTGAATGAGGATCTTCCTTATTTCAATGGATTTTGAACTTTGGAATCTTGTCGAAAATGGATTTTCGAAATCTTCTCTTCCAATGATCGATTGGAATGAATTGGAGAAGAAGACTTTCGCTCTTAATGTAAAGGCTATGAATGCCTTATTTTGTGCTCTTGATAAAAATGAGTTCAATCGTGTTTCGGTTTGTGAAACCGCATTTGATATTTGGCATACACTCGAAGTGACTCACGAAGGCACAAGTAGAGTGAAAGAGTCAAAAATCAATCTTTCGATACATTCTTTTGAACTTTTTCGAATGAAACCGAGCGAGACTATTGGCGACATGTACACCCGTTTCACGGATGTTGTCAATGGTCTAAAAGGACTCGGCAAAAGTTTTTCGGATTTTGAGCTCGTAAATAAGATTCTAAGATCCCTTCCTAAGAGTTGGGACCCTAAAGTCACTGCTATTCAAGAGGCTAAAGATTTAAACAACTTCCCTCTTGAAGAACTAATCGGGTCATTAATGACCTATGAAATGACTTGCAAGGCTCATGAAGAGCAAGAAGACATCCTTCCAAAGAATAGGAAGGATATGACACTTGGAACTTTAGATGACCACTTGAGAGAAAACTCAAGTGATGAGAACTATGACGATGACTTGGCACTTCTAACATGGAAATTCAAAAAATTCATTAATAGAAACAAGTTTAAAAGTGACACAAAAAATAAACTTGAACCTAAGAAGGACCAAGTTGTTTGTTACGAATGCAAAAAGCCAGGACACTACAAAAGTGATTGTCCCCAAGTCAAGAAGAGAACATCAAAGAAGAAGGTGCTCAAAGCAACGTGGGATGACTTGAGCGCGTCCGAAGAAGAGGAGTCCAACACCGAGCAAGTTTCTCATTACGCCTTAATGGCCATCGGAGAAGAGGTAACAAATTTAATTGATGCAGATTTATCATTTGATGAATTATTAAATGCCTTCCATGACTTATTTGATGAATGCAAAATAATTAATAGAAAATAAAAATTGCTGAAAAATAAGCATGATAGTTTTGTTAGCAATTTTGATAAATTAAAAACTAAATATCATGATAGTTTAGCTCAATGTGAAAAATGTCATGATCTAGAAACTCTCCAAAAGGTAAACTTGCTACTTAAGGACACCTTGAAGAAATTCGAGGTTGGTAGCAAGTCTTTGAATATGATCCTTGCAAACAAGGGTCATGTTCCCAAAAGAAGTGGAATCGGATTTGTGAGAAGTCCTCACCAAAATCCAACCGCCTTCATAAAAGGCCCTATCTTACATGTTCAACACCAAAGCAAATGTAACTTTTGTTGCAAACATGGACATAAAATGTATCATTGTCCATTCAAGAAAATTAGTCCGAACAAACTGATTTGAGTTCCTAAAGGAACCATGATAAACTCTATGCAACATAATAAACAATGTAGATCAGTTTTTGAGGCTCCCAAAAGTAAATGGGTATCTAAAAATTATCCTTTCTTGTAGAGACATTCACCATCACAAGCTAAGAGCAAGAGATGGTACCTTGATAGTGGATGCTCAAGGCATATGACCGGAGATCCATCTCAATTCTCTAAGCTCACTAGCATAGACGAAGGCTATGTCACCTTCGGAGACAACAACAAGGGTAAAATCATTGGCGAAAGAACTATAGGTAACAAATCCAACTTCTTTATTGACGATATTTTGTTAGTTGATGCTTTAAAACATAACCTCTTAAGTATTAGTCAATTATGTGATAAAGAATATATCGTCAAATTCGAATCTAATGCTTGCATCATTGAAAAACCACACCAAAACATATCTATGATTGCATTAAAATATAATAACGTATACACCATTGACATCAATGATCTTTGCAATGAAATGCGTTTCTCAGTTTTGAATGAGGATGCTTGGCTTTGGCATAGGAGATTAGGTCATGCTAGCATGAAACTAATCACTCAAATATCATCCAAAGAACTTGTATGAGGAATTCCTCATATCAAGTTCATCAAAGATAATGTGTGTGATGCTTGTCAATTAGGAAAACAAACTAAGAGTAATTTCAAATCTAAGAATCAAATAAGCACCTCTAGGCCCTTACAATTGATCCATATGGATTTGTTCGGACTGTTAGGATCGGAGCGGCACTAAGAGGGAGGGGGTGAATTAGTGCAGCGGATTAAAACTTCGGTTTTAGAAAAATCTTTAGTACGATAAGAACGGAACTTGAAAAGTTTAACTTGAAAGCATATTCTTAAAGTTGCGCAGCAAGGGTAATAAGAAACTAAAGCAGTAAGAAGGTATGCAATAATGTAAATGACAATAATAAAATGCAAACCAGAGATTACGCCGATTTTAGAGTGGTTCGGTCAAATGACCTACATCCACTTGCGAGGCCCTTCTTCGATGAGGCTCCCACCTTCCACTAGCAAGTCTCTTGAAATGGAAGGGTAAACACCCCTCTTACAACCTTTTACAAGCAGCTCAACCTCTTACAAATTTTCAATAAGAAAGAAGGAGGAGAACTCTCTAGCAAATTGAAAACAAGACTTGCTAAGACTTTCTAAGACTTTTCTCTCAATCAAAATGCTTCTCAAAAGTTGTTATCTCAGCTGAGATTAGAGGGGTATTTATAGGCCTCAAGAGGATTCAAATTTGGGTTCCAAAATTTGAATTCTCTTAGGGTTCCCGGTGCTGGAGGTGCCACCACCCAGCCAAGCGGTGCCACTACCCAGCGCTCGGGTGCTGGACGGTGCAACCGCCCAGCCATGGAGGTGTCACCGCCCAGCACTCGGGTGCTGGGCGGTTTCACCGCCCAGCCAGGCGGTGCCACCGCCTGGCTCTCCGATTCATTGGTTTGGCTTAATTTTAGCCCAAACCAAATCTGACTTTGGGCCCAGTTGGCCCCTAACCAGGATATAGGATTATCTCTTAATCCTAATCCTAATTACAGGTGAACTACATAACACAAAAAAAAACATCCTAAGCAAGTTTTTTTAACCGCGAACGTCGAGTCTTGTTCCGGCGAGCTTTCCGATGAACTTCTTCCGACGGACTCTCTGCAAGCTCCCAATCTTTGTGATGACTTTAACGAGTAGCCGAGCCTTCTCGGTGATCTCCGTGAGCCTCCGACGATTTCTTCGGCGAACTTCCGACACGTTCCCGATTTCTTCTCGGTTGGTTCCGGCAGCATCTTCGGTGATTCTTCGGTCTCTTAAACGTCCATCGAGCTCGACTCCGGTATCCTTGCTTTATGTTTTCTGGTTATCGTAGTTAATCCTGCACACTTAACTCAATAATATGGATTAGATCAATTAACCCACCTGAAAACTTGAGTCAGTGAAGCCTTCAACCTTATGGCTATTACCTCCATATACTAGTAAAAGATCCTTAGTCCTTCTCAAGTACTTAAGGATACACTTTACTGCTTTCCAGTGCTCCAAGCCTGGATCCGCCTGATACCTGCTCGTGACACTCAGAGCATGCGCTATATCAGGCCTAGTACATAGCATGGCATACATGATAGACCCTATTGCTTAGGCATAAGGTATCATATCCATGTTCGCCCTTTCTTAGAATTTTTGATGTCAAACCTTTTGACAATGGTTTCTATGTACCTGGACTGGGACAAGCCAAGCATCCTCTTGGATCTATCTCTATATATTCTAATCCCCAAGATATAGGATGCTTCCCCTAAGTCCTTCATGGAGAAATGTCTAGATAACCAAGCCTTTACTGTGGATTGCATTCCTACATCATTCCCAATGATGAGGATGTCATCCACATATAACACCAAAAAGGTGATAGCGCTCCCACTTACCTTCCTGTATACACAAGGCTCATCTTCGTTCTTAACGAAGTCATAAGATCTGATTGCCTAATCAAATCTTATGTTCCAACTTCGGGAAGCTTACTTTAGTCCATAAATGGATCTAAGCAACCTACACACCTTATCTGGGCAGTTCTTGGACACGAATCCCTCAGGTTGCATCATATACACCTCCTCCTCGAGGTTCCCGTTGAGGAATGCGGTTTTCACATCCATCTATTAGATCTCATAATCATAGTGTGCTGCAATAGCCAATAGAATTCTGATGGATTTTAGCATTGCTACGGGTGAGAAAGTTTCGTCGTAGTCAATACCTTGCCTTTGACGATACCCCTTAGCCACTAGCCTTGCTTTATAGGTCTCTACCTTTCCATCTACTCCGATCTTTTTCTTAAAGATCCACTTGCAACCGATGGGTACAATACCTTCGGGTGCATCAACTAGGTTCCAAACCTTATTGGAGTATATAGAATCCATCTCAGAATTCATGGCTTCTTTCCACTTCCCGGAGTCTATACTCATAATAGCCTCCTCGTAGGTCTGAGGATCAATATCCTCTACATCCTCTGCTCTAATATGTCCCACATATCTCTCAGGAGGATGGGATACTCTATCAGACCTGCGTAAAGTTGAAACTTGTGTATTAGATACCTGAACAGACTCGGGCTGTAGAGTGGTGCTTGAGCTTGGTTCCCTAACTTCGCTCAACTCTATCATTCTCCCACTGTCTCCGCCAAGAATGTGTTCCTTCTCAAGGAACACTGCTCTCTTAGCTACAAAGACCTTTTGGTCCTCGAGATGATAGAAATAATACCCACAAGTTTCCTTGGGGTATCCCACAAATTTGCATCGCTCTGTCCTTGATTCTAACTTATCGGAGTTGTGTCTTTTAACGTGGGTAGGGCAGCCCCAAATCTTAACAACCTTAAGATCAGGCTTCTTCCCTTTCCATATCTCATATGGTGTAGACACTACCGACTTAGTTGGAACTCTGTTCAGAAGGTAAGCTGTGGTTTCTAGGGCATAAACCCAGAATGAGATGAGTAGGTCAGCGAAACTCATCATGGACCGTACCATATCTAATAACGTACAATTTCTCCTTTCAGAGACACCATTGAGCTGAGGAGTGTAAGAAGGTGTCCATTGGGATAATATCCCATGGTCCTTGAGGAACTGAGTAAACTCTGTACTTAAGTACTCACCTCCTCGATCTGATCGAAGAGTTTTGATACTCTTTCCAGTTTGGTTCTCCACCTCATTCTTATACTCTCTGAATTTCTCAAAGGCCTCGGACTTGTACTTCATTAAGTACACATATCCATACCTTGAGAAATCATCAGTAAATGTAATGAAGTAGGAGTAACCTCCAATGGCATGAGTTGACATGGGTCCACATACATCACTATGTATGAGTTCCAACAACTCAGTGGCTCTCTCTCCAGTTCCACTAAATGGAGAGTTGGTCAGTTTTCCACGAATGCAAGGCTCACAAGTTACATATGACACATAGTCGAATGGATTTAGATATCCATTATTTAGCAACTTTTGAATCATTCTTTCATGGATGTGACCTAGCCTACAATGTCATAGGTATGCACTGTTCACCTCATCTCGTTTCCTCTTAGACACTTACATTCATGATATGTGGAGTAGTGTCTTGCATAAACAAACCTTTATGCAATATTCCTCTCGTCAATCTCCCCTCGGCTTTGCTAGAATTTACAATAAATTGTAGATGTAATAAGCAATACTGGTATCCAATACCAATGCACTATCACAAAAATCTACCAATTGGAGATTGATCATGAATGTACCTGAAGCTTCACCAAGCTTCTTGTTTCGCCCTTTCTGCAAGGTACTCTTTGCAGTTCATCTTCCAATGCCCATCTTTACCATAGTGGAAGCACTGGCCTTTGTCCTTTATTGGGTCTTTCTTAGCAACCTTTGCTTTACCTGGTTTGCCCTTGCCCTTTCCCTTCTCAAGGGACCTTTCTGCTTTCCTTTTCTTTCTGGTCTCACCAGTGTAGAGAACTGGCTTCTCTTTCTTAATAGTACTCTCTGCCTCCCTCAACATATTGAGGAGCTTTGGGAGAGTCACCTCAAGCTTGTTCATATTAAAATTCATTATGAACTGTGAAAAGGAATCTGGTAGGGACTGAAGCACAATGTCCACACACAAGTTATCCTCTAGGACCATTCCTAGACCTGTGAGTTTCTCTATCCACTCAATCATCTTTAGGACATGGTTCTAAACCGGTGTCCCCTCAGTCATCCTAGCGCGGAAAAGGCTCTTGGATATCTCATATTGTTGAGTCCTTCCCTGTTCCTCAAACAATTTACGGACAAGTAGGAGAATGGATCTGGCATCCATCTTTTCATGTTGTCTCTGTAACTCTAGAGTCATAGAGCCCAACATATAGCACTGAGCAAGAGTGGAGTCATCAATGTACTTCACGTAGCGAGCGATCTCATCCTCGCTTGCCCCTTCTTCGGGCGTAGGCATCACTGTATCAAGGACGTACACGATTTTCTCCGCTGTGAGAACAATTCTCAAGTTACGGAGCCAATCCGTATAATTTGGACCAGTGAGGCGGTTGACATCAAGTATGCCACGTAAGGGATTTGAAAGCGACATTTTCTGAAAATAAAGATGTAGCAAAAATGAATAACATGCAGATTTTGTAAGAAATAAACTATCAAGATATGGACTTCTATCTTAATATGCTCCCACTATTTTACTAACGAGTCACGCGACACCCTCAGCACGTGAAACGGAAGTCTCCGGCAGACTTCTAGTGGGGATCAGGATCCAATCAGCGTCTTAGTGTAACCTCGAGGGACTCGACCAATCACACTAAGCCTAAAAGGTAGACAACTCTTGCCGATCACAACTCCTTGTGATTCCCGTCCTGTTCGGCCTCCGAATCACCATGGCCTCGAGGGACTCGACCAACCATGATGCTCGGTTAAGTCAACACCTTCGTTACAAGATGAGTCTGATTTGATGATATACCCTCGAGGGACTCGACCAAGCATATCATGCCCTCAGGTCACCGGTGACATCTCTATGTCGTAAGCAAGATAGCGAATCGCGATATAGGTGAGTCTCGAGGGACTCGACCAACTCAACCTACACCGGGATTCGGTTCCTACTCATAACGATGGAAGGCCACGTGGGTCAATCTAATTGCCTCATGTTTACCGACTTAATATTATCGAGAGATGTTTCTATGATTTGGTCTCCTAATATGACATGTCACACATATACATATTTAATATATATCTACATCGCATGCAAATATATATACATATCTAGTATGTGTATAAGCAATCACACCAGATGATCATGGACCACAACCTAATATGATTAGGCCCGAGCCAGTAGGCCTAATCACTCACATCAAGATCTATGTGTGCAACGGTGCATCTCCATGCCTTGTGATCGTCCATCTCGTCCTCGTCGGTTCCGTCGACATCTTGATGCATCTCCATGCATCACGATCGTCCGTCTCGTGGGTCCCGCTATGGCTTCCACGCTCCCGCTGCGCCTCCTCATGTGATTACAACTTAATCATAGGCACGCAGGCCCGACAATAAACGAGAAATATAATGGAGGTTCGCAGACCTCAATAATAATAATCACAAGTACACACATCACACGGTCCATGATCATCCGTCCACTCATCATACATCACATGTATAAATAATCATCATCATGTAGGACTACTAGATAATAATAAAAATAATAATCAACTAAACCTTTTAATTAATTAATATTTTCTGAAATCAGGGATATATAGGGAATTTCTCAATTCCTAAGGGTATTTTCGTAATTTGGACAAAAGACAGAAACTGGAATTTCTCAAATTCCGAGGGGCAAAACTGTCTTTTGCGCAGAAAACCCTAATACCCTTTCCCCTTTTCGCTGCTGCCGCCGCCGCCACCCTGCCGGCGGCGGCCTGTGCGGCGGGGCGAGGGCACTGCCCTCGCCTGCAGGCGGCACGCCCGCTGGCGGCGATGCCGCTGCGGGTGGGCGCCCTCTTCGGGCGCCGCCGCCTCCGCGGGCGGTTCTGCCCGCGAGTCAGCGCCCGCAGGTGGTGCTGCCTCGCTGGCGGCCGCCCCTACGGGGTTTTTGCCCGTGGGAGCAGCGGCCACAGGCGCCGCTGCCCTGCGGTGCCTCAGCCCACGCTGCTGCCCCGCGGCGCCTCTGCCCGCAGGCTCAGTGGCCGCAGGCGCTTCTACCGAGCGGGCTCCCAGCCCCGCCGGCCGCAAGCCTGCTGCAAGCAGACCGCCGGCCGGCTGCTGCAGGCACAGCGCTTGCGCATGCGCCGGCGCTGTGCTGCCTGGCTGCGGCTGCGGCTGGCTGCAGGCATGCAGATCGAGGGCAGCAACTGTTGCTGCCCTTCCTTGCTTTTGCGTCAACGATTTTGACGTCAATATTCTTCCTAAACACAACACACGCAGTTCAAAAACCAATCATTTGCACGAACAACCTGGCTCTGATACCACTGTTGGGAAATCATGGGGGGGGGCGACATCATATGCGCAGCGGAAGAACAAGAAAACAAAAATCCCCGATTCCCAAAAAGATGTTCATCGTCGTGCGAAGATTGGTGCGCAAAATCCGCAAAAACACAAAACTGCGTATAGAGATTGTGTTACCTAGGGAGATCGTATATCCCTGTTTCCTTGCAGATCCTTAGGAGAGGGTGAAGGAGGTCAAGCGTCCTCCTCTCTAGCGGTGATCCACACAGCAGGGTTGCGACGACGCTCCTCAAAACTCCAGGCCTACTCTGAGGTGGAGAGGGAGAGGGGAATATGAAGGGCAAGCAAAGACTCTAGCCTATGAGGCTGTGAATCCCTCCTATTTATAGAGATCCCGTGTCAAAACCCTAATGGGTCCTTTCCCTAGTGGGTATTGGATCTGCATCCAATAAGACAAGGGCTCCGTCGGATATCTCATATCCGAACCTCTACTCATCGCAATGCCTACCATATGTGTGTGACCCTCTAGGCCCAATATCGAGCTGGCCGTGAGTCATACCTGTCAGAACTCCTTCTAACTCAGTGAATTATTATCTCTGTAATAATTCACTCGACTCATCGACTACGGAAGTACTAGGCCACTACGCCGTAGTCCCCAGACGATACAAGGGAATCCAATCCATTGGACCTGTCTGTCCTCAGTTACCATGTACCTATAGTCCCTCATCCATCTAATATCCCAGAGACCGTATATCGAGCATGGTGCTGTCAGACCCATACGGTTTCTACTCGAGTCTCGCTCTAATCGGATTCTCCCGGAGAACTCTTTCTCTCTCAACCCGAATGACCCTGGCCAGGGATTTGTCTGAGCAAGAACACATGGGATATTCCTCTCATGATACCGAGAGTGGATGATCCTCTATCGACACTCAATAGCCCTCGTAAGGTCGACTACCACTCCCAATGACCAGCTGTACTAGATCTGGGAACAGCCAAACCTATAAGTCTGGTATCAAAGAGTGGAGCACTCATACAGGACATCCTTGGTGTCTCAAGTCTAAGAACCAGATACACCACTAGGACTACGGAATCGTTGTCTGACAATAAGGCATCATCAACCATCCAGCATTCCGTAAGCGGATCAATCAGTGAACTCATTCTCCAATGAGCACCTGTACTGTATCCCTAGTGTCCCTACACGAGCAGCTATGAGACCAGCTGCATCCATCATATGGACGGGTATACAGCACACCAGTCTATCCGGTTATCACGATGTCCCTCTCGAGTAACCTATGACCGGGATTATTTAGGATATGTGTTTAAAGGTGAATCGATCTCATTATCGTGATCTCATCACGATCCGATTCCCATTGCACAAATCCAAGGACATCACAATATATATGCATTTATGCAATAGTTATAAAGTGATATACGCCAAAATATAATAAGCAAAAAGATTCTGTATCAAGTCACACGTGCCATCACTCACGTGATTGGCTTGCTGGGCACTTATGACTAGCATCTTTCACTCGGCTAGTGCCTTCATGAGTGACCTCAAGAGTTCTCCAAATATCAAAAGCCGAATCGCACATTGAAACACGATTAAATTCGTTTTTGTCTAATGTACAAAACAAGACATTCATAGCCTTTGCATTTAAAGCAAAAACCTTCTTCTCCGATTCATTCCATTCGCTCATCGGAAGAGAAGATTTTTGAAATCCATTCTCGACAATAGACCAAAGCTCAAAGTCCATAGAAATGAGGAAGATCCTCATGCGAGTCTTCCAATATGTGTAATCCGACCCATTAAACAAAGGTGGTCGTGCAATAGAATGGCCCTCTTGCATATCGGAGTAAGCCATCTCTCTTGGGTATTAAACCAAATATGAGAGATAACCTTACTCTGATACCACTTGTTAGGATTGGAGCGGCACTAAGAGGGGGGGGGTGAATTAGTGCAGCGGAATAAAACTTTGATTTTAGAAAAATCTTTCGTACGATAAGAACGGAACTTGAAAAGTTTAACTTGAAAGCGTATTCTTAAAGTTGCGCAGCAAGGGTAATAAGAAACTAAAGCAGTAAGAAGGTATGCAGTAATGTAAATGACAATAATAAAATGCAAACCAGAGATTACGCCGATTTTAGAGTGGTTCGGTCAAATGACCTACATCCACTTGCGAGGCCCTTCTTCGATGAGGCTCCCACCTTCCACTAGCAAGTCTCTTGAAATGGAAGGGTAAACACCCCTCTTACAACCTTTTACAAGCAGCTCAACCTCTTACAAATTTTCAATAAGAAAGAAGGAGGAGAACTCTCTAGCAAATTGAAAACAAGACTTGCTAAGACTTTCTAAGACTTTTCTCTCAATCAAAATGCTTCTCAAAAGTTGTTATCTCAGCTGAGATTAGAGGGGTATTTATAGGCCTCAAGAGGATTCAAATTTGGGCTCCAAAATTTGAATTCTCTTAGGGTTCCCGGTGCTGGAGGTGCCACCGCCCAGCCAAGCGGTGCCACCGCCCAGCGCTCGGGTGCTGGACGGTGCAACCGCCCAGCCATGGAGGTGTCACCGCCCAGCCAGGCGGTGCCACCGCTTGGCTCTCCGATTCATTGGTTTGGCTTAATTTTAGCCCAAACCAAATCTGACTTTGGGCTCAGTTGGCCCCTAACCAGGATATAGGATTATCTCTTAATCCTAATCCTAATTACAGGTGAACTACATAACACAAAAAAAAACATCCTAAGCAAGTTTTTTTAACCGCGAACATCGAGTCTTGTTCCGGCGAGCTTTCCGACGAACTTCTTCCGACGGACTCGCTGCAAGCTCCCAATCTTTGTGATGACTTTAACGAGTAGCCGAGCCTTCTCGGTGATCTCCGCGAGCCTCCGACGATTTCTTCGGCGAACTTCCGACACGTTCCCGATTTCTTCTCGGTTGGTTCCGGCAGCATCTCCGGTGATTCTTCGGTCTCTTAAACGTCCATCGAGCTCGACTCCGGTATCCTTGCTTTATGTTTTCTGGTTATCGTAGTTAACCCTGCACACTTAACTCAATAATATGGATTAGATCAATTAACCCACCAATTGATTATATCATCAAAATCCGAGATTAAACACGGACCAATCTCTACATCAAGCCTAGGAGGTAGCAAATACGCCTTTGTCATTGTAGATGACTATAGTAGATACACATGGACTTACTTCTTGAAACACAAAAATGAATGCTTTAAGTATTTCACCAAGTTTTGTAAACTTGTTCAAAATGAAAAGGGTTTTATGATTTCATCAATTCGGAGTGATCACGGTGGAGAATTTTAAAACCGTGATTTTCAAGAATTTTGTGAATCTAATGGATACAACCACAACTTCTCTACTCCAAGAAATCCTCAACAAAATGGAGTAGTAGAAAGAAAGAATAGAAATTTATAAGAAATGGCAAGAACCATGTTAAATGAACATAGCATACTCAAATACTTTTGGGCCGAAGCCGTAAACACTGCATGCTATATTTTGAATAGAGTTCTAGTAAGACCCTTACTCACCAAAACTCCCTATGAGTTGTGAAAAAACAAAAAACCCAATGTTTCATAGTTTTAAGTTTTTGGGTGTAAGTGTTTTATTTTGAACAAAAAAGATGTCTTAGGAAAATTTGATGCTAAATCCGATGATGGAATTTTTCTTTGTTATTCTTCGGTTTCTAAAGCTTTTCATATCTTCAATAAAAGAACTTTAATTATAGAAGAATCCATTCATGTTGTTTTCAATGAGACTTCCGAAATCAAGAAAAATGATTTTGATAATGATGTTAATTTTAATTCTTTGAGTTTAAATGAAACCCCTTCTCCAACTAGCAACTTGGATGCATCCACTTCCGAAACACCCTTACCCAAGGATTAGAAGTATGTAGATTCTCATCCTAAGGAGCTAATCCTGGGAGATACATCTAAGGGGGTTCAAACACGTTCTTCTCTTAAAAATTTCTGTGCCAACGCCGCTTTTCTCTCTCAAATTAAACCTAAATGTATTGACGAAGCCATGAAAGATGATTCATGGATTATTGCAATGCAAGATGAGTTAAATCAATTTGAGAGAAATGAGGTGTGGAAGCTTGTTCCTAAGCCAAATGACCATTTAGTTATTAGTACTAAATGGGTCTTTAGAAACAAGCAAGATGAATCTGGTATCGTGGTTAGAAACAAGGCTAGATTAGTAGCCAAAGGTTTCAACCAAGAAGAAGGTATCGATTACGAATAAACCTTCACTTCTGTGGCTAGATTAGAAGCCATAAGGATGCTCCTTGTCTATGCTAGTAATAACAATTTTAAGTTGTTTCAAATGGATGTTCAAAGCGCTTTTCTTAATGGTTTTATTTCTGAAGAAGTTTTTGTTGAACAATCTCCCGAATTTGAAAATAAAAGCCTCCCTAATCATGTATTTAAATTAACCAAAGCTCTCTATGGCTTAAAACAAGCCCCAAGGACTTGGTATGATAGATTAAGTACTTTTCTTATTGAAAATAATTTTACAAAAGGCAAGGTCGATACCACATTGTTTATCAAAAATTTTAAAAATTTTTTTTTCATTACTCAGATTTATGTTGATATTATCTTCGGTTCTACGAATGAATCTCTTTGTGAATCTTTTGCTGAAACCATGAGTATCGAATTTGAAATGAGTTTGATCGGAGAATTAACCTTTTTCTTAGGCTTACAAATTAAGCAACTAAGCAATGACATCTTTATTAGTCAAACTAAATATGCCTTGGATTTGCTAAAAAGATTTAATATGAATAGCTCAAAAGCTATTAACACTCCTATGATCACCTCCACTAAGTTAGAAGATGATGAAAGTGGAGAAAGCTTCGATCAAAAAACTTATACGGGCATGATAGAAAGTTTACTTAACCTCACTACAACTAGACCAGATATCATATTCAGTGTAGGATTTTGTGCTCGGTTTCCATCGAACCCTAAGATATCTGATTTTAAAGCGGTTAAAAGAATACTTAGATATCTTAAAGGTACCATAAATCTAGGATTATGGTATCCAAAATCCGAGAATTTTGAGTTAATTGCGTATGCTGATGCGGATTTTCCTGGGTGTAGATTAGATAGAAAAAGCACATCAGGATCATGTCAATTTTTGGGACATTCCCTTGTTTCCTGGTCATCTAAGAAACAAAACTCGGTTGCACTATCAACAACCGAAGCTGAGTATATTGCAGCTAGTGCATACTGTGCACAAGTTGTGTGGATGAAAAATACCTTAGAAGATTATAAAGTCCATCTTAAAAACATTCTCATTAAATGTGATAACACAAGTGTAATATGTTTAACAAAGAATCTCATTCAACACTCAAGAACAAAACATATTGATATTAGACACCACTTCAAATGAGATCATGTCACTAATCATGATATAATCATAGAGTTCATTGATACAAAGCATCAACTAGCTGATATTTTTATAAAACCTCTAAGCGAAGAACAATTTGATTTCACTAGAAGAGAATTAGGAATGTTAAGTTGTCTGAATGCATAAACTTGTTTAAATCATTTTTTGGACTTTATTGATTGAATGATCAAATCACTTGATTGCCATTACATGCCTAAAATTTCATGTTGGAAATTATGTTTTTTGGATACAAAAATTTCCATAACAATGAGCATGTTTTATCTTCATGATTGTATTTGAAAATCTATAGTATAGTCCTGTCCGAATGCATAAAAGTGTTAATTTCATTTTCGGATTCTCTTAACTAGTGGTATCCTAACAATCGGATTTTCTCGATACATTATCCTCTTCCGAACTTAATAAGCATATGTATATCGAGTTTGATTCTCATCATTGATTTTTGACATATAGAATCAACTAGCAAAAACATCTCTCATACACTTATCATGTGAAAAATATTTTTTGAGAAATGGATTTGATTCCTGCATGTAAATTCCTTTTTGAAATATGGATGAGATTGTTTTTACTTGCAAGGATTTATTTCACATACATATCTTGATCCTTGTAAAAATGGAATATGATTTACTCTCTCATCGATTTTAACTTCATTCAAAGTAAACTCACAAATAGCTGGTATCACAAATAGCCTTCTTTCTTCATGCAAAAAGATAATACCAAATGAAAAGGAATAAGTATTAAAAGCTATCTCCATGTCATATTTTCCTTGAGATGTTTGCATAATTGGTATCTTATCACTCACTGTTGGAAAATGACATGAACCGGCATGAATAAAATCGCACTTAAGCTTAAAAATTGTTTATATCGCTTTCCTTTTTGTTGATGCCAAAGAGGGAGAGATATATGAATTGATGCTATGATTATGCCATGCTTGCATCATTAAAAATATATGAATCGATGATAACTATGATTGCAATATTTACATTATGCCATGTTTGCATTATATTAAGATATCAAGAACTTGCATCGTAATTTTACATATTGATATCTTATGTTGAACTGCTACAATCATTCATATTTGAAATGTAAAACTTGAGAATAGATGTCAAGTCTTGACATTATTTTCAGTAAGATACTACTAGTTATAGGTGCCCAGCAAGCCAATCACGTGAGTGATGGCAAGTGTGACTTGATACAGAATCTTTTTGCTTATTATATTTTGGCATATATCACTTTATAACTATTGCATAAATGCATATATATATTGTGATGTCCTTGGATTTGTGCAATGGGAATCGGATCGTGATGAGATCACGATAATGAGATCGATTCACCTTTAAACACATATCCTAAATAATCCCGGTCATAGGTTACTCGAGAGGGACATCGTGATAACCGGATAGACTGGTGTGCTGTATACCCGTCCATATGATGGATGCAGCTGGTCTCATAGCTGCTCGTGTAGGGACACTAGGGATACAGTACAGGTGCTCATTGGAGAATGAGTTCACTGATTGATCCGCTTACGGAATGCTGGATGGTTGATGATGCCTTATTGTCAGACAGCGATTCCGTAGTCCTAGTGGTGTATCTGGTCCTTAGACTTGAGACACCAAGGATGTCCTGTATGAGTGCTCCACTCTTTGATACCAGACTTATAGGTTTGGCTGTCCCCAGATCTAGTACAACTGGTCATTGGGAGTGGTAGTCGACCTTACGAGGGCTATTGAGTGTCAATAGAGGATCATCCACTCTCGGCGTCATGAGAGGAATATCCTATGTGTTCTTGCTCAGACAAATCCCTGGCCAGGGTCATTCGGGTTGAGAGAGAAAGAGTTCTCCGGGAGAATCCGATTAGAGCGAGACTCGAATAGAAACCGTATGGGTCTGACAACACCATGCTCGATATACGGTCTCTGGGATATTAGATGGATGAGGGACTATAGGTACATGGTAACTGAGGACAAACAGGTCCAATAGATTGGATTCCCCTGTATCGTCTGGGGACTACGGCGTAGTGGCCTAGTACGTCCGTAGTCGATGAGTCGAGTGAATTATTACAGAGATAATAATTCACTGAGTTAGAAGGAGTTCTGACAGGTATGACTCACGGCCAGCTCGATATTGGGCCTAGAGGGTCACACACATATGGTAGGCATTGCGATGAGTAGAGGTTCGGATATGAGATATCCGACGGAGCCCTTGTCTTATTGGATGCAGATCCAATACCCACTAGGGAAGGACCCATTAGGGTTTGACACGGGATCTCTATAAATAGGAGGGATTCACAGCCTCATAGGCTAGAGTCTTTGCTTGTCTTTCCTATTCTCCTCTCCCTCTCCACCTCAGAGAAGGCTTGGAGTTTTGAGGAGCGTCGTCGCAACCCTACTGTGTGGATCACCGCTAGAGAGGAGGACACTTGACCTCTTTCACCCTCTCCTAAGGATCTGCAAGGAAACAGGGATATACGATCTGCCTAGGTAACACAATCTCTATACGCAGTTTTGTGTTTTGCGGATTTTTGCGCACCAATCTTCGCACGACGACGAACATCTTTTTAGGAATCGGGGATTTTGTTTTCTTGTTCTTCCGCTATGCATATGATGTCGCCCCCCCAATGATTTCCCAACAGTGGTATCAGAGCCAGGTTGTTCGTGCGAATGATTGGTTTTGAACTGCATGTATTGTATTTAGGAAGAATTTTGATGTCAAAATCGTTGACGCAAAAACAAGGAAGGGCAGCAACAGTTGCTGCCCTTGATCTGCGTGTGTGTAGCGCAGCCGAAGGCAGGCAGCACAGCGCCGGAGCATGCGCAAGCGCTGTGCCTGAAGCAGCCGACCGGCGGTTTGCTTGCAGCAGGCTTGCTGTTGGCGGGGCTGGCAGCCCACGGGCAGAGGCGCCGCAGGGCAGCGGCGCTTGCCGCCGTTGCTCCCGCGGGCGAAACCCCCCGACAGGGGCGGCCGCCCGGCGGTGCAGCACCGCCTGCGGAGGCAGCGGCGCCCGAAGGGGGCGCCCACCCGCAGCGGCATCGCCGCCAGCGGGCGTGCCGCCTGCAAGCGAGGGCAGTAACCTCGCCCCGCCGCACAAGCCGCCGCCGGTAGGGTGGCGGCGGCGGCAGCAGCGAAAGGGGGAAAGGGCATTAGGGTTTTCTGGGAAAAAGATAATTTTGCCCCTCGAAATTTGAGAAATTCCAGTTTCTGTCTTTTGTCCAAATTACGAAAATACCCTTAGGAATTGAGAAATTCCCTACATGTCCCTGATTTCAGAAAAATATTAATTAATTAAAAGGTTTAGTTGATTATTATTTTTATTATTATCTAGTAGTCCTACATGATGATGATTATTTATACATGTGATGTATGATGTGTGGACGGATGATCATGGACCATGTGATGTGTGTACTTGTGATTATTATTATTGAGGTCTACGAACCTCCATTATATTTCTCATTTATTGTCGGGCCTGCATGCCTATGATTAAGTTGTAATCATATGAGGAGGTGCAGCGGGAGCGTGGATGCGATAGCGGGACCCACGAGACGGACGATCGTGATGCATGGAGATGCATCAAGATGTCGACGAAACCGACGAGGACGAGATGGACGATCACAGGGCATGGAGATGCACCGTTGCACACATAGATCTTGATGTGAGTGATTAGGCCTACTGGCTCGGGCCTAATCATATTAGGTTGTGGTCCATGATCATCTGGTGTGATTGCTTATACACATACTAGATATGTATATATATTTGCATGCGATGTAGATATATATTAAATATGTATATGTGTGACATGTCATATTAGGAGACCAAATAATAGAAACATCTCTCGATAATATTAAGTCAGTAAATGTGAGGCAATTAGATTGACCCACGTGGCCTTCCATCGTTATGAGTAGGAACCGAATCCCGGTGTAGGTTGAGTTGGTCGAGTCCCTCGAGACTCACTTATATCGCGATTCGTTATCTTGCTTACGACATAGAGATGTCACCGGTGACCTGAGGGCATGGTATGCTTGGTCGAGTCCCTCGAGGGTATATCATCAAATCAGACTCATCTTGTAACGAAGGTGTTGACTTAACCGAGCATCATGGTTGGTCGAGTCCCTCGAGGCCATGGTGATTCGGAGGCCGAACAGGACGGGAATCACAAGGAGTTGTGATCGGCAAGAGTTGCCTACCTTTTAGGCTAAGTGTGAATGGTCGAGTCCCTCGAGGTTACACTAAGACGCTGATTGGATCCTGATCCCCACTAGAAGTCTGCCGGAGACTTCCGTTTCACGTGCTGAGGGTGTCGCGTGACTCGTTAGTAAAATAGTAGGAGCATATTAAGATAGAAGTCCATATCTTAATAGTTTATTTCTTAAAAAATCTGCATGTTATTCATTTCTGCTACATCTTTATTTTCAGAAAATGTCGCTTTCAAATCCCTTACGTGGCATACTTGATGTCAACTGCCTCACTGGTCCAAATTATACGGATTGGCTCCGTAACTTGAGAATTGTTCTCACAGCGGAGAAAATCGTGTACGTCCTTGATACAGTGATGCCTACGCCCGAAGAAGGGGCAAGCGAGGATGAGATCGCTCGCTACGTGAAGTACATTGATGACTCTACTCTTGCTCAGTGCTATATGTTGGGCTCTATGACTCCAGAGTTACAGAGACAACATGAAAAGATGGATGCCAGATCCATTCTCCTACATGTCCACAAATTGTTTGAGGAACAGGGAAGGACTCAATGATATGAGATATCCAAGAGCCTTTTCCGTGCTAGGATGACTAAGGGGACACCGGTTCAGAACCATGTCCTAAAGATGATTGAGTGGATAGAGAAACTCACAAGTCTAGGAATGGTCCTAGAGGATAACTTGTGTGTGGACATTGTGCTTCAGTCCCTACCAGATTCCTTTTCACAGTTCATAATGAATTTTAATATGAACAAGCTTGAGGTGACTCTCCTAGAGCTCCTCAATATGTTGAGGGAGGCAGAGAGTACTATTAAGAAAGAGAAGCCAGTTTTCTACACTGGTGAGACTAGAAAGAAAAGGAAATAAGAAAGGTCCCTTAAGAAGGGAAAGGGCAAGGGCAAACAAGGTAAAGCAAAGGTTGCTAAGAAAGACCCAACAAAGGACAAAGGCCAGTGCTTCCACTGTGGTAAAGATGGGCACTGGAAGAGAAACTGCAAAGAGTACCTTGCAGAAAGGGCGAAACAAAAGCTTGATGAAGCTTCAGGTACATTCATGATCAGTCTCCATTTGTCAAACTCTTATGATAACACATGGGTATTGGATACCGGTAGTGCTTATCATATATGCAATTCGTTGCAGGTTCTGGCAAGGCCTAGGAGACTAGAGAGAGGCGAGATGGACCTCAAGATGGGTAATGGAGCAAAAGTTGCTGTATTAGCTGTTGGCGAGGTCGCCCTACATCTGCCTAGTGGAGCTTTTATTGCATTAGATGCATGTTATTTTGTTCCTTCTATTATCAAAAACATTATCTCCATTTCATGTTTAACAGTTAGTGGATATAAATTTGTTTTTGAGAACAATGGTTGTTCGATATTATTAGATGATAAGATCATCACGAAAGGAACATTGCATAATGGTTTATTTATGTTAGACACCACTCCACATATCATGAATGTAAATATGTCCAAAAGGAAACGAGATGAGTTGAACAGTGCATACCTGTGGCATTGTAGGCTAGGTTACATCCATGAAAGAAGGATTCAAAAGTTGCTAAATGATGGATATCTAGATCCATTCGACTATGTGTCATATGCAACTTGTGAGCCTTGCATTCGTGGAAAACTGACCAAATCTCCATTTAGTGGAACTGGAGAGAGAGCCACTGAGTTGTTGGAACTCATACATAGTGATGTATGTGGACCCATGTCAACTCATGCCATTGGAGGTTACTCCTACTTCATTACATTTACTGATGATTTCTCAAGGTATGGATATGTGTACTTAATGAAGTACAAGTCCAAGGCCTTTGAGAAATTCGGAAAGTATAAGAATGAGGTGGAGAACCAGACTGGAAAGAGTATCAAAACTCTTCGATCAGATCGAGGAGGTGAGTACTTAAGTACAGAGTTTACTCAGTTCCTCAAGGACCATGGGATATTATCCCAATGGACACCTCCTTACACACCTCAGCTCAATGGTGTCTCTGAAAGGAGAAATCGTACTTTATTAGATATGGTACAGTCCATGATGAGTTTTGCTGACCTACCCATCTCATTTTGGGGATATGCCGTAGAAACCGCAGCTTACCTTCTGAACAGAGTTCCAACTAAGTCGGTAGTGTCTACACCATATGAGATATGGAAAGGGAAGAAGCCTGATCTTAAGGTTGTTAAGATTTGGGGCTGCCCTGCCCATGTTAAAAGACACAACCCCGATAAGTTAGAATCAAGGACAGAGCGATGCATATTTGTGGGATACCCCAAGGAAACTTGTGGGTATTACTTCTATCATCCCGAGGATAAAAAGGTCTTTGTAGCTAAGAGAGCAGTGTTCCTTGAGAAGGAACACATTCTTGGCGGAGACAATGGGAGAATGATAGAGTTGAGCGAAGTTAGAGAACCAAGCTCAAGCACCACTCTACAGCCCGAGTCTGTTCAGGTACCTAATACACAAGTATCAACTTTACGCAGGTCTGATAGAGTATCCCATCCTCCTGAGAGATATGTGGGACATATTAGAGCAGAGGATATAGAGGATATTGATCCTCAGACCTACGAGGAGACTATTATGAGTATAGACTCCGGGAAGTGGCAAGAAGCCATGAATTCTGAGATGGATTCTGTGTACTCCAATAAGGTTTGGAACCTAGTTGATGCGCCCGAAGGTATTGTACCCATCGGTTGCAAGTGGATCTTTAAGAAAAAGATCGGAGTAGATGGAAAGGTAGAGACCTATAAAGCAAGGCTAGTGGCTAAGGGGTATCGTCAAAGGCAAGGTGTTGACTACGACGAAACTTTCTCACCCGTAGCAATGCTAAAATCCATCAGAATTCTATTGGCTATTGCAGCACACTATGATTATGAGATCTGGCAGATGGATGTGAAAACCACATTCCTCAATGGGAACCTCGAGGAGGAGGTGTATATGATGCAACCTGAGGGATTCGTGTCCAAGAACTGCCCAGATAAGGTGTGTAGGTTGCTTAGATCCATTTATGGACTAAAGCAAGCTTCCCGAAATTGGAACATAAGATTTGATGAGTCAATCAGATCTTATGACTTCGTTAAGAACGAAGATGAGCCTTGTGTGTACAGGAAGGTAAGTGGGAGCGCTATCACCTTTTTGGTGTTATATGTGGATGATATCCTCATCATTGGGAATGACGTAGGAATGCTATCCACTATAAAGACTTGGTTATCTAGACACTTCTCCATAAAGTACTTAAGGGAAGCATCCTATATCTTGGGGATTAGAATCTATAGAGATAGATCTAAGAGGATGCTTGGCTTGTCCCAGTCCAGGTACATAGAAACCATTGTCAAAAGGTTTGATATGGAAAACTACCAGAAGAAAGGGCAAACATGAATATGATACCTTATGCCTCAGCAATAGGGTCTATCATGTATGCCATGCTATGTACTAGGCCTGATATAGCGCATGCTCTGAGTGTCACGAGCAGGTATCAGGCAGATCCAGGCTTGGAGCACTAGAAAGCAGTAAAGTGTATCCTTAAGTAGGACTAAGGATCTTTTACTAGTATATGGAGGTAATAGCCTTACGGTTGAAGGCTTCACTGACTCAGTTTTTCAGTCTGATGTCGATGATAGCAAGTTGAATTCAGGGTATGTGTACACCTTGAATGGAGGAGCAGTGTGCTGGAAGAGTTCCAAGCAAGATATCACTGCTGACTCGACCACAGAGGCGGAGTACATTACTGCATTAGATGCAGCAAAGGAGGGAGTCTGGGTGAAGAAGTTCATCACAGATTTGGGAGTCGATACAGATAGCAACAAGTCGACTTCCTTATATTGCGACAACTATGGGGTGATTACTCAAATAAAGGAACCCGGGTCTCATCAGAAGTGTTCTGAGGAGGTTCCAACTTATCAGAGAGATCGTAACCCGAGGAGATGTAGCAGTAGAAAGAGTTCCATCTGAAGATAACATTGCAGATCCACTGACAAAACCATTGTCTCATTTTGTCTTTGAGCGTCACAGGAGTCTGATGGGGATCAGACACATAGGTGATTGGCTTTAGGTCAAGTGGGAGATTGCTAGTCATAGGTGCCCAACAAGCCAATCACGTGAGTGATGGCACGTGTGACTTGATACAGAATCTTTTTGCTTATTATATTTTGGCGTATATCACTTTATAACTATTGCATAAATGCATATATATATTGTGATGTCCTTGGATTTGTGCAATGGGAATCGGATCGTGATGAGATCACGATAATGAGATCGATTCACCTTTAAACACATATCCTTAATAATCCCGGTCATAGGTTACTCGAGAGGGACATCGTGATAACCGGATAGACAGGTGTGCTGTATACCCGTCCATATGATGGATGCAGCTGGTCTCATAGTTGCTCGTGTAGGGACACTAGGGATACAGTACAGGTGCTCATTGGAGAATGAGTTCACTGATTGATCCGCTTACGGAATGCTGGATGGTTGATGATGCCTTATTGTTAGACAGCGATTCCGTAGTCCTAGTGGTGTATCTGGTCCTTAGACTTGAGACACCAAGGATGTCCTGTATGAGTGCTCCACTCTTTGATACCAGACTTATAGGTTTGGCTGTCCCCAGATCTAGTACAGTTGGTCATTGGGAGTGGTAGTCGACCTTACGAGGGCTATTGAGTGTCAATAGAGGATCATCCACTCTCGGCGTCATGAGAGGAATATCCTATGTGTTCTTGCTCAGACAAATCCCTGGCCAGGGTCATTCGGGTTAAGAGAGAAAGAGTTCTCCGGGAGAATCTGATTAGAGCGAGACTCGAGTAGAAACCGTATGGGTCTGACAGCACCATGCTCGATATACGGTCTCTGGGATATTAGATGGATGAGGGACTATAGGTACATGGTAACTGAGGACAGACAGGTCCAATGGATTGGATTCCCCTGTATCGTCTAGGGACTACGGCGTAGTGGCCTAGTAGGAGTTCTGACAGGTATGACTCACGGCCAGCTCGATATTGGGCCTAGAGGGTCTCACACATATGGTAGGCATTGCGATGAGTAGAGGTTCGGATATGAGATATCCGACGGAGCCCTTGTCTTATTGGATGCAGATCCAATACCCACTTGGGAAGGACCCATTAGGGTTTGACACGGGATCTCTATAAATAGGAGGGATTCACAGCCTCATAGGCTAGAGTCTTTGCTTGCCTTTCCTATTCTCCTCTCCCTCTCCACCTCAGAGAAGGCCTGGAGTTTTGAGGAGCGTCGTCGCAACCCTACTGTGTGGATCACCGCTAGAGAGGAGGACGCTTGACCTCCTTCACCCTCTCCTAAGGATCTACAAGGAAACAGGGATATACGATCTCCCTAGGTAACACAATCTCTATACGCAGTTTTGTGTTTTGCGGATTTTTGCGCACCAATCTTCGCACGACGACGAACATCTTTTTGGGAATCGGGGATTTTGTTTTCTTGTTCTTCCACTGCGCATATGATGTCGCCCCCCTAATGATTTCCCAACAGATACATCATGATAGGAATCATGATGGGAGTAATTTATAAGGTTAAGAGTTCTTAACTTATCAATAAGTCTATTGATTTCAAAGGTCTTGAATTCAACAATGACTTATCTCAAGTGTGGCATATAGATAGGGGGAGTTAAGGTTAACTCCGTTATCAATTGATTGCCAACATCAAAAAGAGGGAGATTATTGTATCTCGGATTTTGATGATGAAGTTAATTGTAATTTGTTATCTAATCCATATGTTGAGATAAGTGTGCAGGATTAACTACGATGAAAGTAAGACATACAGCAGGAGTTGAGCTAGAGTCAAAGACTATGATCACGTTGGGAGTTCGAGAGCTCGACGGAAGTCCGGACGGTCGTCGAAGGTTCTGCAGGAACAAATCCGAGAAGTCCAGGAGCTTGCCAAAAGAAGCTCGTCGGAACTTGCCAAGTGGATCGTCGCAAGTCCAGGAGTTTGCCGGAAGTCCGTCGGAGCATCGCTTGAGGTTCGTCGGATGTTCGCTGGAAGTTCGCCGGAAGCTCACCGGAAGAAGCGATTGATGCACCGGAGCAAGCTATAGATTAAGTTAGGAATGGGAGGTGATCCCATTAACTTAATCTAGGGGCAATTGGGCCCTTAACAGACCCAAATTAGGCCGAATGGATTAACCCATTCGGACCAGAATTCCTACTAGGCGGTGGCACCGCCAGGGTCGACGGTGGCACCGCCCAGGAGAGGGTCTCCCAGGAAAGCTGGGTGGTGCAACCGCCCCAGGCAGGTAGTGGCACCACCAGGGCTCAGTCTCCGAGTGAGACTGGGCGGTGCAACCACCCCTGATAGGCGGTGGCATCGCCAGGGCTTAGTCTCCGAGCGAGACTGGGCGGTGCAACCGCCCCTGTCAGGCGGTGGTACCGCCCAGAGGCTTAGTCTCCAAGCTCTGCCAAGCGGTGCAACTGCCCCTGAAAAGCGGTGGCACCACCTAGAGGCTCAGTCTCCGAGCTCTGCCAGGCGGTGCAACCGCCCCAGTAAAGCGGTGCAACTGCCAGACCCCGGAATTACAGGAGATGACAGTTTTGAGCTCGGAATTCAAACTGGTTTAGGGCCTATAAATACCCCACCCTTTTAGCAATGAAAGGGCAACCAAAAGCATCGAAAATCCAATCTTACTTTGTGAATTTTAGAGCTCAAAAGTGTTGTAAAAGCTAGAAGTTCTCCTCCTTTTTCCAAGTTTTGATCTTTCAAGAGAGGAGAGAAAAGTTTGTAAGGGTTGTCTCCTAAGCCCGTCAAAAGGAATGAAACTGTAAATGGGTGGTTGGCCTTCGCCTATAGAAGGAAGGCCTCTAGTGGACGTCGGTGACCTCGTTGGAGGAGGAAGCCAAAAGTGGATGTAGGTCAAGATTGACCGAACCTTCTGCTCTTTTACGAACTCACTTTCAAGTTAAGTTTCCGAAAACGGTTTTACTCGGAAATCGGTTTTATCATACGAACATCATATTTCAGTTTGCGCTTCGATTTCTATCTTAACTACAAACTTCCTGCCTTACTTTACTTCAAATACATTTTCGTAAGCTTTCAAAGTTATTATCTGCACGAAACGACTTTTACGTCGGAATCTGCTTTCAACGTACGAACGCAATTTTAATCGTCAAAAGTTTTCCACTGCGCTAATTCACCCCCCCACCCCCCACCCCCCCTCCTCTTAGTGCTCTTGATCCTAACAGTGGCCAAGTGTCAGGCTGTAGGAGGTGGTATCGCCAAGTGTAGGCGATTGTACTCTCTATATCCCGAAATTTTGAGGATTTAAATTGTGGCTCCATGTTTTGAAGCCATTTGGGTCTATAAATACCCCAGCTATTCCTACATGGAGTAGGAAGAAAAGTGAACAAAAAATCTATGTTTCTAGAGTTGAAAACCCTTGTAAAGTATAGATTATCTCCTCCTAAAGTTTAAAGATCATTCTAAGGGAGAGTGTAAGAGAAGCTTTGTAAAAAGGGGGTGTAAAAGATCTCTCCTGAACCTGTTAAAAAGAGAATTGAGTTGTAAGGGTAGTTGATCTTTGCCCATTGAAATAAGATCATTAGTGGATGCTAGTGTCCTCGATAGAAGGGGAATCGATGGAGTGGATGCATGTCACGATGACCGAACCACTATAAAACTTGATTTGTATTTACGTTAAGCTCTTTACTTACATAGCAAACTGTCTTACTTACTTTACCTTCTCAATACATTCTTCAATATGCTTTCAAGTTAAATTTATCTTTACAAAACGGTTTTCATCGGAATCAGTTTTTCATCGTACGAAGAAATATCAAAATCGGTGATTTTTCTGTTGTACTAATTCACCCCCCCACCCTCCCACCCACCCCCCCCCCCTCTTAGTACCGACTCGTTCCTAACAAGTGTTAGGCTACAGGCAGTGGTACCGCCCATACCCGGAAGATCCAGAAATTTAAATTTTTAGCTTCACTTTTTAAACCATTTGGGGCTTATAAATACCCCACTTGGGCAGCGAGAAAGGAGCAAGAATTCCTAAGGAAAAAACTGAGTAAACTCTGCAAAAACTTTGAGTTCCCTCCTCCCAATGCTTAGAGTTAGTGCTAAGGGAGGTGTGTGAGGGAATACTTGTAAAAGAGTGACTTGTAAGGGTTATCTACTGAACCCGTGAAAAGGAGAAAGTGCTGTAAAGAGGTGGTTGGTCTTCACCTATTAAAGGAAGACCTTTAGTGGATGTCGATGACCTTAATGGAGGAGGAATCAGAAGTGGATATAAGTCACTATGACCGAACCATTATAAATTCCGATGTGTTCTTTTCTTATTATTTATTCTCTTTATTGCATTCTACTTTATTTCATTGCAAACTATCCAATCCCCTATTCTCTATTCACTTGCAAACTTATATAAGTTAAACAAATGGTTTTTGTCGAAATCGATTTTTATCATACGAAGATTTTTAAACCGACGTAATTTTTCCACTACATTAATTCACCCCCCCCCACTCTTAGTGTCGTTCTTGATTCTAACATCATGTAGTTGTAAATTCTCTTTTTTAAGTGTTTCTAATTCATTACATTTTGTGCAAACAGCTAAACTATCATCATGTTTAATTTTTAATCTATCAAAATCATTAACAAGAGAAACATGCTCCTTTTTTAATAGTTTATACTTTTTACTAACTAATTTACATTCATCAAATAATTCATGAAAAACACTTAATAATTCATCGAAAGATAAATGAGCTTCGATCAAGTTACTTACCTCGTCGCCATATGCCATTAATGCGTAGTGAGCAACTTGATCTTTGTTGGTTGGCTCCTCTTCTTTGGATGCACTTGAGTCGTCCCAAGTTGCTTTAAGTACTTTCTTCTTCTTTAGTTGCTTCTTTTTTACTTGGGGACATTTACTTTTGAAATGTCCCAACTTCTTGCATTCGTAGCATATAACTTGTTCTTTCTTAGGTTCAATTTTATTTTTAGCATCATTTTAAATTTTTTTCCGTTTTATGAATTTTTTGAACCTTCTTATCAAGAGTGCCAAGTCATTATCATTGTCCTCATCACTTAGAACTTTCTTTCAAATGGTCTTCTTTAGTTCTTAGTGTCATATCCTTCTTGTTCTTGAAATTGCAAGCTAGCAATTCTTGGTGATGTTCAAGATAGCAAGTTCTACATCACGCAAGCTAGCAAATTTTTATATCATTTTTTTAAAAAAAGTAAGCTAGCAATATTTGAGATGTTCAAGAAAGCAAATTTTATTTCTTGAAATATGCAAGTTAGCGATATTTGCTTCTCTTTGGAGATAAGCAAACTAGCATGTCTTTGCATCTTCTTGACTTGTGCAAGCTAACTAGTAAGCTAGTTGTCTCCCCCTTTGTCTTTATCAAAAAGAAGGGATGAATACAATTTTTCATCTCTTTTTCCCTTTACAACAATTTTCAAAGCATGATAAGGATAAATAACAAAGATGTAAAATCAAGTCATGAATGTCAAAATAATTTTTCATCATGAATATTTCATTATTGCATGCATCATTATCATAAATTGAAGTATTACATGCATAATACCATATCATCATATATATTTTTAAAATATAAAATCATCATTACATGCATGATTCCAAATCATCAATCATAATTATCTCAATATTCTAATCATTATTTCAATCATAAAAAATGAAAGATCAAATCTAAAATTCAAGAAATCAAGATCATAATCCGAAAAATGTATAAGAAGAATTTATGCATTTGGAAGATCTAACATGTCTAAGTTTATCATTCAAGCTAGCAAACTTGGTTCTCTTGAGATGTTAGCTATTTTCTTTCCCCTTTTTGTCATTATAAATAAGAAAGAATAAGGGAAGAACATAATGGTCTAAAAATATTTCAATCATTTCAAGGCATACAAGCCATAAATACAAAGAGATCATTTCATGAAAGATAAGACCACTTACATACTAAAAGACATGATTCATATAGTAAATCTCTTTTTTAAAGAAAATACCAAGAAGAATCGTAGGAGAACAATTAATGAAAAATCTTGATTCATAATAAATCTTAATTTATAAATATCAAGGAATCAAGATCATGATTTGGATAAAAATTTATTCAAATTTAAATCATCAAAATTATTTTTAAAGTCCAAGAGATTCATAAAAATAATACAAATAGATTCATCAAAATCAATAAGATAGAGAAAAAGAATTTTCAAGAAAATTATTTTCCTCTTTTTAGTTATTTCAATTCATATGACTTATCTCATTTATGCCAAATAAAAATATGTATTATGTTTAAAACCAAAAGTGCAAGATTTATTACAACAAAGATCAATAAGGCATAAATCACCCAAAAATCTTCATTACTTCAAATCATCATGCATAATTTTGAAAGATAAATTTATTAAGCACGATCATTATGCATCATTACATTATTTCATCAAGCATGATTTCATAAAGTGTTTTCAATCAAAAGTAATATGGAAATCATTAAGATACATATTATCATTAAAATATATAGCATGATTTAAGTCTAACATTTTGTTCCTTCATCATAACACATATAATTTTCATGATTATTTTCAAAATTACTATATACGCATGATTCCTAAATTTTTGTATTTTTATTTATTAAACATACAATTTTTAAGAAAAATAATTATTCTAAACTAAATTAAAAATAACTCATGAAAAGTATTATATAATTTCAAAGTAAACTAAGAGTATTTTGATTACCTCATCGTCGAAAGTCGTTAAGGCGTAGTTTGCCACCTCGCCTTTGTTGATTTTCTCCTCATCTTTGGAGGAGCTCGATTTGTCCCAAGTCGCCTTCTTCTTCTTTTTAAGTTCATTTTTAATTTTCAATTCTTGTTTTAAAAATTTCATGAGGAGTTTAAGTTCACCATAATTTGAGCTTATGCTCGAGTGATCTTCAATTGTTCTAAGTCTGAAATCCTTTCTATTCTTTGGAAGGTGGTTCTCAAGCTCTTCATATTCAATATGTATCATAAAACTCGTTTCGTAGGTCATTAAAGACCCAATTAGTTCTTTGAGTAGAAAATTATTAAGATCTTTTGCCTCTTGTATTACGGTTACTTTCGGATCCCAGTTCTTATTAAGAGAACGTAAAATTTTGTTTACATGTACAAAGTCTGAAAAACTTTTACCAAGTGCTTTTAAACCATTGACAACATCCGTAAAATGGGTGTACATGTCAACAATGGTTTCGCTTGGTTTCATATGAAACAATTCAAAATCATGTATCAAAAAGTTGATTTTTGAATTTTTAACTTTGCTAGTGCCTTCATGTGTGATTTCGAGAGTATGTCATATATTGAAAGTCGTTTCGCAAGTAGAAACCCGATTAAACTCGGTTTTATCCAAAGCGTAAAATAGAGCATTCATAGCTCTAGCATTTAAAGAAAAAGTCTTCTTCAAATCATTCAAATGGTTCATTGGAAAAGAAGACATTCGAAAACCCTTTTTGATAATATTCAATAAATTCAAATCCAAAGAAAGTAAGAAAACTCTCATTCAAGTTTTTCAATACGTGTAGTCCATCCCATTGAACAAGGGAGGACGAATAAGAGAAAGTCCCTCTTGAAAGCCAAAAAGAGCCATTTCTCTTGGGTGTTAAACCAAATAAGAAATTACGAAGCTCTAATACTAACTGTTACTAATGAGTCGGCACTAAGAGGGGGGTGAATTAGTGCAGTGGTAAAATCATGGATTCAAATCGTTTCGTTTCGATTAAAATCGATTCCGACGAAGACCGTTTCATAAAGATCTTAACTTGAAACACGTTCGTAAATGTATTGAAAGCAGTAAGCAAGTAAAGTGATTTGCAATTAAAGTAAATTGCTCAAGACAAAACCCAAACCAAATTTTATAGTGGTTCGGTCGTCATGACCTACATCCACTCTATTAATTCCTCTTTCGTCGAGGCCACCGGCATCCACTATCGGTCTTCCTTCAATAGGCGAAGACCAACTACTTTTTACAACTCGATTCTCCTTTTACTGGGTTTAAGAGATAACCCTTATACCCCCACTCACTTCTCTCTCAAACTATTCTAATACTTAGAACTTTGAGAGGAGTTCACACAAGATTACAACAGCGTTTCTTTCTTTTTTCACTCTCAAGTCTTATGTAACTTAACTAGGGATGAGAGTGGTATTTAGAGGCTTCAAGTTGGTTCAAACTTGGAGCCTAAAAATATCTCATCCCGGGTTTCCTGGGTATGGGCGGTACCATCGCTTGTGCTAGGCGGTACTACTGCTTGACAAGGGTAGTGCCACCACTTGGCACCCTACCACTATGCGGTACCACCGCCCAGTTTGGGCGGTACCACCACCTGCAGCCTCTCGGAGATTGTGTTTGGGCAGTACCACAACCCATACCAATGGTACCACTGCCTGACATAGTCTCGGAGACTGTGCCACGAGGGTATCACCTCTTGGATCACTATTTGGGCCTTTTCATTGGGTCCAACACATTTCATACATGGGCCCAACTAGCCTCTAATTGGGTTGGCCCAATTCCAATCCCAATTTTGTGCTAACTATGAATTCTAAGATATTTACTAAGCTAAACAAGTTTATAAGTCTAGTTTCTTCTGGCAATCTTCCAGCGAACTTCCGACGATCTCTCGGTAATATTTCCAGCAGACTCTTGGCAAGCTCCTGGACTTCATGACAATCTTCTTGGTGAGTTCCGACGAGCTTCTTTGGCAAGCTCCTGGACTTCTCGGTCAATTCCAGTAGAACTTCCGATGAACGTCCAAACTTTCGACGAACTCTCGAACTCCCAACGAAATCGCATTCTTGACTCCGGGACTTTATTTTTCTTTATGCCTTGCTATTTTAGTTAATCTTGCACACGTAAAATACACTTCAATCTAGACAATTATTACTAAGCATGAATCATGTTGTCCGGCATGTCATTAGTCCATTGATGCTTCGTCCGATTCTTCGGTGCATCGTCCACTCTTGCGACCTATTGCTCAATCAGCCAATTGACCTCTGCAACTTCGATATCCTTGGTGTAATATCCGCTCTTCTTGGCCCGATACCCGAACTCATGGCTCGAAGCCTTCTGTCGATACGTCGACCAATCCTTCGACACGACGTCCAATCTTCTGACATATTTCTCCGACCCAATATGATTCTTCCTACTTTAAATGTCTCTCCCTAATCGAAGCATCATACGTCACTCAAAACGCAGATCAAATCATAAATACTTATCAATTGGTTTCATCATCAAAATATGAGATTCAACAAGAGAAACTGTGATCGCCTGTGTGGTGCTTGTGTGGTTCATTGTGTTAATTTTGCCATACAGCGTCAGGTTGGTTTCATAGAGCATGACAACCTCCCACCACCCTTTTTTTCCCATTAAATATAGATTTTACCTCCTCTTTTATAGAAAATAAAAACTAAATTAAGATGCTAATTAATTATTCTCTACACTCTCCATCAAATAACCTTTTTGTTTTTCCTATTTTTACCAAAATGAATATTTGATACTAATTAAACAAATTTTTTCTTACTCCACCCCCTAAAAAAGTAAATTTTTTCTCATTTTTTTAGAAATGAATATTAGACACTAATTAAATATTTTTTTTTCTTACTTTCCCCTAAAAATGTTATTTAAAAAGAAAACAAATCCTAACTTAAAATAATAATTAATCATTTTTTTCTCCCACCCTCCATCAAACCACCACCCTTTTATCAGATTTTATTTAAAAATAAATATTTGATCCTAATTAGTCAGTCTATTGTTGATTCTCGGATTTTGATGATGAAATCAATTAGTAAATTATTTGATCAAATCTATATATTGAGAAAAGTGTATAAAATTAACTACGATAGTGATCAAGGCATAAAGCAAAAGGAAGTGCCGGAGTCAAGATCGAAAATTCGTTGAGAGTTTATCAGAAGTCCGAAGGTTCGTGAGAAGTGCCATCGGAAATAGCCAAAAAGTCAAGGAGCTTGCCAAAGAAGCTCATCGGAACTCACCAAGAAGATTATCGTGAAGTCCAAGAGTTTGCTGGGAGTCCATTGGAAGATTGCCGAGAGATCATCGGAAGTCTGTCGAAAGATCATCAGAAGCTCGCCGAAAGAAACCTAGATTTATCGGACTTGTTTTGTTTAGTGTATGCCTTAAAAATCAAAATTAGCACATAATTAGGGTTATGATTGGGAGGTAATCCCACTAACTAAGTTAGGGGTCAATTGAGCCCAATACATGGCTAAGTTGGGCTGGATGGAAGGCCCACTCAGCCACTTAGAGCCTTGCCAAGCGGTGGCACCGCCTAGAGTGGGCGGTGGAACCGCCTAAGGCTAAGCCTCCTAGGAGGTCTGGGCGGTGGTACCACCGACCATAAACGCTGTCAGGCAGTGGTACCGCCAGAGCCCAATCACCGAGGCTCTATCAGGCTATGGTATCGCCAGATTAGGGGGTGGTACTACCTAGTGTCAGTCTACAGGCGGTGGTACCGTCAGTACCCCAAAAACCGGGGATATGATATTTTTTGGCTCTAATTTTAAAGCCAATTGAGACTTATAAATACCCCTTACTTCTCAGCTAGTAAAGCACAGAGAAGTGATAAGAATTAACCCGAATCTATAGTGAAATAGCTAGCAAAAGTTAAGAGTTCACCTCCATCATTTCTAAGTATGAAAGTTTGTAAAAGTAGAGTGAGCCACTTGTGAAAGTTATGTAAAGGGGTGATTGATCTTTGCCCTTCAAGAAAGATCAACAGTGGAAACTGATGACCTCACTGGAGGAGGTGTCGGCAGTGGATGTAGGTCGGACGATCGAACCACTATAAAATTAGCATATTCTCTTCTTGGTGCGTACTTTACTTTTGCTGCATTCTACTTTATTTTATTACAAACTGTCCAATCCCCTCCTCTCTACTCACTTACAAACTTATTCGAGTCATACTGTTCAATCCCCTCCTCCCCTCCTCTTTACTTTTACTGCATTCTACTTTCCTTTATTACAAACTGTCCAATCCCCTCCTCTCTACTCACTTACCGTCAGTACCTTAAAAACCGGGGATGTGACATTTTTTGGCTCCAATTCTAAAGCCAATTGAGGCCTATAAATACCCCTTACTTCTCAGCTGGTAAAGCACAAAGAAGTGATAAGAATTGAACCGAATCTATAGTGAAATAGCTGGCAAAAGTTAAGAGTTCACCTCCATCGTTTCTAAGTATAAAAGTTTGTAAAAGTAGAGTGAGCCACTTGTGAAAGTTCTATAAAGGGATGATTGATCTTTGCCCTTCAAGCAAGATCAACAGTGGAAACCGATGACCTCACTGGAGGAGGTGCCGGTAGTGGATATAGGTCGAACGATCGAACCACCATAAAATTAGTATATTCTCTTCTTTGAGGCCTATAAATACCCCTTACTTCTCAGCTGGTAAAGCACAAAGAAGTGATAAGAATTGAACCGAATCTATAGTGAAATAGCTGGCAAAAGTTAAGAGTTCACCTCCATCGTTTCTAAGTATAAAAGTTTGTAAAAGTAGAGTGAGCCACTTGTGAAAGTTCTATAAAGGGGTGATTGATCTTTGCCCTTTAAGAAAGATCAACAGTGGAAACCGATGACCTCACTGGAGGAGGTGCCGGCAGTGGATATAGGTCGAACGATCGAACCACCATAAAATTAGTATATTCTCTTCTTTGTGAGTACTTTACTTTTGTTGCATTCTACTTTACTTTATTACAAACTGTCCAATCCCCTCCTCTCTACTCACTTACAAACTTATTCGAGTCATACATCTTTTCAAAATGATTTATGTCGAACTAAGAGTTTCATCGCACAAAGGTTTTTGAAACTATTTAAATTTGTTGTTTTTATCCGCTGCACTAATTCACCCCTCCCCCCCCCCTCCTCTTAGTGTCGTTTTTTATCCTAACAATTACTATCAGAGCACGATCACTCACATTTTGGTTTAAAACCAAAGAGAGTGTTGAATCTCATATTTTGATGATGAAACCAATTGATTGTGTTTATGATCTAATCTGTGTTTTGAGTGATGTAGAAAGCTTCGATCAGGGAGAGACAATTAAGTCAGGAAGAATCATGTTAGGCCAGAGTAGAATATGTTAGAAGATTGAACATTGAGCTAGATGATCGGTTACATAAGGCCTCGGGCCACGGGCTCAGGCATCGGGCCAAGAAAAGCTGAAATTACGCCAAAGAAATCAGAGTTACAGAGGTCAATTGGCCAATTAGGCAATAGGCCACAAGAGAGGAAGATGCACCGAAGAATTGGACGAGGCATCAATGAACCAATGATATGCCGGACAACATTTGATTTAGCTTTGTAATAATTATCTAGATCAAAGTAGGTTTTAGGCATAATTAGGTTGGAATTGGGCTGACTCAATTAGGGGCCAAATAGGCCCAAGTTTGGGCTGTGTTGGGCCAAGTGAAAGGCCTAAATAGTGACCCAACAAGTGAAACAGTCAGTGGCACAGTCTTCGAGAATGTGTTAGGTTATGGTACCACCCAATGGTAGGGTGTCAAGCGGTGGTATCGCCCAGTGTTTGCTGCAGGCGGTGGTATCGCCTAGCACAGATGGTGGTACCGCAAGTACCCCAAAAATTACGGATGAGACATTTTTAAGCTCAAAGTATGAATCCACTTGAGGCCTATAAATACCCCTTTCATCCCTGGTTTGTTGAATCTCGGATTTTGATGATAAAATCAATTGATGGGTTAATTGATCTAATCCATATTATTGAGTTAAGTGTGCAGGATTAACTATGATAACCAGAAAACACAAAGCAAGAATATCGGAGTCAAGTTCGATGGATGTTTAAGAGTCCGAAGAATCGTCGGAGATGCTACCGGAACCAACCGAGAAGAAATCGGGAACCTGTCGGAATTTTCGGAAATTCGCCGAAGAGATCAACGGAGGTTCACGGAGATCACCGAGAAGGCTCGGCTACTCGTTAAAGTCATCACAAGTTCGAGAGCTTGCTGGGAGTCCGTCGGAAGAAGTTCGTCGGAAAGCTCGCCGGAACAAGACTCGACGTTCGCGGTTGAAAACTTGCTTAGGATGTTTTTTTTTTGTTATGTAGTTCACTTGTAATTAGGATTAGGATTAAGAGATAAATCCTATATCCTGGTTAGGGGCCAACTGGGCCCAAAATTAGACTTGGTTTGGGCTAAATTTGAAGCCCAACAAGTAAACCGAAGGGTCTGGTGGTGGCACCGCCAGACTGGGCGGTTGCACCGCCCAGCACCCGAGAGTTGGGCAGTGGCACCGCCCAGCACTGTCAGTGTCTGATAGTGACAGGCGATGGCACTGCCACTGACAGGCGGTGGCACCGCTAGTATCGGGAACCCAAAGAGAATTCAAATTTTGGAGCCCAAATTTGAATCCTCTTGAGGCCTACCCCTCAAATCTCAGCTGAGATTACAACCTTTTGAGAAGCAATTGATTGAGAGAAAAGTCTTAGAAAGTCTTAGCAAGTCTTGTTTTCAATTTGCTAGAGTGTTCTCCTCCTTCTTTCTTGTTGAAAATTTGTAAGAGGTTGAATTGCTTGTAAAAGGTTGCAAGAGGGGTATTTTGTTGGGAAATCATTAGGGCGACATCACATGCGCAGCGGAAGAACAAGAAAACAAAATCCCCGATTCCTAAAAAGATGTTCGTCATCGTGCGAAGATTGGTGTGCAAAAATCCGCAAAACACAAAACTGCGTATAGAGATTGTGTTACCTAGGGAGATCGTATATCCCTGTTTCCTTGCAGATCCTTAGGAGAGGGTGAAGGAGGTCAAGCGTCCTCCTCTCTAGCGGTGATCCACACAGTAGGGTTGCGACGATGCTCCTCAAAACTCCAGGCCTACTCTGAGGTGGAGAGGAAGAGGAGAATAGGAAAGGCAAGCAAAGACTCTAGCCTATGAGGCTGTGAATCCCTCCTATTTATAGAGATCCCATGTCAAACCCTAATGGGTCCTTCCCTAGTGGGTATTGGATCTGCATCCAATAAGACAAGGGCTCCGTCGGATATCTCATATCCGAACCTCTACTCATCGCAATGCCTACCATATGTGTGTGACCCTCTAGGCCCAATATCGAGCTGGCCGTGAGTCATACCTGTCAGAACTCCTTCTAACTTAGTGAATTATTATCTCTGTAATAATTCACTCGACTCATCGACTACGGACGTACTAGGCCACTACGCCGTAGTCCCCAGACGATACAGGGGAATCCAATCCATTGGACCTGTCTGTCCTCAGTTACCGTGTACCTATAATCCCTCATCCATCTAATATCCCAGAGACCGTATATCGAGCATGGTGTTGTCAGACCCATACGGTTTCTACTCGAGTCTCGCTCTAATCGGATTCTCCCGGAGAACTCTTTCTCTCTCAACCCGAATGACCCTGGCCAGGGATTTGTCTGAGCAAGAACACATAGGATATTCCTCTCATGACGCCGAGAGTGGATGATCCTCTATTGACACTCAATAGCCCTCGTAAGGTCGACTACCACTCCCAATGACCAGCTGTACTAGATCTGGGGACAGCCAAACCTATAAGTCTGGTATCAAAGAGTGGAGCACTCATACAGGACATCCTTGGTGTCTCAAGTCGAAGGACCAGATACACCACTAGGACTACAGAATCGCTGTCTGACAATAAGGCATCATCAACCATCCAGCATTCCGTAAGCGGATCAATCAGTGAACTCATTCTCCAATGAGCACCTGTATTGTATCCCTAGTGTCCCTACACGAGCAGCTATTAGACCAGCTGCATCCATCATATGGACGGGTATACAGCACACCAGTCTATCCGGTTATCACGATGTCCCTCTCGAGTAACCTATGACCGGGATTATTTAGGATATGTGTTTAAAGGTGAATCGATCTCATTATCGTGATCTCATCACGATCCGATTCCCATTGCACAAATCCAAGGACATCACAATATATATATGCATTTATGCAATAGTTATAAAGTGATATACGCCAAAATATAATAAGCAAAAAGATTATGTATCAAGTCACACGTGCCATCACTCACGTGATTGGCTTGCTGGGCACCTATGACTAGCAATCTCCCACTTGACCTAAAGCCAATCACCTATGTGTCTGATCCCCATTAGACTCCTGTGACGCTCATAGACAATCTGAGACAATGGCTTTGTCAGTGGATCTGTAATGTTATCTTCAGATGGAACTCTTTCCACTACTACATCTCCTCGGGTTACGATCTCTTTTATAAGCTGGAACCTCCTCAGAACACTTCTGATGAGACCCGGGTTCCCTTATTTGAGTAATCACCCCATAATTGTCGCAATATAAGGAAGTCGGCTCCTCGTTACGCGGCACGACTCCCAAATCTGTGATGAACTTCTTCATCCAGACTCCTTCCTTTGCTGCATCCGATGCAGCAATGTACTCCGTCTCTATGGTCGAGTCAGCAGTGGTATCTTGCTTGGAACTCTTCCAGCACACTGCTCCTCTCTATTCAAGGTGTACACATACCCTGAATTCGACTTGCTATCATCGACATCAGACTGAAAACTTGAGTCAGTGTAGCCTTCAACCTTAAGGCTATTACCTCCATATATTAGTAAAAGATCCTTAGTCCTTCTCAAGTACTTAAGGATACACTTTACTGCTTTCCAGTGCTCCAAGCCTGGATCCGCCTGATACCTGCTTGTGACACTCAGAGCATGCGCTATATCAGGCCTAGTACATAGTATGGCATACATGATAGACCCTATTGCTGAGGCATAAGGTATCATATCCATGTTCGCCCTTTCTTATGGAGTCTTTGGGGACATACTCGTAGAAAGCGATATCCCATGTCTCATCGGTATGAGACCTCTCTTGGAATTTTCCATGCCAAACCTTTTGACAATAGTTTCTATGTACCTGGACTAGGACAAGCCAAGCATCCTCTTGGATCTATCTCTATAGATTCTAATCCCCAAGATATAGGATGCTTCCCCTAAGTCCTTTATGGAGAAGTGTCTAGATAACCAAGTCTTTACTATGGATAGCATTCCTACATCATTCCCAATGATGAGGATGTCATCCACATATAACACCAAAAAGGTGATAGCGCTCCCACTTACCTTCCTGTACACACAAGGCTCATCTTCGTTCTTAACGAAGTCATAAGATATGATTGACTCATCAAATCTTATGTTCCAACTTCGGGAAGCTTGCTTTAGTCCATAAATGGATCTTAGCAACCTACACACCTTATCTGGGCAGTTCTTGGACACGAATCCCTCAGGTTGCATCATATATACCTCCTCCTCGAGGTTCCCATTGAGGAATGCGATTTTTACATCCATCTGCCAGATCTCATAATCATAGTGTGCTGTAATAGCCAATAGAATTCTGATGGATTTTAGCATTGCTATGGGTGAGAAGGTTTCGTCGTAGTCAACACCTTGCCTTTGACGATACCCCTTAGCCACTAGCCTTGCTTTATAGGACTCTACCTTTCCATCTACTCCGATCTTTTTCTTAAAGATCCATTTGCAACCGATGGGTACAATACCTTCGGGCGCATCAACTAGGTTCCAAACCTTATTGGAGTACATAGAATCCATCTCAGAATTCATGGCTTCTTGCCACTTTCCGGAGTCTATACTCATAATAGCCTCCTCATAGGTCTGAGGATCAATATCCTCAGCATCCTCTCCTCTAATATGTCCCACATATCTCTCAGGAGGATGAGATACTCTATCAGACCTACGTAAAGTTGAAACTTGTGTATTAGGTACCTGAACAAACTCGGGCTGTAGAGTGGTGCTTGAGCTTGGTTCTCTAACTTCGCTCAACTCTATCATTCTCCCACTATCTCCGCCAAGAATGTATTCCTTCTCAAGGAACACTGCTCTCTTGGCTACAAAGACATTTTGGTCCTCGAGATGATAGAAGTAATACCCACAAGTTTCCTTGGGGTATCCCACAAATATGCATCGCTCTGTCCTTGATTCTAACTTATCGGGGTTATGTCTTTTAACGTGGGCTGGGCAGCCCCAAATCTTAACAACCTTAAGATCAGGCTTCTTCCCTTTCCATATCTCATATGGTGTAGACACTACCGACTTAGTTGGAACTCTGTTCAGAAGGTAAGCTGTAATTTCTAGGGCATATCCCCAGAATGAGATGGGTAGGTCAGCGAAACTCATCATGGACCGTACCATATCTAATAGAGTACGATTCCTCCTTCCAAAGACACCATTGAGCTGAGGTGTGTAAGGAGGTGTCCATTGGGATAATATCTCATGGTCCTTGAGGAACTGAGTAAACTCTGTACTTAAGTACTCACCTCCTCGATTTGATCGAAGAGTTTTGATACTCTTTCCAATCTGGTTCTCTACCTCATTCTTATACTCTCTGAATTTCTCAAAGGCCTCGGACTTGTACTTCATTAAGTACACATATCCATACCTTGAGAAATCATCAGTAAATGTAATGAAGTAGGAGTAACCTCCAATGGCATGAGTTGACATGGATCCACATATATCACTATGTATGAGTTCCAACAACTCAGTGGCTCTCTCTCCAGTTCCACTAAATGGAGAGTTGGTCAATTTTCCACGAATGCAAGGCACACAAGTTGCATAAGACGCATAGTCAAATGAATCTAGATATCCATTATTTAGCAACTTTTGAATCCTTCTTTCATGGATGTGACTTAGCCTACAATGCCACAAGTATGCACTGTTCAACTCATCTCGTTTCCTTTTGGACACATTTACATTCATGATATGTGGAGTGGTGTCTAACATAAATAAACCATTATGCAATGTTCCTTTCGTGATGATCTTATCATCTAATAATATCGAACAACCATTGTTCTCAAAAACAAATTTATATCCACTAACTGTTAAACATGAAATGGAGATAATGTTTTTGATAATAGAAGGAACAAAATAACATGCATCTAATGCAATAAAAGCTCCACTAGGCAGAGATGTAGGGCGACCTCGCCAACAGCTAATACAGCAACTTTTGCTCCATTACCCATCTTGAGGTCCATCTCGCCTCTCTCTAGTCTCCTAGGCCTTGCCAGAACCTGCAACGAATTGCATATATGATAAGCACTACCGGTATCCAATACCCATGTGTTATCATAAGAGTCTGACAAATGGAGACTGATCATGAATGTACCTGAAGCTTCATCAAGCTTTTGTTTCGCCCTTTCTGCAAGGTACTCTTTGCAGTTTCTCTTCCAATGCCCATCTTTACCACAGTGGAAGCACTGGCCTTTGTCCTTTGCTGGGTCTTTCTTAGCAACCTTTGCTTTACCTTGTTTGCCCTTGCCCTTTCCCTTCTTAAGGGACCTTTCTGCTTTCCTTTTCTTTCTGGTCTCACCAGTGTAGAGAACTGGCTTCTCTTTCTTAATAGTACTCTCTGCCTCCCTCAACATATTGAGGAGCTCTGGGAGAGTCACCTCAAGCTTGTTCATATTAAAATTCATTATGAACTGTGAAAAGGAATCTGGTAGGGATTGAAGCACAATGTCCACACACAAGTTATCCTCTAGGACCATTCCTAGACCTATGAGTTTCTCTATCCACTCAATCATCTTTAGGACATGGTTCTGAACCGGTGTCCCCTCAATCATCCTGGCACGGAAAAGGCTCTTGGATATCTCATATCGTTGAGTCCTTCCCTATTCCTCAAACAATTTGCGGACATGTAGGAGAATGGATCTGGCATCTTTCTTTTCATGTTGTCTCTGTAACTCTGGAGTCATAGAGCCCAACATATAGCACTGAGCAAGAGTGGAGTCATCAATGTACTTCACGTAGCGAGCGATCTCATCCTCGCTTGCCCCTTCTTCAGGCGTAGGCATCACTGTATCAAGGACGTACACGATTTTCTCCGCTGTGAGAACAATTCTCAAGTTACAGAGCCAATCCGTATAATTTGGACCAGTGAGGCGGTTGACATCAAGTATGCCACGTAAGGGATTTGAAAGCGACATTTTCTGAAAATAAAGATGTAGCAGAAATGTATAACATGCAGATTTTGCAAGAAATAAACTATCAAGATATGGACTTCTATCTTAATATGCTCCCACTATTTTACTATCGAGTCACGCGACACCATCAGCACGTAAACGGAAGTCTCCGGCAGACTTCTAGTGGGGATCAGGATCCAATCAGCGTCTTAGTGTAACCTCGAGGGACTCGACCAATCACACTAAGCCTAAAAGGTAGGCAACTCTTGCCGATCACAACTCCTTGTGATTCCCGTCCTGTTCGGCCTCCGAATCACCATGGCCTCGAGGGACTCGACCAACCATGATGCTCAGTTAAGTCAACACCTTCGTTACAAGATGAGTCTGATTTGATGATATACCCTCGAGGGACTCGACCAAGCATACCATGTCCTCAGGTCACCGGTGACATCTCTATGTCGTAAGCAAGATAGCGAATCGCGATATAGGTGAGTCTCGAGGGACTCGACCAACTCAACCTACACCGGGAATCGGTTCCTACTCATAACGATGGAAGGCCACGTGGGTCAATCTAATTGCCTCACGTTTACCGACTTAATATTATCGAGAGATGTTTCTAAGATTTGGTCTCCTAATATGACATGTCACACATATACATATTTAATATATATCTACATCGCATGCAAATATATATACATATCTAGTATGTGTATAAGCAATCACATCAGATGATCATGGACCACAACCTAATATGATTAGGCCCGAGCCAGTAGGCCTAATCACTCACATCAAGATCTATGTGTGCAATGGTGCATCTCCATGCCCTGTGATCGTTCATCTCGTCCTCGTCGGTTTCGTCGACATCTTGATGCATCTCCATGCATCACGATCGTCCGTCTCGTGGGTCCCGCTATCACATCCACGCTCCCGCTGTGCCTCCTCATGTGATTACAACTTAATCATAGGCACGCAGGCCCGACAATAAACGAGAAATATAATTGAGGTTCGTAGACCTCAATAATAATAATCACAAATACACACATCACACGGTCCATGATCATCCGTCCACACATCATACATCACATGTATAAATAATCATCATCATATAGGACTACTAGATAATAATAAAAATAATAATCAACTAAACCTTTTAATTAATTAATATTTTCTTAAATCAGGGACATGTAGGGAATTTCTTAATTCCTAAGGGTATTTTCGTAATTTGGACAAATGACAGAAACTGGAATTTCTCAAATTCCGAGGGGCAAAACTATCTTTTTTCCAGAAAACCCTAATGCCCTTTCCCCCTTTCGCTGCTGCCGCCGCCGCCACCCTGCCGGCGGCGGCCTTTGCAGCGGGGCGAGGGCACTGCCCTCGCTTGCAGGCGGCACGCCCGCTGGTGGCGATGCCGCTGCGGGTGGGCGCCCCCTTCGGGCTCCGCTGCCTCCGCAGGCGGTGCTGTACCGCCGGGCGGCTGCCCTTGTGGGGGGGGGGTTTCGCCCGCGGGAGCAGCGGCGGCAGGCGTCGCGCGTCGATGCCCTGCGGCGGCAGGCGCTGCTTCATTTTGGCGACAGGCGCCGCTGCCCTGCAGCGCCACTTCCCGTGGGTTGCCAGCCCCGTCAGCAGCAAGCCTGCTGCAAGCAGACCGCCGGCCGACTACTGCAGGCACAGCGCTTGCGCATGCGCCGGCATTGTGCTGCCTGGCTGCGGCTGCGGCTGCCGCTGCAGGTGGCTGCAGGCATGCAGATCGAGGGCAGCAACTGTTGCTGCCCTTCCTTGCTTTTGCGTCAACGATTTTGACGTCAAAATTCTTCCTAAACACAACACACGCAGTTCAAAACCAATCATTCGCACGAACAACCTGGCTCTGATACCACTGTTGGGAAATCATTGGGGCGACATCACATGCGCAGCGGAAGAATAAGAAAACAAAATCCCCGATTCCCAAAAAGATGTTCATCGTCGTGCGAAGATTGGTGTGCAAAAATCCGTAAAACACAAAACTGCGTATAGAGATTGTGTTACCTAGGGAGATCGTATATCCCTGTTTCCTTGCAGATCCTTAGGAGAGGGTGAAGGAGGTCAAGCGTCCTCCTCTCTAGCGGTGATCCACACAGTAGGGTTGCGACGACGCTCCTCAAAACTCCAGGCCTACTCTGAGGTGGAGAGGGAGAGGAGAATAGGAAAGGCAAGCAAAGACTCTAGCCTATGAGGCTGTGAATCCCTCCTATTTATAGAGATCCCGTGTCAAACCCTAATGGGTCCTTCCCTAGTGGGTATTGGATCTGCATCCAATAAGACAAGGGCTCCGTCGGATATCTCATATCCGAACCTCTACTCATCGCTATGTCTACCATATGTGTGTGACCCTCTAGGCCCAATATCGAGCTGGCCGTGAGTCATACCTGTCAGAACTCCTTCTAACTCAGTGAATTATTATCTCTGTAATAATTCACTCGACTCATCGACTACGGACGTACTAGGCCACTACGCCGTAGTCCCTAGACGATACAGGGGAATCCAATCCATTGGACCTGTCTGTCCTCAGTTACCGTGTACCTATAATCCCTCATCCATCTAATATCCCAGAGACCGTATATCGAGCATGGTGTTGTCAGACCCATACGGTTTCTACTCGAGTCTCGCTCTAATCGGATTCTCCCGGAGAACTCTTTCTCTCTCAACCCGAATGACCCTGGCCAGGGATTTGTCTGAGAAAGAACACATAGGATATTCCTCTCATGACGCCGAGAGTGGATGATCCTCTATTGACACTCAATAGCCCTCGTAAGGTCGACTACCACTCCCAATGACCAGCTGTACTAGATCTGGGGACAGCCAAACCTATAAGTCTGGTATCAAAGAGTGGAGCACTCATACAGGACATCCTTGGTGTCTTAAGTCTAAGGACCAGATACACCACTAGGACTATAGAATCGCTGTTTGACAATAAGGCATCATCAACCATCCAGCATTCCGTAAGCGGATCAATCAGTGAACTCATTCTCCAATGAGCACCTGTACTGTATCCCTAGTGTCCCTACACGAGCAGCTATGAGACCAGCTGCATCCATCATATGGACGGGTATACAACACACCAGTCTATCCGGTTATCACGATGTCCCTCTCGAGTAACCTATGACCGAGATTATTTAGGATATGTGTTTAAAGGTGAATCGATCTCATTATCGTGATCTCATCACGATCCGATTCCCATTGCACAAATCCAAGGACATCACAATATATATATGCATTTATGCAATAGTTATAAAGTAATATACGCCAAAATATAATAAGCAAAAAGATTATGTATCAAGTCACACGTGCCATCACTCACGTGATTGGCTTGCTGGGCACCTATGACTAGCATATTTGCCTATCCATTTCAAGAGGTTGAACTCGCAAGTGGATGTAGGTCATTTGACCGAACCACTCTAAAATCGGCGTGATCTCTGGTTTGCATTTCATTATTGCTATTTACATTACTACAATCCTTCTTACATGCTTTATTTCCTTATTATCTTTGCTGCACAACTTTAAGAATACGCTTTCAAGTTAAGCTTTTCAAGTTCCATTCTTATCGTACGAAAGATTTGTCAAAACAAACGTTTTAATCTACTGCATTAATTCACCCCCCCCCCTCGTAGTGCCGCTCCGATCCTAACAATTGGTATCAGAGCTAGGCTCACTCTCATATTTGGTTTGATACCCAAGAGAGATGGCTTACTCCGGCATACATGAGGGTCATTCTATCACACGTCCACCCTTGTTTAATGGGTCGGATTATACTTATTGGAAGACTCGTATGAGGATCCTCCTCATTTCCATGGATTTCGAGCTTTGGACTATTGTTGAAAACGGATTTCAAAAATCTTCTCTTCCGATGAGCGAATGGAATGAATCGAAGAAGAAGGTTTTTGCTTTAAATGCAAAGGCTATGAATGCCTTGTTTTGTGCACTAGACAAAAATGAATTTAATCGTGTTTCAATTTGTGATTCGGCTTTTGATATTTGGAAAACTCTTGAGGTCACTCATGAAGGCACTAGCCGAGTGAAAGAGTCCAAAATCAACATCCTTGTGCACTCTTACGAACTTTTCCGAATGAAACCAAGTGAGTCCATCGGAGACATGTACACCCGGTTTACGGATGTCATCAATGGACTCAAAGCTCTTGGTAAAGATTTTACTAAATTTGAACTAGTAACTAAAATCTTAAGATCCCTCCCTAAAAGTTGGGATCCAAAAGTTACGGTCATTCAAGAGGCCAAAGACCTTAAAACATTCCCTCTTGAAGAACTCATTGGGTCTCTAATGACCTACGAAATGACATGTCAAGCTCATGACGAGCTCGAGAACCCCCTTCCAAAGAATAGGAAGTATATGGCACTCACATTACAAAAAGACCACTTGAAAGGAACATCAAGTGATGAGGACAGTGACAATGACATTGCACTTTTGACTCAAAAATTTAAAAAATATTTAAGAAAGAATAAATTTAAAAATAATACAAAAAATAAATTCGAACAAAAGAAGGACCAAGTGACTTGCTATGAATGCAAAAAACCGGGACACTACAAGAATGATTGTCCTCAAGCCAAAAAGAGAACATCAAAGAAGAAGGCGCTCAAGGCAACGTGGGATGATTCAAGCGCGTCCGAAGAAGAGGAGTCCAACACCGAGCAAGTTGTTCATTACGCCCTAATGGCCATCAGAGATGAGGTAACGGATTTAATTGATGCAGATTTACCTTATCATGAATTATTAAATACTTTCCATGAGTTATTTGATGAATGTAAGACAATTAGTAGAAAATACAAATTGCTAAAAAAGGAGCATGATAGTCTCACTTGTGATATCGATAAATTAAAAACTAAATATCATGATAGTTTAGCTCCATGTATAAAATGCCATGATCTAGAATCTCTCCAAAAGGAGAACTTGCTACTTAAGGACACCTTGAAGAAATTCGAGGTTGGTAGCAAATCTTTGAACATGATCCTTACAAATAAGGGTCTCGTTTCTAAAAGAAGTGGAATCGGATTTGTGAGAAGTCCTCACCAAAATCCAACCACCTTCATTAAAGGCCCTATCTTACATGTTCAACACCAAAGCAATTGCAACTTTTGTTGCAAATATGGACATAAAATTTATAAATGTCCATTCAAGAAGATTAGTCCGAACAAACTAATTTGACTTCCTAAAGGAACCATGATCAATTCTATGCAATATGATGAACAAGTTAAATCAGTTTTTAAGGCACCCAAAAGAAAATGGGTACCTAAAAATAATCCCTTCTTGTAAAAACATACACCATCACAAGCTAGGAGCAAGAGATGGTATCTAGATAGTGGATGCTCAAGACATATGACTGGAGATCCATCTCATTTCTCTATGCTCACTAGCAAAGAAGAAGGGTATGTCACCTTCAAAGACAACAACCAAGGCAAAATCATTGGCAAGGGAACTATAGGTAACAAATTAAAATTTTCTATTGATGATGTCTTATTAGTTGATGGATTGAAACATAATCTCTTGAGTGTTAGTCAATTATGCGATAAAGGTTATATCGTTAGATTTGAATCAAATGTGTGTATTATTGAAAAACCAAACTATAACATAACTATGATTGCATTAAAACAAAATAATGTCTACATCATCAACCTTGATGAACTAAGTAATGAAATGTGCTTCTCTGCTTTAAATGATGATGCTTGACTTTGGCATAGGAGACTAGGCCATGCAAGCATGAAACTAATATCTAAGATCTCATCTAGAGAATTAGTGCGAGGAATTCCAAATATAAAGTTTATTAAGGACAAAGTATGCGATGCATGTCAACTAGGCAAACAAATAAAAACTAGTTTCAAACCAAAAACTCAAATTAGCACCACTAGACCATTACAATTGATTCATTTGGACTTATTTGGACCAATTGACACGACAAGTCTAGGAGGAAGCAAATATGCGTTTGTAATTATAGATGACTATACTAGATACACTTGGACCTATTTCTTAGCTCACAAAAGTGATTGCTTCAAGTGTTTCTCTAAATTTTGTAAACTCACCCAAAACGAAAAAGGTTTCATGATTTCATCAATTCGGAGTGATCACGGTGGCGAATTTCAAAACCGTGACTTTCAAAATTTTTGTGAAGTTAATGGATATAATCACAACTTCTCCACTCCGAGGAATCCCCAACAAAATGGAGTAGTTGAAAGAAAAAATAGAAACCTACAAGAAATGGCAAGAACGATGTTAAATGAACATAGTCTACCCAAGTTCTTTTGGGCCGAAGCCGTAAATACGGCTTGCTACATCATGAATAGGGTCCCAATAAGACCATCCTTATCAAAAACTCCCTATGAATTATGGAATAACAAAAAACCAAATATTTTCTATTTTAAAGTTTTTGGTTGTAAATGCTTTATTTTGAATGAAAGGGATGCCTTAGGAAAATTTGATGCTAAATCCGATGAAGGCATATTTCTTGGTTACTCTTCCGTTTCTAAGGCTTTTCAGGTTTTTAACAAAAGAACCTTAGTAATAGAAGAGTCTATTCATGTAGTTTTTAATGAAATTTCTAATTTAAAGAAAAATGATTTTGATGATGATCTTGGTTTTGATAATTTGAATTTAAATGAACCTCCTCCTCAAAATAGCAACTTGGATGCACCTTCTTCCGAAATTTCCTTACCCAAGGAATGGAAGTATATAGATGCTCATCCAAAGGAGCTAATTATAGGAGATACATCAAAAGGGATTCAAACTCGTTCCTCTTTCAAGAATTTTTGTGCTAACGCCACCTTCCTTTCTCAAATTGAACCTAAATGTATTGACGAGGCCATAAAAGATGATTTTTGGGTTATTGCAATGCAAGAGGAATTAAATAAATTTGAGAGGAATAAGGTATGGAAGCTTGTTCCTAGACCTAGTGACCTAGTCATTGGTACTAAATGGGTCTTTAGAAATAAGCAAGACGAAAAAGGTATCGTGGTTAGAAACAATGCTAGATTAGTGGCCAAAGGTTTCAACTAAGAAGAAGGTATCGATTACGAAGAAACCTTCACTCCCGTGGCTTGATTAGAAGCCATAAGGATGCTCCTTGCCTATGCTAGTAGTAATAATTTTAAACTGTTTCAAATGGATGTCAAAAGTGCTTTCTTGAATGGTTTTATTTCCGAAGAAGTATATGTCGAACAACCTCCCGGATTTGAAAATTCTCTTCTTCCTAATCATTTATTCAAATTGACTAAGGCTCTCTATGGCTTGAAACAAGCTCCTAGAGCTTGGTATGAAAGGCTTAGTTCCTTTTTTATTTTAAATAATTTTACCAAAGGCAAGGTTGATACCACATTGTTTATCAAATATTTTAAAAATAATTTTCTTATTGTGCAAATTTATGTTGACGATATTATTTTTGGCTCTTCGGATGAATCACTATGTGAATCATTTGCCAAATGTATGAGTCATGAATTTGAAATGAGTTTAATGGGTGAATTAACTTTCTTTTTGGGATTACAAATCAAACAACTTAGTATTGGTATATTTCTTAACCAATCTAAATATACATTAGAATTGTTAAAACAATTTAACATGGATAATTCAAAAGCAATAAACACCCCTATGAGTATTGCGACTAAGTTAGATATGGATGAAAATAGTGAAAATTTCGATCAAAAAACATATAGGGGAATGATAGGTAGTCTATTACACCTCACCACGATTAGACCGGATATTATGTTTAGTGTAGGACTTTGGGCTAGGTTTCAATCAAATCCTAAATTATCTCATCTTAAAAGTGTTAAAAGAATATTTAGGTATCTTAAAGGAACTCCAAATCTAGGACTGTGGTATCCAAAATCTGAAAAATTTGATTTAATAGCTTATGCAGATGCCGATTTTGGCGGATGCAGGATAGATAGAAAAAGTACATCTGGATCATACCAATTTTTAGGACATGCACTTGTTTCTTGGACTTCCAAGAAACAAAATTCTGTTACACTATCTACGGCGGAAGCCGAGTATATTGCTGCAAGTGCATGCTGTGCACAAGTTGTTTGGATGAAAAATACATTAAAAGACTATGGAATTCACTTTAAAAATATTCCCATAAATTGTGATAATACTAGTGTCATATGTCTTACTAAAAATCCAATTCAGCACTCTAGAACTAAGTACATCGACGTTAGGCATCATTTCATACGCGATCATGTCCTTAATAATGATGTTGTTCTAGAATTCATTGACACAAAGCATCAATTAGCAGATATATTTACAAAAGCTTTGAATGAAGACCAATTTGAATTCATTAGAAGGGAATTAGGTATGTAAAATTGTCCCTAAGAATAAACTTGTTTGAATGGATTTTCCGTAAAGTTTTTCATCCTCTCTCCGTTCCTCGGTGATTCTAATCCTTCTCTTTCGATTCTAAATGACATGTTAAATTATCTTATCCTATCTTGAGTCAAACACCGCTCCCATCTGATTAAGATTAATGATTTTATGATATTTTATGAATCTCGAAATTGATTTTGATGGCTTGATTATGAGTTTCAAGTTAACAATTTGAATTTAAATGAGTTTGTATTCGAATTATAATCTTGACTTATTGGAGTTACTACTTGAATTTTTTTTTAATCACAATCTCTTCCTTGTACACCTACAATTTTTGTTATTTATAGAAAGAAGAGATTTGATAAAATGGATGAATGTTGAATTTTCCTTTATGATGAACTCGGCATAAATATTTTAGCATACTTAATTTTGGATGATAAAATTTTTGTATGATCAATGTTATAATCACAAATTATGTGCTTCAAGTCTCATTCCCTTTTTGTTGATGACAAAGGGGGAGAAAAGTGATGACTTGTACCATTTTGATAGCACGACTTATATGAATTGTAAAAGCTTGTATGAATGTCTTATATGCCTTGCAAAATGCCTTGCAAAATCCTTGAGAATATCACAAGATTGATTGATCATATTGAAAGCATGCCTTACATCTATATCATGAAATTCATGTTGAAAATCTTTATCTCCTGTCGAAGTAAAAATTGTCTCTTATCATTCGACTTGAAAATGATTTTCATCGAAGCTTCGCATTTACTTATGCTTAATGAGAATAACGAGAAGTTCTACAGTTAGAACTTATCGGTTTATGCTTAAACTGAATGGGATGGAATTCAAGTATTTTTATCTTCTCATAATATGGCATATAGATAGGGGGAGTTATGTTTAACTCTGTCATCAATTGATTGTCATCATCAAAAAGGGGGAGATTGTTGAATCTCGAATTTTGATTATAAAATCAATTGATGGGTTAATTGATCTAATCCATATTATTGATTTAAGTGTGCAGGATTAACTACAATAACCAGAAAACACAAAGCAAGAATATCGGAGTCAAGTTCGATGGACGTTTAAGAGTCCGAAGAATCGTCGGAGATGCTGCCGGAACCAACCGAGAAGAAATCGGGAACCTGTCGAAATTTTCGGAAGTTCGCCGAAGAGATCGTCGGAGGTTCACGGAGATCACCGAGAAGGCTCGGCTACTCGTTAAAGTCATCATAAGTTCGGGAGCTAGCTGGGAGTCCGTCGGAAGAAGTTCGTCGGAAAGCTCGCCGGAACAAGACTCGAAGTTCGCGGTTGAAAACTTGCTTAGGATTTTTTTTTTTGTTATGTAGTTCACTTGTAATTAGGATTAGGATTAAGAGATAAATCCTATATCCTGGTTAGGGGCCAACTGGGCCCAAAATTAGACTTGGTTTGGGCTAAATTTAAAGCCCAACAAGTAAACCAAAGGGTCTAGCGGTGGCACCGCCTGGCTGGGCGGTGGCACCGCCCAGCACTGTCAGTGTTTGACAGTGACAGGCGGTGGCACCGCCACTGACAGGCGGTGGCACCGCCAGCATCGGGAACCCAAAGAGAATTCAAATTTTGGAGCCCAAATTTAAATCCTCTTGAGGCCTATAAATACCCTCAAATCTCAGCTGAGATCACAACTTTTTGAGAAGCAATTGATTGAGAGAAAAGTCTTAGAAAGTCTTAGCAAGTCTTGTTTTCAATTTGCTAGAGTGTTCTCCTTTCTTGCTGAAAATTTGTAAGAGGTTGAATTGCTTGTAAAAGGTTGTAAGAGGGGTATTTGCCCTTCTATTTCAAGAGATTTGCTAGTGGAAGGTGGAAGCCTTATCGAAGAGGGGCCTCGCAAGTGGATGTAGGTCATTTGACCGAACCACTCTAAAATCGGCGTGATCTCTGGTTTGCATTTCATTATTGCTATTTATATTACTGCAAACCTTCTTACATGCTTTATTTCCTTATTACCTTTGCTGCACAACTTTAAGAATACGCTTTCAAGTTAAGCTTTTCAAGTTCTGTTCTTATCGTACGAAAGATTTGTCAAAACCAACGTTTTAATCCGCTGCACTAATTCACCCCCCCCCCCCCTCTTAGTGCCGCTCCGATCCTAACATAGTTAACATAGTTAAAAGTGGGAAAATGCTGTAGCAATTACTTAAGAGATTCCCTCCTCTAGTTCTAAAGTTTAAAATTTTGTTTAGGGAGGAGTGAGTACTTATAAAAAGTTATCTCCTAAACCTAAGAAAAAGACAAGAGGGGTATAAAAGGGTGGTTAATCTTTGTCCATTGAAAAAAGATCATTAATGGATGTTAGTGGCCTCGACAGAAGTGGAATAGGGAGTGGATGTAGGTCACGACGATCGAACCACTATAAAACTCGATTTGTATTTCTATTTTGCTTTTCATTCACTTACTACAAACTACCTTACTTTCTTATGCTTTCACTATTCTTACGAATGCTTTCAAGTTAAACTCACATTTCCAATACGAGCTTTTATCGAACAAAAGATTTTCGAACTGATATGGTTTTTATTGCTATACTAATTCACCACCCCCCCCCCTTAGTGTCAACTCGATCCTAACAGTTGGTATCAGAGCCATATTATTTTCTCATTTAATTTAACAACCAAGAGAAATGACTCTTTTCGACTTTCAAGAAGGTCGCTCTATCATTCATCCTCTTATGTTCAATGAGACGAACTACATATATTGGAAAACTTGAATGAGAGTTTTCTTGCTTTCTTTAGATTTAAATTTATGGAGTATTGTGGAAAATGGCTTTCAAAAGTCTTCTCTTCCAATGAATGATTGGAATGAATTGGATAAGAAGACTCTCTCTTTAAATGTCAAGGCTATTAATGCCTTATTTTACGCTTTAGATAAAAATGAGTTCAATTGAGTGTCTATTTGTGAAATGGCTTTCGATATTTGGTACACACTTGAAGTCACACACGAAGGTACTAGTAGAGTTAAAGATTCAAAAACTAATCTTTTGATGCATGATTTTGAATTATTTTGTATGAAGCTAAGCGAAACTATTGTTGACATGTACACCCATTTTATGGATGTCATCAATAGTTTCAAAGCTATTGGCAAATGTTTTTCGAATCTTGAACTTGTGAATAAAGTTTCACGTTTTCTTCCTAAAAATTGGGATTTAAAAGTAACGGCAATATAAGAAGCAAAGGACCTAAACAACCTTGCTCTTGAAGAACTTATCGGGTTATTAATGACCTATGAAATGATATGCAAGGCACATGATGAACTTAAGAACAACCTTCCAAAGAATAGGAAGGATTTGGCACTTAGAACTCAAGAAGATCACTCGAGCGAAAGCTCAAGTGATGATGAAATAGAACTCCTCATAAGTAAATTTATAAAATTTATAAAACATGAAACTAAGAATAAAAATAAACTTAAAAAGAAAAAGTTGTCAAAGAAAAAGAAAGTACTCAAGGTGACTTGGGACGAAACGAGTGCATCCGAAGACGAGGAGCAAACTGATGAAGACGAAGTGGCGAACTTTGCTTTGGTGACTCTCGATAATGAGGTAAACAACTCAAACGAAACTCCTTTACTTTATTTTAAAATTATTTGATGCTCTTTCATGAGTTATTTTTAAATTAGTTAGTAAAAAATAAAAAAACAATTATAAAAAAATATATCATGCTTCTTTTTATTTTGAAAAAATGATCATGGCAATTGCATGTTTTATGATAAAGAAATAAAATATTAGACTTAAATCTAATGCTTAAGATAAATCCTATGTATATTTTTAAGAAGAAATAATGTGTGTCTTGATGATTTAATGATGCAGAGTGATTTGAAATCATGCTTAATGAGTTTATATTTTGAAATTATGCATGATGATTTTTGTGATCGTTGCCGTAATGAAAGTTCTTTTTTGGTGTTAAACGTTGATGCATATTTTTATTTGGCATAAAAAAACTTGGGCATGCTTGTATGAAATCAATCATATGAATTGAAACAACTAAAAAGGGAATGCATTTTGAAAATTTCTCTATCTCTATCTTGTAATTTTTTTTTCAACAAGAAAATAATAAATCTATGTATGTCATTTTGAATCTCTTGAAAGTAATTTTGATGATTTGATGATTTGAATGAGTTTTATCTATATCATGATCGATCTTGAATTCTTGGAATCAAAACTTGATAGTTTCTTTATACGAATCAAGATCCCTCACTTTTTATTCTCAAATGATTTCTTACATTTTATTAAAGAGAATATTTATCAAAATTAATCATATCTTTTGATATTCGTATAATCTTATCCTTCATGATATGATTTTTACTATGCAAGTATATCTCATCACCAAACTTTTCTTGTTATCCTTTATGTGATGATTTGAAAATTGATGTAAAAGGAAATGAATTGCATTATTGTATTGTTATTCCCCTCTTTTTGTCAATGACAAAGGGGGGGAAAAAATTGCTAGTGTGCACATCAAAAGAGAACCTAAATTTGCTAGCTAGCACAATTCAAGAAGAAGCAAATCATGCTAGCGTACACATCGCAAAGAGAGGCAAACTTGTTAGCTTGCTCATCTCAAAAGAGAAGCAAGAAGTGCTATCTTACAAATCTTAAGAGAAGCAATGTTTGCTAAGTTGCACATTTCAAAAATTACTAGTTCAAGATGCAAAATTTAAAAAATTGCACATTGTAAAAGGAAGAAAAACTTGCTAGCTTGCACACATCAAGAAAATGCAAAAACAAGCTATCTTGCACTTTTCAAAATAGAAGAAAGAAACTCACTAGCTTGAATGGTCTAAAGTGATGAAAAATTTGCTAAATAGCTAAGCTTTCATATCTCTAAAACTTGATAGTTGGACTTCTTTTTGTTGATGACAAAGAGGGAGAGGATATGATGATATGAGAATCATACATGGTAGGATGTAATATAATTTGATATTTTGATACCGTGATGATTTGAAATATTTATGATGATGCATGCAAAACTTATGATAATAATGCATGTAATGCAATGATATGCATATAATGTGTTGTAAATATTCATGATTAAATTTGTTTTGACTTGAATTCAATTTGAATTCAAGGTTCTATTAATATGGCATATTGATAGGGGGAGTTAAAGTTAACTTCGTCATTAATTGGTTGTCATCATCAAAAAGGGGGAGATTGTTGAATCTCAGATTTTGATGATGAAATAAATTAATAGTGTTTATGATTTGATCTGCATTTTGAGTGACAGAGGAAGCTTCGATCAGGGAGAGACAATTAAGGCAGGAAGAATCATGTTGGGCCGGAGTGGAACATATCAGAAGATTAGATGTTGAGCCGGAGGATCGATCGACGTATCGACAAAAGTCCTCGAGTTTTAGGATCGGGCATTGGGCCAATAAGAGCATAAATTACGCTAAGGAAATCGAAGTTACGAAGGTCAACTAGCTGATTAGGCAATAGATCGCAAGAGAGGATGATACACCGAAGATCGGATGAGGTGTCGATGAACCAATGACATACCAGATAATATTTGATTTAGCTTTATAATAATTATCTAGATTGAAGTAGGTTTTAGGCGTAATTGGGTTGAAATTGGGCCAACTCAATTAGGGGCCAAATGGGCTCAAGTTAGGGCTATGTTGGGCCAAGTGAAAGGCCCAAACAATGACCCAATAGGTGGAACCTGTAACGCCTCGATAATAATCCATATTGATAATATTATAATTCAACAATACATTCTATTCCAGGATCAAATCATGCATTTGAGGATATTGAGAAAACATTCAAGTCATTCATATATATAATTTCCTAATTCATAAAACCTGTGTAGTTTAAATTCATATACCATATCACTCGATGAATCATAAAATCTAAAACCAACTCACCAAGATAAAAACCACCTCATAAATCTACAAGTGTGGGATTCTATACAATCACAAAAACCAATATTTATCACATGTTCATATCATTACACAAATTAACTTAACACTTCAAAATCCTAACATCAGAGGTCCTTTAAACTTTTACAAAACTCATAAGTTCATATTTACCATCAACATTCCATTAGATACCAAGTATACTTATACAACAAAAAAAAGTCTTCTAGCTTTCCACTATCGTTGCTCAATTTAAACATTCTAGCGACCGACAAGCTATCCTGAAAAATTTATATAGCAATGGGGTAAGCACATAGAGCTTAGCAAGCGACTAAATATCAATGATGAAAAAGGACAGTTTCAAAGCATATAAGGTACTAAATACAAGGCAGGGATACAAGAGTTCATAGATAGCCACTCAATGAATGCAGAATTACAATGTTATTTCATTCGAAGTATGTATTGTTCATAACAAGGGAGTAAAGATTAGTTGGATCAAATCATTGACGTAATGAAATATTTCAGAACATATCAATGGCAGATGAAATGCTTCGAAACATATCAATGGCATTAGAAGCATTTCGGAGTATATCAATGGCATATGAAATGTTACGGAGCATATCAATGGCATATTAATTATTTTGGAGCATATCAAGGACATATGAAATGTTTCGGAGCATATCAATAACAAATGAAACATTTCGGAACTTATCAATGGCAAATGAAATGCTTCAGAATATTCAATGGCATATGAAGCATTTCGGAGCATATCAAAGAACAAATATAAAACAGAAGCTCAAACGTCGCATTTAATGTTGCACATATTTCATTCTTATCTGAAGAACATAACTAAAGCTCTAGATATCATATCAAACAGATAGAAGGTGATGTGGGATCTTAAACATAATATGGTCCATCCATTTCTGAATGACCACCAAACATAATCTAGAGCATCGCGGGCTCTAAGCACATACCCTTTACCATTTCTGGCAAAAGTCCAGATAATCCCTTTACTATTTCTAATAAAGTTTTAAATAATCCCACAATACTAGAGTACAAAAGGGTAATGTGAACAATAAATTAGGACATATCGGAAACACATGTGGAACAACGGAATGCATATGCCTATAGGAAACATTGCAATGCAAACATGAAGTTTACACAACAGATTTAGGTATGCAAATACTTGTAGGACAAGAGTATATAGAAATTTGAAGTAGTAATGTAAAGCTCAACTAAAGTAAGAATTTTAGCTAAAATCAATTTCCAAAGAGATGAAACAAGAATAGGTGAAATCGACCAAAGCTCGATTCTGTTCAAATTTGAGAGGCATGTTTTATAAATTGTTTAGATAACTAATTTTACTCTAATTTATACAAAATAAGAGTCATTTGAAAGATGTGTCAATCTAAATTTAGATAAATCAAGTTTTGCATGAATTGGAGATTCCAACATTGAGTTATCAATAGTTTAGTAACCAAAGGTCAGAGAACATTATCTCCATTTTGCAGAATTCATATAGTTGATATGAACCGATGATTCAATATTCATTTATGATCCAAATTACTCAAATTAATCTTAGCTATGAGTCTAGATTCTGATAAATCAAGCTTTGCATAAATCAGAGTTCCCAATAGAGAGTTATAAGCAAGAGAGTACTGAAAGGTCAAAATCAACTATCTCTATTTTACAGATTTTACAGGGTTAGTTTAAATAACAGATTGGATAGGCAAATAGATTCCAAATTTATCAATCTTAATATCAAAAGAAAGAGTTGTGAGTCTAATATCGGATAAATCTAATTTCTCCTAAATCCAAGATCTGTGGAGAAAATTATATCTAGAAAAACATAGAAATGTCAAATTGTCAAAAAATTTCATATTCACAGTTTTGTTTGCAAACGAAAGAAATATTATGTATGAAACCAAAGTCTTCCAAACTTTTTAGGATTAAGATGAAATCTGAGATCAAGATTTCTATAGAAAAGAGTTAGAACACTTGCCTTAGAAAAGTTTGATTCCCAAATGTGGGGAATTGATGCAAAACCTCAAGCAAAACAAAGTTTCTTCACCTTCTTCTACTTCAATTCATCTTCCTTTCTCCTCTCAAACCCACATTGGCTTAGCTCTTAAGTTTTCCTCCTTTAATTTCTTCTCTAATGCATTAGATTTAGCTAATATAAGGATTGCAAGGTGACAAACATGCATGAAAGGGGCTTAGGTGTCATCCTTAGAATAAACATAGGTGGCACCTTTAGGTTAGCTAATGATACATGTCCACCATTTTTTTTTTTTTTAAACCTAATATAAATCTTTTACAAATCATATTATATTTTTAATATTTATATTTAGGTCCCTACATTACAAATAGGCCCCTTATAAAATTTTCAAAAATAAGGGATGTTACACTCTCCCCTCTTTGAAAGAAAATTTTAGTCCTCTAAATTTGTCATACCTCCTTCGACGAAAAATTCAAAACAAGATTGTCCCTAGATTGAGGCCATCAACATCATTGGGTTTTGCCCTTTCCTTTTAACATTCAAATCAAAATTTTCTTCTAATAACTTCCATTATTCTGCAACCATTGGATCAAGCTCACTATGCTTCCGTTGCGCCACTCTGATTTGATATCCCCGATCAACTCTTTCATCTTACTTAATTACTCAAAGAAGATAAAAGCAAGAGGACCAGATGTCCTCGACATTATAGATTCCTAAAAGACATCAAAGTAATTTTTTACTAATCACTATAGTTCACTAGACCTCAATATATTTTGCACATCAAACATATCAAATATCTTAATGATCCTCAAATCATGCTTTGATACCACTCTGTAACACCCCGATAATAATCCATATTGATAATATTATAATTCAACAATACATTCCATTCCAAGATCCAATCATACATTTGAGGATACTCAGAAAGCATTCAAGTCATTCAAATCTATAACTCCTCAATTCATAAAACCTATGCAGTTTAAATTTATATATTATATCACTCGATGAATCATAAAATCCAAAACCACTCACCAAGACAAAACCACCTCATAAATCCACAAGTGTGGGATTCTATACAATCACAAAAACTAATATTTACCATGTGTTCATATCATTACACAAATTAACTTAACACTCCAAAATCCTAACATGAGAGGTTCTTTAAACTTTTACAAAACTCATAAGTTCATATTTAGCATCAACATTCCATTAGAAACCAAGTATACTTATACAACAAAAACATATCATTCACTAAAGGTTTGCCCAAAGTCTTCTAGCTTTCTATTGTTGTAGCTCAATTTAAACATTCTAGCGAGTGACAAGCTATCCTGAAAAATTTATATAGCAACGAGGTGAGCATATAGAGCTCAGCAAGTGACTAACATATCAATGGTGAAAAAGGATAGTTTCAATGCAGAAAAGGTACCAAATACAAGGCAGGGATATAAGAGTTCATAGATAGCCCCTCAACGAATGCAAAATTACAATGTCATTTCATTCGAAGTATGTTTTGTTCATAATAAGGGAGTAAAGATTAGTTGGATCAAATCATTGACGTAATGAAATATTTCGGAACATATCAATGGCATATGAAATGCTTCGAAATATATCAAAGGCAGTTGAAGCATTTCGGAGTATATCAATGGCATAGGAAGCATTTTGGAGCATATCAATGACATATGAAATGTTACGGAGCAAATCAATGGCATATGAAACATTTCGGAGAATATCAAGGATGTATGAAATATTTCAGAGCATATCAATAACAAAGAAAATATTTCAAAATATATCAATGGCGGATGAAATGCTTCAGAACATTCAATGGCATATGAAGCATTTTGGAGCTTATCAAAGAACAAATACGAAACAGAAGCTCAAACGTTGCATTTGACGTTGCACACATTTCATTCTTATCCAAAGCACATATAGAAGTACATAACCAAAACTCTGGATATCATATCAAATAGATAGAAGATGATATGTGGGATCCCAAACATAATATAGTCCATCCATTTCTGACTGACCACCAAATATAATCTAGAGCATCGCGGGCTCTAAGCATATACCCTTTACCATTTCTGGCAAAGGTCCAGATAATCCCTTTACTATTTCTAGCAAAGGTCCAAATAATCTCATAAACACTAAAGTACAAAAGGCCATTGTGAACAATAAATTGGGACATATCGGAAACACATGCGGAACAACGGAATGCATATGCCTATAAGAAACTTTGCGATACAAACATTAAGTTTCATAATAGATTCATGTATGCAAATACTTGTAGGACAAGAGTATATAGAAATTTGAAGCAATAATGTAAAGCTCAACTGAAGTAAGAATTTTAGCTGAAATCAATTTCCAAAGAGATGAAACAAGAATAGGTGAAATCGACCAAAGCTCGATTTTGACAAAATTTAAGAGGCACATTTCATAAATTGCTTGGATAACTAATTATACTCCAATTTACACAAACAAGGGGTCATCCGAAAGATGTATCAATTTAAATTTAGATAAATTAAGCTTTGCATAAATTAGAGATTCTGAGTTATCAATAGTTTAGTAACCAAAGGTCAGAGAACATTATCTTCGTTTTATAGAATTTATATAGTTGATTTGAACAGATGATTGAATACTTATTTATGCTCCAAATTATTCAAATCAGATATTAACAGAAATATCTGTGTGTCTAGATTCTGATAATTCAAGCTTTGCATAAATCAATGTTCCCAACAGAGAGTTATAAGCAAGAGAGTACTAAAAGGTCAAAACCAACCGTTTCTGTTTTACAGATTTCATAGGGTCAGTTTAAATAATAGTTTGGATAGGCAAATAGACTCCAAATTTATAAATCCTAATATTAAACGAAATACTATGAGTCTAATATAGGATAAATTTGATTTCTCCTAAATCCAAGATCTGTGGAGAAAGTTATGGCTAGAACAATATAAAAAGGTCAAATCGTCAAAAAATTTTAGATTCACAGTTTTGTTCCAAGTCTTCCAAACTTTTTAAGATTAAGATGAAATCAGAGATCAAGAGTTCTATGGGAAGGAGTTAGAATACTTGCCTTAGAAAACCTCAAGCAAAGCAAAGTTTCTTCTCCTTCTTCTACTCCAATTCCTCTTCCTTTTTTCCTCTCAAACCCACATTGGCTGCAACTCTTAAGTTTTCCTCTTTTAATTTCTTCTCTGATATATTATATTTAGCTAATATAAGGATTGCAAGGTGGTAAGCATGTATAAAAGAGAAAAAGGGCAAAAGAATCCTTGACGAAAAAGAGTTGAAAGAGCTGAAAGTGTTGAGTGTTCCCCTCCACCTCTTAGAGTTTAGAGTTCATTCTAAGAGAGGTGTGAAACTTATAAAGATTCTCTCCTAAGCCTATCAAAAGGAGAATAGAGTTATAAGAAAGTTGTTGGTCTTCGCCTATTGAAGGAAGACCGATAGTGGATGTCAGTGGCCTTGACGGAAGAGGAATCAGTGGAGTGGATGTAGGTCATGATGACCAAACCACTATAAAAATCTAGTTTACATTTTTTTTTAGCAATTTACTTCAACTGCAAATTGTCTTCTTATCTCTTGCTATACTCTTCTATATGCTTTCAATTTAAGCATCTTTACGAAACATGTTTTATCGTACGAAAGATTTTCAAACCAACATGATTTTATTACTAGACTAATTCACCCTCTTCTTATGCTGACTCATTCCTAACAGTTGGTATCAAAGCCATATTTTTCTCATTTGGTTTAACACCCAAAGAGAAGTGGCTCTTTTCCGCTTTCAAGAGGGTCACTCTCTCATTCATCCTCCCATGTTCAATGGGACAGACTACACATTTTGGAAAACTCAAATGAGAGTTTTCTTACTTTCGTTGAATCCCAATTTATGGAATATAGTCAAATTTGGTTTCCAAAAGTCATCTCTTCCAATAAATGATTGGAATGAGTTAGAGAAGAAGACTTTCTCTTTAAATGCAAAGGCTATGAATGCCTTATTTTGCGTCTTAGACAAAACTGAATTCAATCGAGTTTCTACTTACGAAACGGCTTTCAATTTTTGGCACACTCTTGAAATCATACATGAAGGCACTAGTAGAATTAAAGATTTGAAGATTAATCTTTTGACGCATGATTTTGAGTTGTTTCGAATGGAACCAAGTGAGACTATTGGAGATATGTACACTCATTTTATGGATGTCGTCAATAGTCTAAAAACTCTTGGTAAAAGTTTTTCAAACCTTGAACTTGTGAACAAAATTTTATGATCTCTTTCTAAAAATTGGGACTCTAAAGTAACGGTCATTCAAGAGGCCAAGGATTTGAATACTTTTTTTTATCAAAGAACTTATCGGGTCTTTGATGACCTTCAAAATGACCAATGTGATACAAAACATACATGAGAACAACCTTCTAAAGAATAAGAAGGATTTGACACTTAGAACAAATAAATACCACTCGAGCGAAAGCTCAAGTGATGATGAACTTGAACTTCTCACTATAAAACTTAAAAAGTTTATTAAACAAGAATTAAATAATAAAAATAAACTTAAAAAGAAGAAATTGCCAAAGAAGAAGAAAATACTCAAAGTGGCTTGTGATGAATCAAGTTCATCCGAAGATGAAGAACAAATCGACAAAGGCAAGGTGGCAAACTATGCCTTAACAGCTTTTGGAGATGAGGTAACCAAAATCCCCTTAATTTATTTCAAAATTACATTATGCATTTCATGAGTTATTTTTAATTTAGTTTAGAAAAATTATATATAATTTTCTCTTGAAAATTATATATTTAATGATGTAATGAAAATATTAAAAAATTAGGATCATACTAGTAATTTTGAAAATAATAATGACAATTGCATGTTTTATGAAAATACAACAAAATGTTTGATTCAAATGTAATGATAATCTATGTATATTTTTAAGAAGAAATAATATGTATCTTGATGATTTCCGATTTTGATTAAAAATGCTTTATGTCCAATGAAACCATGCTTGATGTCTCAATGAAAATGTTAAGAGGTTTGATATCATGCTTAATATGAAATTGTGCATGTTGTACCTTAAAAACTTGAAACCATATTTTGATATCATGCCCAAAGTAATGATGTATAATGATCATACTTAATGTGTTTATATTTCGAAATTATGCATGATGATTCTTGTAATTTATGACTTATCGATTTTCGTCGTAATAAAAATTACTTTTTCAATTTTAAACGTTGATGCATGTTTTTATTTGGCATAAATGAAAAAGACATCCTTATATCAAAACAAATCACATGAATTGAAATAACTAAAAAGAGAAAAGTATTTTTCTTGAAAATTTCTTTTTCTATCTTATCAATTTTTCACTAAGGGATTGATAAAGTTGTTTATGTCATTTTGAATATCTTAAAAGTAATTTTGATGATTTGATGATTTGAAATTGAATGAGTCTTATCTTGATTTTTTTAGATTTATAACTTGAGATTTCTTATGCATGAATCAAGCTATTATATCATTTGATCTCCTATGTTTCTTTTTACCATTTATAAAAAGAAGAGATTTGTTGAAATAAATTATGTCTTGTGGCATTCATGATTTGATATTAATATCTTTCATGTCATGATTTTCATATGATTACCTTTGTATTTATGTGATGCTTAGAGCATTGATGTAAGAAATAAATAAATTGCACAATTGAAAATTCTTCTCTCTTATTTACAATGACAAAGGGGAGAAAGGAAATCACTTGCATTTAGAGAGATTGATAAATCTCTTTATTTTATTTTAAATCTATTGGAAGTGACTTTGTTGATTTGATAAATTGAATGAGTTGAAAATAATGATGAGTATTTTGAAAATAATTATTTGTATAATGTTTGATGATTTTACATTTTGATATTGTGCATAATGAGTTGAAGTGATGATGGTTTAAAAAATATTTAGTCAAATGCATGAATCGATAATCTTTTTGTCAAATGAATCATGATTTTTCTTATGAATTGTTAGAGATATAACATGAGATTTTTTTTATGAATTAAGATCATTTACTATGATTCTTCTTTTCGCTATTTGAGTCATCCAAAAATAATCATAATTTATCTATTGATAGTCATAATTTCTCTTCATGAATTGTATACCTCATCACCAAGTTAATTTTTCTTGATATATTTCATGTGATGATTTGAAAAATGATATAATGGGAAACATTTTGTATATTAAGGGAGATAGTTTTGCTAGCTTGGATAAATTAGTGTAAAACTTACTTGATATGCTTTCAAACACTTGTATTGTTGAATGATTTTCTTTTTTGCCTATGACAAAGGGGAGAAAGAATGTTAGGATCCTTTTTCTGAGCTTTTAAATAATATTTATTTAGTTTGTTTAATCTAGTTATTTATTAAGTTTGTATAGTTCAATTAAAGTCGGGTAGAGATTTATTTAATATTTATTTATTATTAAGAGTCCAAGTCTTGGTGGACTCTAGGTGGAACTCTATAAATAGTGATGTAACCCTTTTTTTCATAAATTAGTTAATCAATGAAATGTTATTCTACTCTATGGACAAACTCTAGGAGGGCGATCCCCTCGAAGTGATCAAGGAGGTCGATCCTCTCGAAGCGATCATTATCATTCCCTTTTCTCCTCTTTTTCCATAACAAGACCTTAGGGTCTTATCATTTGGTATCAGAGCCTTATCAATTTTTTCATTTCTTTTACGATAAGATTTTAGGGTCTTATCATTTCGTATCAAAGCCTTATCATTTCTTTCATTTCTTTTATGATAAGACTTTAGGGTCTTATCATTTGGTATCAGAGCAATGATTCTCGACATTCTCGCTGTAGTTCGTCATCTAAAAAAAAAAAGAGAAACAAGAGGTCGGCAGCCGTCAACTGCACCCTGCTTCCCTTCTCCACCACCGCCGCCGAGCAACCCGTTCTCCACCCTGCTGCCCAACCACCAAGTAGCTATCGTCATCCCAAAAAAAAAAAAGTAAAAGAGAGAAAGAAGAAGAGAGAAGGCCGACAGCCTACATCCCTTGCTTTCGGCCAGCCCACGCGCCGCTGTTGCTTCCTGGTCGACGGACCACCACCGTTGCCGCTATTGGCACCCCGGCCCCCCCCACCCCCCCCCCCGGCCAGCGACCTCGCCTCCTCGCTGCACGTATCTCGCTCGAGCTAGAAGGGCCGCGACTGTCGTTTCCCAGCCAGCAGACCACCCATCGTCGCTTCTACTATCAACGACGCTACCCTAGTCATACCGTTATCGCTGCCTTCCCTTGGTTGCAGCTTCGGTCGTATGATCTGTCGGCATTGCTGTTTTTGTGGTGCGATAGAAATAGAGCAACCGTCGGTCCCTCTACTACCGTAGGCGCCAGTTGCCTTTACCGCCGCCGCTGCTTCCCAGCTACTTCAATGCCACCCCTCTCCTTCATTGCCGAGCCACCACCGCTACTAGTCACTGTGCGACGACTGCCGCACACCTCCCGGCCGCCGATCCCCCTTGCTCTACATCTATAGTGACAGAAACAGGGCAACTCACCGGTTGCCCTTGTTACCAACCATGACACCACCGACTCCTCCTTCTCCACCGCCACCACTGCTTCTCGACCGGTCGACCACCACCATCGCTACTCCCTAGCCAGTAACCTCCCCTCCTCGTTGCGTCATACCCGCCACAACCACATCCTCTCGCCTTTGAAGCCCATCTGGTCGAAAGGGGCCCTTGCCTCCCTTGCTTTCGGCTAGCCCCACCGCAGCCGCTGCATTCCGGCCAGCGACCACCATCGCCGTTGCTCCTCGGCCAGCAGCCTTCCCTCCTTGATGCTCCACCCTACTTGAGCGAGAAGGGTCATCGCCGCTATTTCCCGACTAGCGGACCAACCCCCCCGTCGCTTCTACCGTCGGCGACACTACTCAACCGCACCACCATCACTGCCTCCCCTTGGGTCGCAGCTATAGTCGCTTGACCATCCCTCCTCATGGCGATCAAACCAAGGCAACCACGACTGTCGCAGCCATCGCCATTTCTTCAACCAAACGTGATCCCTCGACGTCACCAGCGCCTCCTTCTGCTATGCGATAGAGACAAAGCAATGCTGCCTTCCATCCGCGCCGTCGCAGCCACTGCAGCGGTGAGCCCTTGGCAGCACTGCCCTAGTCGTACCATCACCGCAGGTTGCCATCACCATAGCCTCAACCCCGCTGCTCGGCGGTCGCCCCTTGAGTCCAGCAGCTACAGCCACATCGACGCAGTCGCCTTCCAGCCCCAACGCTCTCACCCCACGCAACGATAGAAACAGGGCAGCAACTCTTCCTCCAACGCAGCGACCACAGCACTGCCCTCAGCGTCCACCTCCTCGGTAACTTTGCGTTGACAATGTTGATGCCCTTGACTGACATCAAAAGTAGGAGTTGAGAACCCAGATTTGCAGTCTTGTGCAATGGCCACCAATAACTCAGTGAAAGCACAAATGGAAGCATGGGAAATTAGAATTGAGAACCGACTGCAAGAAACACTTAATAATTTCAGAAAGAACCTACTGGAGAGCCTCAACAAATTTCAACAAGATAGGAGCTCAAGTTCTACGTTGCATAGATCTGAAAATACAAGAAATGAGGCCCAAGATTGTGACACAAACTACTCACACATGAAGGTGGAATTTCCAAGATGGAAAGATGGAGATCCGACTAGTTGGATCTCTAAGGCGGAAAATTTTTTTCGTTTTCACAGAACCCCAGAAGAATCTAAGGTAGAAGTAGCCTCAATCCAGCTTGATGGAAATGCAATCCAGTGGTACGATTAGTATGAAACTTTCCACGGAGTTCCTTCGTGGGAGCAGTTAAAAAGAGGGCTTCTTGTTCACTTTGGCCCATCCGAATATGAGAATATTGATTGTCAGCTCACTAAAATTCGTCAGACTTCTAGGTTTGAAAGATTGTCAAATCATGCTAGAGATTGGTCAGACCGATAACTTCTGGATACATTTATTGAAGGGCTTATTCCAAAGATCCGATGTGAAGTTAAGGCTCGTCAACCCTGCACTATGATAGCTGCGATCTCATTTGCACATCTACATGAGAAAAAAATTAGCAAGGAACGATTAGCAAGGGGTTTGTACTATGATAAAAAATGGAGTATGGAGCACTGAAGTAAACAAGGGCAACTTCTAATGATTGAACCAATTGGAGAGGAGCCGAAAGCTAAGAATGTGGACTCCGATCATGAAGGTATAAATTCTAATGAAGATATTGAACCTACCATACATACAATGCATACATTAGCTGGCTACTCTAACCTGCGAACTATGGAAGTTGGCGGAACTCTAGAGCATCAGCCTATTATAGTTTTGATTGATACTGGTAGTACTAACAATTTTATGGACAGTGAGACTGTTGACCGATTGGCCCACCACATTGAAGACTATGACAGATTCGAAGTAAAGATCGTTGATGGATAGATTTTCACTTGTGATAGCAAACGTTCATAGATAAAATTAATTATACATGGTTAGAAGTTTCTTACAACGATTACTACACTGAAAGACCGACCTGTTGCTTATACTATCAAAAAGTGGAGACCATACTTACTTGACCAACGAGTTGTGATGCATTGTAGATAGTCTATGACTAAAGTGCTGAAAGAGAAGCTCCCCGAGATTGATGCTACTCAGCCTTGAGGACAAGACTGATTTGAAGAGAGAGGAACTGTTAGGACCCTTTTTTTGAGCTTTTGAATAATGTTTATTGAGTCTATTTAGTCCAATTGTTTATTAAGTCTATTTAGTTCAATTAGAGTCAGGTAGCAGTTTATTTAATATTTATTTATTATTAAGAGTCCCAAGTCTTGGTGGACTCTAGGTGGAACTCTATAAATAGTGATGTAACCCTTTTTTTTAAATAAATCAGTTAATCAATAAAATGTTATTCCACTCTGTGGACAAACCCTAGGAGATTGATCCCCTCGAAGTGATCAAGGAGGCCGATCCCCTCGAAGTGATCAAGGAGGCCGATCCCCTCGAAGCGATCATTATCACTCTTTTCTCCCCTTTTTTTCACGATAAGACCTTAGGGTCTTATCATTTGGTATTAGAGTCTTATCATTTCTTTCATTTCTTTTACGATAAGACTTTAGGGGTCTTATTATTTGGTATCAGAGCCTTATCATTTCTTTCATTTCTTTTACGATAAGACTTTAGGGTCTTATCATTTGGTATCAGAGCCTTATCATTTCTTTCATTTCTTTTACGATAAGACTTTAGGGTCTTATCATTTGATATCAGAGCCTTATCATTTCTTTCATTTCTTTTACGATAAGACTTTAGGGTCTTATCAAAGAACTAGCTTGCATGTTCTAAAATGATGTAAAATTTGCTAGCTTACATGGTACAAAATTTGTTAGCTTGTTTGATGTAAAACTTGCTATCTTACTAGCTTGCATATCTAAAACTTACTAGCTTGCCCAACTCAAAAGAGAAGCAAGAATTACTAGCTTGCACATCCCAAGTAGAAGCAAAATTGCTAGCTTAAACTTCTCAAAAGAGAAGAAAGAACTTGCTATCTTGAATATCACTAAAAACTTGCTATGTTGCAATCTTAAGAGAAGCAAGAGTGCTGCTATCTTGCACATCTCAAAAGATGCAAAAATTTTGTCAACTTTCATATGTGAAAAACTTGCTAGCTTGCATGTTCTAAACTTGCTATTTACTATCTTGCATTCAAAAACTTGCTAGTTTGAACATCGTAAAGAAAAGCAAACTTGCTAAGTTTCACATCTAGCAAAATTTACAAACTTGCAAAACTCAAAATTATTGCTAGCTTGCATGTTGTAAAATTATATGAAATTTTGCTAGCTTGCACTTTGCAAAAGAAGCAAAAAATTACACTTCTCAAACGAGAAGAAAGAAAATTACTAGCTTACTTAATGATATATGCAATGATGAAATTATGCAATGATTTGAATTATATATCAAAAACTTGCTAGTTTCACTTCTCCTTTTTGTTGATGATAAAAGGGGAGAAGTTATGTTGATGATCATGCATGGAATGATGTATTAAAAAATTGATTATGCATGATTTTATATTGCTTGGACTCATAATGATTTCATGATTAAATTTGCCCTAACTTGAATTCAAAGTTCTATCAATATGGTATATTAATAGGGGTGATTAAGGTTAACTCCATCATTAATTGATTGTCATCATAAAAAAGGGGGAGATTATTGAATCTCGAATTTTGATGATAAAATCAATTGATGAGTTTGTGATTTAATCTGTATTTTTGAGTGACGTTGGATTAGCTTCGATAAAGGAGAGGCAAATTGATTAAAGTAAGAAGAATCATATTGGGCCGAAGTGAATATGTCAGAAGATTGGACGTCAGGCTGAGGATCGGTCGACGTGTTGGCAGAAGACTCGTGCATTGAATTCGTGCATCAGGCCGAAGGAACGGACATTGCGCTAAGGAGATTGGAGTTGCGAAGGTCAACATGCTGATTGGGCAAAAGGCTACAAAAGAGGACGATGCGTCGAAGGATCGGATGAGTGCCGGATAAACCAATGACATGTCGGACAAAGGATTCATGCTTTGTAATCATATGTCTAAGAGCGAAGCAGTTTAGAGGGCTAATTGAGTTAGCTTTTGGTGTAATCATGTTAACTCAATTAGGGGCCAATTGGGCCTTAATTGGGATTGATTTGGGCTTATTAGGAGGCCCATTCAGTGACCCAAAAGTTGGGTCAGGCGGTGGCACTGCCTATGAGTTGGAAAACTTGAAAAACCCGATCTCCGAGGCTGTCAGGTGGTGGTACCTCCAGTCTGGGCAGTGATATCGCCCAGACACAGTCTCCCAGGCAATAGTACTATCAAATTGGGTGATGGTACCATCCAGTGTCAGGCTACAGGCGGTGGTACCACCCAGTGTAGGCGATGGTACTGCCCGTACCCCAAAACCTCGATGATTTGAATTTTGGGCTCCAAATTTGAATCCATTTGAGGCCTATAAATACCCCACTCTTTCTTGGTTAGAATAGCAAGAATTGGGTAGAAAGGGGGAAAGAATCCTTGATGAAAAAGAGTTGAAAAAGCTTGAAAAGTGTTGAGTATTCCCCTCCACCTCTTAGAGTTTAGAGTTCATTCTAAGAGAGGTGTGAAACTTATAAAAGTTCTCTCCTAAGCCTATCAAAAGGAGAATAGAGTTGTAAGAAGGTGGTTGGTTTTTGTCTATTAAAGGAAGACCGATAGTGGATGCCGGTGGCCTCGACAGAAGAGGAATCGGTGGAGTGGATGTAGGTCAAGACGACCGAACCACTATAAAAATCTAGTTTGCATTTCTTTTAAGCAATTTACTTCAACTATAAACTGCCTTCTTATCTCTTGCTATACTCTTCCATACATTTTCAATTTAAGCATCTTTATGAAATAGGTTTTATCATACGAAAGATTTTCAAACCGACATGATTTTATCGATGTACTAATTCACTACCGCCCCCCTCTTAGTGCCGACTCGTTCCTAACAAATTTATCTTTCAATGTGATTTTAAATGCTTTTCTTGATTTGTTCGATGAATGTAGAATAATGAGCAAAAAGTATAATTCTTTGAAAAAGGATCATGCCCTTTTAAATAATGAATTTGAAAAACTTAAGCATGATAATCCTTTGTTGCCTCCATGCACTTAGTGTGAACACATAGAGGCACTTGAGAAGGAAAACTTACTATTCAAAGAAACTCTAGAAATGTTTAAGGTTGGTAGCAAGTCATTGAACATGATCCTTACCAATAAGGCTCACGTTTATAAAAGAGGAGGAATTGGATTTGTGAGTAGCTCTTACCAAAATCCAATCCCCTTTGTTAAAGGCCTTACCTTGCATGTATCACCCCGCACGAAATGCAACTTTTGTTGCAAACTCGAACATTTTACTTATAAATGTCCGTTTAAGAGATATAGTCCACACAAATTGATTTTGGTTCATAAAGGAACTGCAAAGAACTCTATGCAAAATGATAAGTTGAGTAGATTAATTTTTTAGGCACCCAAGGTCAAATGGATACCTAAAAATCACCCTTTTTTGTAAAAATATTTACCATCACAAGCTAGAAGCAAGAGATAGTACCTTGATAGTGGATGCTCAAGGAACATGATTGGAAATCCATCTAAATTCTCTAAGCTCACTAGCCTAGACAAAGGATATGTCACCTTCGGAGACAACAATAAGGGTAAAATCATTGGCAAAAGAACAATAGATAACAAATCAACTTTTTGATTGAAGATGTGTTGTTGGTTGATGGCTTAAAGCATAATCTTTTTAGCATTAGTCAATTGTGTGATAAAAGATACTTCATTATATTTGAATCTAATGCTTGCATTTTTGAAAAACCACACAAAAATATATCTATGATTACTCTAAAACAAAATAATGTATACACTATTGATATTGATGATCTTTGTAATGAAATGTGTTTTTCAATTTTGAATGACGATGCTTGGCTTTGGCATAGGAGATTAGTTCATGCTAGCATCAAACTAATCTCTCAAATCTCATCTAGAGAACTTGTAAGAGATATTCCTAACATTAAGTTTATTAAAGATAATGTGTGTGATGCATGTCAACTAGGAAAACAAATAAAAGGTAGTTTCAAATCAAAGAATCAAATAAGCACCTCTAGACCATTGTAATTGATCCATATAGATTTGTTTGGACCAATTGATACAACGAGCTTGGGAGGTAGCAAATACACCTTTGTAATTGTAGACAATTATAGTAGATACATTTTGACATACTTCATGGTACACAAAAGTGACTACTTTAAGTGTTTTTCTAAGTTTTGTAAACTTGTTCAAAATGAAAAAGGCTTTATGATTTCATCAATTCGGAGTGATCACAATGATGAATTTCAAAACCATGATTTTCAAAACTTTTATGAATCTAATAGATACAACCATAATTTCTCTATTCCGAGAAATCATCAACAAAAAAGAGTAGTTGAAAGAAAAAATAGGAGTTTATAAGAAATGGCAAGAACTATATTGAACAAACATAACCTACCCAAATATTTTTTGGTCGAAGCCATTAATACGGCATACTATGTTATGAATAGGATTCTAGTAAAATCATTACTTTTCAAAACTCTTTATGAATTATGGAATAACAAAAAACCAAACGTTTCATATTTTAAAGTTTTTGGTTGTAAATGTTTTATCTTGAATGAAAAAGATGCCTTAGGAAAGTTTGATACAAAATCTAATAAAGACATTTTTCTCAGTTATTCTTGTATTTCTAAAGCATTTCGTGTCTTTAATAAAAGAACCTTGGTTATAGATGAGTCTATTCATATTGTCTTTAATGAAGTTTCAAATTTAAGAAAAATGATTTTGATGATAATCTTAATTTTGATGCTTTGAATTTGAATGAAACATCTCCTCCAACTAGCAACTTGGATACATCTTCTTCTGAAACATCTTTACCTAAGTAATGGAAGTATGTAGATGCTCATCCTAAGGAACTAATCATAGGAGACACATCAAATGGTGTACAAACTCGTTCTTCTTTTAAAAATTTTTATGTCAATGTCGATTTTCTTTCTCAAATTGAACCAAAATGCATTGATGAAGCCTTGAAAGATGATTTATGGGTTATTGCAATGCAAGAAGAGTTGAACCAATTTAAGAAAAATAAGGTGTGGAAGCTTATTCCGAGACCTAGTGACCATTTAGTTATTAGTACTAAATGGGTCTTTAGAAACAAGCAAGATGAATTTGGTATCGTGGTTAGAAACAAGGCTAGATTAGTGGCCAAGGGTTTCAACCAAGAAGAATGTATCGATTATGAAGAAACATTCGCTCCTGTGGCAAGATTCGAAGTCATAAGGATGCTACTTGCATATGCTAATAGTAATAATTTTAAGTTATTTCAAATAGATGTCGAAAGCACTTTCTTAAATTGCTTTATTTCTGAAGAAGTATATGTTGAACAACCACCCAGATTTGAGAACTCTCTTTTTCCTAATCATGTGTTTAAGTTAACTAAAGCTCTCTATGGATTAAAACAAGCCCCGAGGGCTTAGTATGAGAGACTTAGTTCTTTTCTTATCCAAAATAATTTCTCTAAAGGCAAAGTTGATACTATATTATTTATTAAATTTTTAAAAATAACTTTCTTGTTATTCAAATTTATGTCGATGATATTATTTTTGGTTCTACAAATAAATCCTTATGTGAATCATTTGCCAAGAGTATGAGCTAAAAGTTTAAAATGAGTTTAATGGGTGAACTAACTTTCTTCTTAGGCTTACAAATCAAACAACTTAGTGATGATATTTTTCTTAGTCAAATCAAATATGTATTAGAATTTCTAAAATGGTTTAATATGGATGGTTCAAAGACTATCAATACTCCTATGAGTACCTTTACTAAGTTAGACATGGATGAAAGTGGAGAAAGCTTTGATCAAAAAACTTATATGGGTATGATAGGTAGTTTACTATACCTCACTACAACTAGATCGGACATCATGTTTAGCGTAGGACTTTGTGCTAGATTTAAATCTAATCCTAAGCTATTTCATCTTAAAGCCATTAAAAGAATTCTTAGATATCTTAAAAGAACCCCTAATCTAGGATTATGGTATCCAAAATCTGAAAACTTTGAATTAATTGCTTATGCTGATGCGGATTTTGCTAGATATAGAAATGATAGAAAAAACATATCCAGAACATGTCAATTCTTAGGTCATGCACTTGTCTCTTAGTCTTTCAAGAAATAAAACTCGGTTGCATTATCTACAACCGAAGCTAAGTATATAGCAACTGGTGCATATTGTGAACAAGTTATATGGATGAAAAATATATTAGAAGATTATAGCATTCACATTAAGAATATTCTCATAAAATGTGATAATACAAGTGTAATATGTTTAACAAAAAATCATATTCAACACTCAAGAACTAAACATATTAACATTATGCATCATTTTATAAGAGATCATGTTAATAACCATGATATATCTTTAGAGTTTATTGATACAAAACATTAATTAGCTGATATCTTTACAAAACTTTTAAATGAAGAACAATTTGATTTCATTAGAAGAGAGTTAGGGATGTTAAACTATCTGAATGCATAAGTTTGTTGTATATCTTTTCTAGACTTTCTCGATTTTTCATAAATAAAGCTTTTATGAATTTATTTCATTTGTATCTTCCTCTTAGCTTGTATCAAATTTACTTCATTCCTTTGCTCCATCACTTAATGATTTTTGATACACTTAGTCCCTTTACTCATAGATTTTTTATTAATGACTTGATCTTTTATCAATTCCTATGAATCCTTCTATTTACAAGAAAAGGCATTTGATTTATGAAGTTTTATTCATGGATTTTTTATCATTTATTTTGAAACCTCTCCCTTTGCTGTAGTAGAAGCTTGATTTAATAAAATTTAACTTTCATGAATTTGGTTCTTGAGGAGAATGAATTCCTCCCTTATTCTTCTTCCTCTTCTTATTATTTTTATGACAAAAGAAGAAAGAAACTTACACATCTTAAACATTTTTTGAGCATCCAAAGCAAAGTTTTTGCTTACTTCAATATCTTTTTAAAAAACACTTGTGTTGTTGAATGGTTCTCCTTTTTGTTAATGACAAAGGGGGAGAAATATGGTAAATTGATAACAAATTGACATTATGAATGTTTGAAATAATGTGTAAAATGTATCGTATCGTAAATGCTTGAATGTTTTGTCAATGCTTGAAATATGATTGGTATCATCAAATATATCGCAAATACTTGAAAAATATCAAAATGTATATATGCATTGTATGTATCGTAGATACTTGAAATATGTCATGAATGCTTGAAACGCATCGTAATGTGGCACGAATACTTGAAAATATTTCATTCTTAAAATCATGCTTGATTTCGTATTAAAATGATATATGTCTATCATTATAATGAGGTATTAAACTTATCATGTTTAACTTCCAATTTGTATGGATTAATGAATTGTCATCTTTTATCAAACTTAAAATTTGAATCTTGCTACATTTTATATTTGAAATTTGTATCATACTTGAAAATGATCATTCGATATTGGACTTGAAAATGGATAGCATGCCTTGACATCATTTTTATTGTAATAAATATATTATTCATATTTTGAGATAGTAAAACATGATTAGTATCATGATGTACATGTCAATAAGTTTAAATGCATATAACTTATCGGTTTGATGTTTGAATTCAAAGATCTTGAATTTAAGAGTATCTTTTCTCAAGTATGACATATAGATAGAGGGGAGTTAAGGTTAACTCTATCATCAATTGATTATCATCATAAAAAAGGGGGAGATTATTGAATCTCAAATTTTGATGATGAAATCAATCAGTAAATTGTTTGATCCAATCTATATGTTGATAAAAGTATGCAGGATTAACTACGATAGTGATCAAGGCATAAAGCAAAACAAAGTGACGGAGTCAAGATCGAGAATTCATTGGGAGTTCATCGAAAGTCCGAAGGTTCGTCGGAAGTGCCACGGAAATTGGTCGAGAAATCAAGGAGCTTGCCAAAGAAGCTCATCGGAACTCGTCAAGAAGATCATCGTGAAGTCTAGGAGCTTGCCGAGAGTCCACTGTAAGATTGCTAAGAGATCGTCGGAAGTTTGCCGGAAGATCACTGGAAGCTCACCGGAAGAAACCTAGACTTACCGGACTTGTTTTGTTTAGTGTATACCTTAAAAATTGAAGTTATCACATAATTAGGGTTAGGATTGGGAGGTAATCCCTCTAACCAGTTAGGGGCCAATTGGGCCCAAAACAAGACTGAGTTGGGTCAGATGGAAGGCCCACTCGGCCACTTGGAGCCTTGCCAAGCGGTGGCACCGCCCAGGGTGGGCGGTGGAACCGCTTGAGGCTCAGCGTCCCAAGAGGTTTGGGTAGTGGTACCGTCGGCCATAAAGGCTATCAAGCCCAATCACCGAGGTTTTGTTAGGCGATGGTACCACCCAATGTCAATCTGCATGCGGTGGTACCGCCAGTATCTTGAAAATCGGGGATGTGACACTTTTTTTTTCCAATTCTGAAGCCAATTGAGCCCTATAAATACCCCTTACTTCTTAGCTGGTAAAGCATAGAGAAGTGATAAGAACTGAACCGAAACTATAATGAAATAGCTCGTAAAAGTTGAGAGTTCACCTCCATCGTATCTAAGTGTGAAAGTTTGTAAAAGGAGTGTGAGCCGCTTGTTAAAGTTCTACAAAGTGGTGATTGATCTTTGCCCTTTAAGAAAGATCAATAGTGGAAATCGATAATCTCATTTGAGGAGGTGTTAGTGGTGGATGTAGGTTGGACGACCGAACCGTTATAAAATTGGTGTGTTATATTCATGGTGCGTATTTTACTTTTGCTGCATTCTATTTTACTTCATTGCAAACTATCCAATCCCCTCCTCTCTACTCACTTACAAACTTATTCGAGTCAAATATCTTTTCAAAACGATTTACGTTGAATTAAGAGTTTCATCGCACGATGTTTTCTGAAGTTATTTAAATTTATCATTTTTATCTGCTACACTAATTCACCCCCTCTTAGTGTCGTTCTTGCTCCTAACATTAATTTCTTGCTCTCCCCTACAAACACTATTTCTTAACAAAATAAGTACAAAATTAAGATAGTAATTAATCTTTTTTTCTCTATCCATCAAATAATCACTTTTTCTCCTTATTTTTATGACAATGAAATATTTGGTACTAATTAAAAAGTTTTTTCTTGCTCTCCCATAAAAGAGCTATTTCTCATCAAAGTAAGTCCCAACTAAGGTACTAATTAATCAATTTTTATACACCCCCATCAAGCCATCACTTTTCCCCTCCTGCTTTTAAGAAAATAAATATTTGATACTAATTATCATTTTTTTCTTTCTCTATAAACTTATTTCTTAAGAAAATAAATACCAAATTAAGGTACTAATTAAAAGCTTGTTCTTAAGGAAATAAATAATGACATTTTGTACTACTTAAATGTTATTTCTTCATGAAATCCATAATTGACAAAGGTTAGTTTGCACCATTTGATAAATTTGGAATCTCTCTTAAATGTTATTTCTTCATCAAAATTCATAATTGACAAAGGTTAGTTTGTACCATTTGGTAAATTTGGAATGAGAGATGTAATAGAATCTGTGAGTGTCAACACACAAACAATGCTTAACTCTTAACAGAAATTATTAGAGACTCAAGATCATGAAGCACGACCTCAAAATGAAATATGTTTTATGAAGAAAAAAAAATAGTTTTATCAGATTCAATTTTACTATTAATTAAAAATTTTAAAAATTATATTAAAAAATTATATATCCTATTATTATATATTTTAATAATATATTATTTTATTATTAATTAAATTTTTTAAAAATTATATTAAAAAATTATATATATCCTGTAATTTTATGTTTTAATAATATACTATACCCACTAATCTTGACATGGACATTACATTTTATTTATTAATTATAATTATAAATTATAATTTAAATATATATAATCATAACTATTGCATATGTGCTCTATGAATTATACTATGACTTATATAAATAAAATTATTTATAAAAACTTTATATTTAATTAATTTATTTTTACTTATCAAAAAAAAAATTTCTTCACGAAATCAATACCAAAATAAGATACTAATTTATCTAATATGATAAAACTACGCATAAGATAGAAAGAAATAACATGGATCAGTGCCTAATCGAGAGAAAGAGAGAGGTACTAATGTATCTAATATGATGGAACTACGCATAAGATACAAAGAAATAACATGGATCAGTGCCTATGAGAGAGAGAGAGAGAGAGAGAGAGAGAGAGAGAGTCTCATAGAACACAGGAATTATGATATCGTATGAACATGACAAGACGCGAACCGCTGCTACATCCTCTCCCCCTCCGCGAGAGAGAGTCTCATTCAATTTTCCAAGATCACCAAACTGCTAAAAAAAGAACACAGAAATTATTATATCGTATGAACATGACAAGACGCCAACCGCTGCTACATTCTCTCCCCCTCAGCTTCACTGTTCTCTTATGGCAGTCATCCTCTCGGAGCTGCAGCCGTGCTGGCCTCCTCGCCCGGCCTCCTCCTGCTGTTCTCCAAGATGGGGAACCTGCCTTCCCTGTCCCTAAACAATCTTTCCTGCGCACTACCTCGAAGCTTCTCCAACCTCAGCCCATCTCTCTGCTGCATCTTGAACACCTTCGCCACATTCGTCAGTCCTCCTACCAAGAACAGCAAGCCCCCGAAGGTGGATAACCAGGCCCAGCTAATTGCCTGCACACACAAACCAAGTGTATGGTGAATGAGCCAAGTCGGGGGCTCACAACGTGGTTGCGGACACGCACCGTGATCCTTGCTTCCTGATGTGTCGAGCCGCGAAGATCTTGGCGATTGAAGATGCCGGCGACGAAGAACAACAAGCTGCCCATGAGGAAAGGCACGTAGACGCCGGATTGGAGAATCTGCGTGTCGCCATCGGCTCGTTCGTAGATCTGGCACGCGTTGTGGATGGAGCCGATCACCCACAACAGAGGCCCTGCGATCAGCATGTTGACAGCGTCCTTCTCCATCTTGTAATCGAAGCCCTTCTCTTCCTGCATGCATATATATATATATATCTGTCGGAATAGTTGCAAGCATGCATGAGATAGAAGAACTTGGTCGATCTCCGTTCAACCTGAATGAAGAGAAAAAGAATCCCAGTGAAGGTGACAATGGATCCGAGCATCTGAAGCAGGGGGACGGCGAGCTCGACGAGCCCCAACTGGAGGTCGTACCCGAAGAGGCCGAACTGGTAGTCGATGCCGGCCATGTGGGCAACGAGGTCGTGCGCGTTCACCACGGCCAGGAGGGCCAAGGCCACGAGGATGACAGCCAGGTCCACCTCATCGTTGCTGCGACCAGGGAGCTCGGCGGAGAAGCCGGCGGTGAGCAGGGCGGCGGCGAAGACGTGGAGGCCGGCGTTGATGTATTCCCACCGGTTCTCGACCGAGTGGGGACCGTACAGCCTGCTCTCCCGGGCTGAAGCGAGCTTCACCATGGTGACGAGAGAGAGAACCAGGGGGAGAGAGGTGACAGGATATGGCCAGCGGAGCGGGGGATCGTGGAGATGGAGATGCGGCGGAGGAGAGATACGTGGCGACGTGCATGGGAGTCTTCAGCGTCAAACACGCTGTCGTGGGTTGCGCCACGGGAAGCAGCGTTACCTCTCAGCTGCTGACTGATGTTGGTGACATGCGCCATGCAGTGTTGGCTGCGAACGGTATACTTTGGCGATCTTTTCCCTGCCACAGCATGAATCATTGAGAAAGTGGCAATTACAGGAAGATGATATAGAAAGAAGAAAAGAGGGGGAGGAGAAGATTAAGCTTTACATCGATTGATTCCATGAAGCGGTGGATGGTTTTAGGTGGCAACCCAATACTTGTAGTTAAGTACTCGGGTGATCTGGACTGCTGCCTATCTTTCATAGATATCAAGAAAGCCTTCCACACTACTTTTCTCTTCTACTTGGCTAATGCAAATGCAACAGCAAATGCTACAAGATGTTGTTGTGATATGGGGGTTTCTTCTCGACTTACAAGGAGCCAAATGTCACTTATCACCTTTCACAATCGAGTGAGTGTATGTATACTAAGAGAAAGCAATGGTGTGTTCTCCCCCGTGCAGGATAACCGATGGACTTCGTCAAATAACGCACACACTTTGGGACCCGAAGACTCGAGATACAGTGAATAGCCAAAAACTGACCTTTTTTGTCCGTTGGAAGATCCATTTCAAAATACAAGATCGACGATGTGACACAGCTGATAAAAAGATGCGAAGGGCCTATAGGAAAAAGAGTGAAGAGAAAGATAAATAAAAGAAAAATAAGACTATTTATCCTTTATTTTTCCTGATCTGATGGTAACATGAAAAATATTTTCTCTAGTTATTAAAAACAAAATTATGTACATCGAATCTCTAAACGCGACATTAATAATATATATATATAGGATGATTTCTCTAGAAAATATTTATATTTTGAATATTTCTCAAAAAGGTATCCTTTCTTTTTTTTTCAAACAATATCTTTAATTTAAGAATATCTAAAATAATCCTAAAATAATTTTTAATAAAAAAATTCACCTATATTTTTTTTACTTACCAATTTTCAATGTTTCAGTGTTTTTATTTGGCTTGTTTACAGTATTTTTCAATAGCATTTATAATATTTTATTGATATACTAAAAACACTACAAATATTATTGAAAAATATTATAGATGACATCTTATTCGTCTTTGATTGTCATTACTCATGGACCATTACAATATCATATTTTTGCTTGTCATATGTGTCCTGCTAGCTAATCATGTGAGTGATGGCATGTGTGACTTGACATGTAGTCTTTTTATTTATTATATTTTGATATTTACCACTTTATATTACTTATTACATATATATATACATATGTATATGTATATACATATATATTTATATATATACATATATACATATACATATACATATATACATATACATATACATATATACATATACATATATATATATATATATATATATATATATATATATATATATATACATATACATATATATATACATATATATATATATATATAGGAATCGGATCGTGATGAGATCAGGATAATGAGATCGATTCGCCTTTAAACACGGATCTAAATAATCCCAGTAATAGATTACTCAAGAGGGACATCAAGATAACCGGACAGACTGGTGTGTTGTATACTCGTCTACATGATGAATGTAGTTGGTCTCATAGTTGCTCGTGTGGGAACACTAGGGATACAATACAGGTGCTCATTAGGGAATGAGTTCACTGATTGATCCGCTTATGGAATACTGAATGGTTGATGATACCTTATTGTTTGACAGCGATTTCGTAGTCATAGTGGTGTGTCTGGTCCTTAGACTTGAGACATATAAGATGTCCTATATAAGTGCTCCACTCTTTAATACCGAACCTATAGATCTAGCACAGTCGGTTATCGGGAGTGGTAGTTAACTTTACGAGGGCTATTGAGTGTCGATAAAGGATCATCCACTCTTAGTGTCTTGAGAGGAATGTCTCATATATTCTTGCTTAGACAAATCCCTAGCTAGGGTCATTCAGATTGAGAGAGAAAGAATTCTTTAGGAGAATCCGATTAGAGCGAGATTCGAGTAGAAACCGTATGGGTTTGATAGCACCATGTCTGGCATACGGTCTTTTGGATATTAGATGGATGAGAGACTATAGGTATATGGTAATTGAGAACAAACAGGTCCAATGGATTGGATTCCCTTATATCGTTTGGGGACTATGACATAGTAGCCTAGTACGTCCGTAGTTGATGAGTCGAGTGAATTATTATGAAGATAATAATTCATTGAGCCAGAAGGAGTTCTAACAGGTATGACTCACTGCCAGCTCGATATTAAGCCTAGAGGGTCACATACATATGGTAGGCATTGCGATGAGTAGAGGTTCATATATGAGATATCCGCTGGAGCCCCTATCTTATTGGATATCCAATAAGCCCTTGAATTATTGGATCCTATGGATGAAATCCAATAAGAGCCCATGAGAGATTATTGGATAAAGATCAACTAATCTAAAAGGCTTATGTAGTTGGATGGAGATCCAATACCTAATAAGGGAGGATCCATTAGGGTTAAGTTGACGAGGGACCTCTATAAATAGAAGGGCTTTAATAGTTTATAAGCTAGAGCTTTTGCTTCCTCTCATATTCTGGAGTTTTGAGGAGCGTCATCATAGCCTTGTTGTGTGGATCACCACTAGAGAGGAGGACGCTTGACCTCCTTCACCCTCTCCTAGAGATCTGAGGGGATTCAGAGATATATGATCTCCCTAGGTAACATAATCTATCTCACACGGGGTTATCTATTTCACGGATTTTTGCGCATCAATCTTCGCACGACGATGAACATTTCTTTGGGAATTGAGGATTTTATTTTATGTTCTTTCGCTGCGCGTATGATGTTGCCCCCAAGATTTCCCAACAATTTTTAGGCTTGTAAATAATTTGATTGAGGTTAAAATTTTATTTAAATTATTTATAATATTTTTTAATTAGATTTTATAGTATTTTTGTTGTGGTAGTCAAAACACTATAATAAGCGAAAAAAAAAATTTGAGGGGCACTTTGAGGTTTTTTAGATGTATTATTTGAAAAAAATATTTTTTATTAAAATCATATATATATATATATATATATATATATATCTCATTAAATTGGAATTAAGATGTGAAGGTCTTTGATTTGGGTCTCCCTTTTTTTAAATTAGCGGATACATATGAGGTAAAATCCTTAAGCACAATGATTAAGCAACAAATAACATGTCACATTAATAAACTAATCTCATCCCTTCATGATACTAATTAAACCAACAATCACTCCGTCACAAACACTCAATCTTCTGTGTCTAGTTTAGTGGAATGAATTGACATCTTTCGCTGTCAATCAACTCAAGAACAAGAAACACATGCAGACTACTAGTGTGCCCAAAAAGAGACTGGGTCAGATGCTGTTCTTCCACAACCCACAGCGACATCAAGAAGACTGGGTCAGATGCTGTCTGTCTGCGTGCATGAATTGATGGACTTGAAACCGTGTGGGGAGTTTTTGAAGTCTCACTTTCTCATGCTCATCATCGAGTTCTAATTCTCTTCTTGATTAATTTTAGGGGAAACGGGGATGGGATTAAGGTTGCTGTCATGACAACTACAAGGATTTGGGATGTGTGTTTCTTATATCATCGATCATATTCGTATTATCTCATTTGTTATTTGTCATTATATCTATCACCATCGATTATATAGAGTAATATCATTCGTCACAGATCTATTTTTGTTCACTCAGAACAATTATATGAAACACAGACACTATATTTAAATATGTTCAATATATTATCATTATATATTGATAGGACATATTTTGGCATCATCCATATGGATCCAGACAAGCAGACACGATAATATAGACGTGGAACTTCAAGTACGATGTGGCGCGCAGTAGACACGTGGCGGACAGCCGCTTGCCGCCCCCTCATACGAACGACATCATCACGTTACAACCATCCCAGAAAGCTTGGAGCGGTGCCGCGCGGTGCCACGCTACGCCGATCCGTGTAGGTCGGTCGGCGCTCGTATAGAAGCTTAAGTCGGCCGCCGCCCGAGGAGTCGGCCACAGTGAATTGACCCTGTATGACCAACTCATCCCCACAGGTATAAAAGCTAACCTTCCTTAATCAGGAGGAGAGTGTTAGGACTCTAGCTTGGAGAGTCCTAATTGAGAGGGACATTCATGTAAAATGGTTAGGACTCCAGCTAAGAGAGTCCTAATTGAGAGGGACATTATATTAGGACTCTAGCTAGGAGAGTCCTAATTGAGAGGGGCATTCATGTAGGAGTTTTTTTCTTAGAGAAAAATTAGGAGTTGTAAGGGAATAGGAGTCTTGAGTAGGAGTCCTATTAGGAGTTGGTTAGAAGTAAGAGTCTTAAGTAGGAGTCCTATTAGGAGTTAGGGTTTAGAAGCCCTATAAATAGCCATGTATTCCTTCTCTTTTCTTAAGCAATAGATGAATCTTTTCTGCAGCCTTTGAGCAGCAACTTGGAGGGAGGAACCCCTATAGAGTTCCAAGGAGGCCGATCCCCTAAAGAGATCAACCCCAAGTTTAGAATCTGCAAGGATTCTAACACCTGGTATCAAAGCAGCGTTCTTGGCGTCTCGCTGCCCTTCCACAGCCATCCATCAACCCTCTACAACCATCCAAAGCAATTCCCACAATTGCTTAAAGGATCATCACCGAATTCCGCCATCATCTCCACCACCGCGGATCATCCTTCGATCTCCCCGTGAATTGCAACAGGTTCTGGTTTCCTACCTTACTGCTATTGCAATTTAGTTATCCTTATTCAAAAAAAAAAAAAAAAATCGTTCTTATATTGCTGCATAAACTTTTCGTCACAAAGTTTTCATCTCTACGACGAAAGATACATTGCAGAATTCCAGCCGCATAGCACCATCTGTTTGATCTTGCTACTGTACTTTTTCTATCCAAATTTCTACGAAATTTTTATGACATCTTTGACACTTCCTAACAGTGGATTTCCCTTTGGTTTCATCAAAAAATTCTCAATATAAACTACTGATCTTTTATGTCCAATCTGCTGCACTTGAATTGCAGAATTCAAGCCGCATAGCACCATCTGTTTGATCTTGCTACTGTGCTTTTTCTATCCAAATTTCTACGAAATTTTTATGACATCTTTGAAATTTCCTAACAGTAGATTTCCCTTTAGTTTCATCGAAAAATTCTCAATATAAACTACTGATCTTTTATGTCCAATCTGCTGCACTTGAAAATCTATGCTGCAGAAAATTTCAGCTGCATATCGTTGCCTTAACCCATCTATTTGCAATCTTTTTTGAATGAAATTTCTTATAGACTTCATATATCATATTGGCTTCCATCTAAAATTGATCTATTAAGAAATTCATCTCTAAAAACGATTTTATGTTGCTGCAAATTTTCATCGTAACCCGCTGAAATTTTTTGATGATAATTCTGCAATTGCAACTTGCACCAATTTCTTTGCTATTATACTGCCGAAATTTTCTTGATTAAATTAGATATCCTTTCTGTCATATAAACTATGATTTTGCTATCAATTCCCTCCTTAATTCTCTCAAATTTTTGGTGGAAATTACGTCGAGAAACCGTTGTTTCTTCGACGACAATTCTACTCTTACAAGACAGCACATACTTGCTGGAACTTCCACGGATTTCTGTCAAACCTTTGCTACCATCTACCACAGATCCAAAACTTTCATCCATAGCCCTAAAACTCTACCAAACCACACCCTCAAACTGCACCCAAAACAGCCACAAAACAAGCCTAAACCGCAGCCTACATCCACCAATCCACCAACACTTTCGACCATCACTTCTCTCAACCTATACATGCCTTTAACCCAATAGCAAAAGAGAGATCTTAACATCATTGATTTGGGGCCATATACTATGACATCTAAGGAGGCAATTAATGCTAAATTCGAAGCCTTGGAGGCGCAAATGGAGGATAAGATTCGGACGCTCTTTACCGAACTCAGATTGGGCCGACCACTAAGCCCGAAGAAATCATATCAAGGAGAGAGCTTTGTCCAATCATACCAAGCCCGAAGAGATGACTTCCAAGGGAGGGTAGGCTCTATGACCAACCCCAACTATCCATGCATGAGAGTGGACTTCCCTAGATGGGAAGAAGGAGACCCGATTGGTTGGATTTCGCACGCGGAGCGATATTTTCGGTACCACAAAACCGCGGATGTATCTATGGTGAAAATTGCAGCTATACATCTTGAAGGGGATGCTATTCAGTGGTTTGACTGGTTTGAACATACTTATGGAGTCCTTTCATGGCGACAATTCAAAGAAAAACTGCTGATTCGCTTCAGACCAATCGATTACGAGAATATTGACGAACAACTAGCAAAGATCCGACAAACCTCCACCATTCAGGAGTACCAAACCAGGTTTGAAAGGTTATCTAATCAAAATCATGATTGGTCTCAAAAACAGCTATTGAGGACCTTCATTAAGGGCTTGAAGCCGGAGATCCGAGGAGAAGTTAAAGCGCGACAACCGTACACGCTTGTGGCAGCCATCTCTTTCGCACGACATCAAGAGGAGCAATTGAACCATGAAGCTCGGAGGACTAGGGTCGCTCCTCAACCAGTAATATTGAAGCCCTCAGCCCCCCCTACTGTCGACCAAGTCCCTGCACCAAAGAGGTTAACAGGAGAAGAGCTTCGGGAGCGATATGCGAAGGGGTTATGTTGGCATTGTGACGAGCCGTGGAGCCGTGAGCATCGCTGTAGTAAAGGAGGACTTCTTATGATTGAATCGATAGAAGAAGAGGTCATTGAACATCCAAAAGAGAGCCTTGAACATAAAGAAGAAGATGCGGAAGAAGAGCCACAACCGACTGACGTTACAGTACACGCACTAGCCAGCTACTCAAACCCGCAAACGATGAAAGTTGGAGGCCTTCTCAAACAACAACCGATCACTGTTCTCATCGACACGGGCAGTACTACTAACTTCCTATATAGTAAGCTTGTTGTTCGGATAGCATTACCTATCGAGAATCGCTGCAGGTTTGATGTTAAGGTCATCAACGAACGGATTTTGAATTGTGATCGTAGGCGCCCGCAGGAGAAACTATTGCTGAAGGACCAAGAGATAATTGCAGATTTCTTCCTTCTCCCTCTTAACAATCATGAGGCCATGCTCAGAATTAAATGGTTGACGACATTAGGTGATATTTTCTGGAATTTTATGAAACTAATTATGAAATTTTACAGTAAGGAGAAACAGGTGACATTGCATGGGAAACATGGGGGCGACATAACAACGATTTGCACACAACAAATGGAGAATGTTTTGCATAAAGCATGCAGTGGCTTTTTGGTACAACTTGAGCAGCAAACTAAGGGAGAGCCAATAGAATTTGAAGATCCAAATCTACTTCCTTTGCTTGCTGAATTTTCAAATATATTTGACGAACCGTGCAACCTACCTCTTACCCGTCGGCTTGATCATTGTATAACGATTCTTCCAGACAAATCTTCAGTAAATACTTGGCCATATCAGTATCTACATCTCCAGAAGGATGAAATAGAAAGGATGAAATAGAAAGGATTATAAAAGAGATGCTCGAAACAGGAGTTATTCGGCCGAGTTGCAACCTCTACTCTTCACCGGTGATACTTGTACACAAGAAGGACGGAACATGGCGAATATGCGTTGATTACCGAGCTCTCAATGGCATAACTATCAAGGATAATTACCCTATTCCAGTACTAGATGAATTGCTATATGAAAGGGAGCACAAATCTTCACAAAGATGGACCTTTGATCTGGGTATTATCAAATACGAGTGTACGAAGAAGTCATACCGAAAACCGCCTTTCGAACACACAACAGCCACTAGAAATTTTTACTTTCTTCAACAAAAGTTGGGATATCTTGGGCATATCATATCAGAGGAAGGTGTGACGGTGGACCCCTTCAAAATTGGAGCAATGCAAAACTGGCTGACCCTGAGAAAAATAAAATTGCTATATGGCTTTCTTGGTTTAACAGGCTACTACCGCAAGTTCGTGAAAAACTATGAAAAGATCAGTGCACCACTTACTTCCTTACTGAAAAAAGATGTCCTCCAATGGTTGGACAGAGCCTCCGCTGCCTTCGACAAACTTAAGGCAGCCATGACAACGACGCCGGTGCTAACACTACCAGATTTCAACCGACCCTTCATTTTTGAGGCCGACACATCTGGAGTCAGAATTGGAGCCATTCTCATGCAAGATGATCGACCACTCACATACACTAGCAAGGCATTATCTCCCTCCTATCAAAATATGTCAACATATGATAAGGAGATGCTCGCCATTGTGCGCGCAGCAACGAGGTGGAGATTGTACTTGATCAGGCGATACTTTCAAATCAAGACCGACCATAAAAGCCTAAAATATCTCTTGGAGCAGAAGATATCTTCCCCCGAGCAGCAAAAATGGGTAACAAAACATCTTGGATTTGATTATGAAATAACTTACAAAATGTGGAAAGAGAATGTTGTTGCAGATGCGCTTTCGCAGCTACCTGAGCAAGTTAAATTTTTGGTCATTTTACTTCCAACCAGCGACTTCCTTGAGGATATTAAGATGGAATGGTAGGAAGATTCGGAGACTAGTAAAAAAAAAAAAAAAAATTGGAGGAAGCACCAAGCTCCGTGACTCATTACAATCGGGACTCAAAAGAATTATGCTATAAGGGACGCATTGTGCTTGTGACAAATTCTACTTGCATCTTCAAGAGCAGATTTTGGACAAAGTTATTCCATATGCAGGGTACTAAATTGAAAAGGAGTATGATATATCACCCACAAACCAACAACCAGACAGAAGTTTTAAATAGGTGCTTGGAGACAGCCCAAAGCCATCCACCAAATATGACTACCCAAAGAGAACTCCAGACCCAACCAAGTGCCATTATTGATCGACGGATCGTGACTCGATGACGACAACCCACTAATGAAGTGCTAATACAGTGGGCGAACCTACCAATAGAAGATGCAACTTGGGAGAACTATGACGACATGAAGATCAAATTTCCAGAATTCATGAATCATCAGCCTCGAGGACAAGGCTGATTTGAAGAGGGCGGGTCTGTTAGGACTCTAGCTTGGAGAGTCCTAATTGAGAGGGACATTCATGTAAAATGATTAGGACTCCAACTAAGAGAGTCCTAATTGAGAGGGACATTCTATTAGGACTCTAGCTAGGAGAGTCCTAATTGAGAGGGGCATTCATGTAGGAGTTTTTTTCTTAGAGAAGAATTAGGAGTTGTAAGGGAATAGGAGTCTTGAGTAGGAGTCCTATTAGGAGTTGGTTAGAAGTAAGAGTCTTAAGTAGGAGTCCTATTAGGAGTTAGGGTTTAGAAGCCCTATAAATAGCCATGTATTCCTTCTCTTTTCTTAAGCAATAGATGAATCTTTTCTGCAGCCTTTGAGCAGCAACTTGGAGGGAGGAACCCCTATAGAGTTCCAAGGAGGCCGATCCCCTAAAGAGATTAACCCCAAGTTTAGAATCTGCAAGGGTTCTAACAGAGAGGCACTTCGAACACTTAACTCTTTCTCATTCCACCAAAAGCTAACTTAAGCTTCGGAGGGGTCGGGTCGAGAAATCCCCCTCCCGACCTCAACCTATGTGCAGGAGCTCAGCAATGGAGAAGCAGGCCACTCGTCGAGAGAAGACCATGCTCGGGGGATAAAGCTCAAACCCGACCCGATACTCACCCTCACCACCCGAGCATCCGCGTGGGTGACCTTGTGCATCTGGGACAGGATCGAGCCGTGCTGACACCTCGGCTACGGCGTAAAGGTTCACTAATATTTTGGCGCTAGAGAAAGGGGCCCAATATCGTAAGATCATTCCCAACCGGACAACATAGTCGAAAAATTGGGCAACGAACGCCTCTCGACCCATTCGACTCCTGGGCTCGGGGAACAACTTCCACCTCCCCCTGAGCTGGAGGCGAATGACTCCTTGGCCACCCCGGGATGCTATTGGCGATTGTTCACGGACCTGGGGTTATCCCCCCAGGAATGGCTATTGCTCAACCTTCGATCTCTGCCGAAGCGTTCCTCGCCCTAATGCACCAAGTTCAAGTTCTGGCGGGGATGACGCAAACCATCGTCCCCCTCATGTCCCCCGTCGGATAGCTCTCGACTCACCCATCCACACCGCATCGGGAGTTGCTGCCTCCTGCACCCGTGCAACCTCCACCCTCACTTGCACCGCCTCTGATCCCCCGGCAACCCACAACGACGGACGTCACCTACTCACCCGAGTGGTGGTTGAATCCGAGGCAAATCCCCATATGCAGTGCGCGAAGCCTCCGACACCCCTACTATGACAATCCCGAGCCCGACACATTATTATCTGACTCAGCAGACTCTCTCCAGGCACAACTGTGCTTGGTAAATCGATGCCTAGATGAGGTTCAACGAGAGTTCCACAAGTCGAAAGAGGAGCTCGGTGAGGCCTCTTCAAGAGGATCGCCCTTCACCCCTGAAATTCAGGACAAGCCAGTCCCTTCGAGCTTCCACCTCTCAGTTCTCAAAGCTTATGACGGTAGCTTCGACCCAACGGAACATGTCATTGCTTTTCAAGCCTAGATGGCTCTGTACAGCACCTCGGACGCCCTTATGTGCAGGGCATTCTCGACCTCACTTGGGGGCTAGCTCGGATGTGGTATAGTCGACTTAGGCCAGCTTCGATCACCACCTTCGACTAGTTGGCCAAATAATTTGAACTCAACTTCCTGGCCAGCGTGCAACCAAAGCCGTCCATGGCTCTGCTCCTCGCCCTCAGCCAAAAGGATGATGAGCCACTTTCTCATTTTGTGACTCACTTTGCTACTGAGATCCGAGGGCTCCCCGATGCTCACCCCTCTTTAATAATACAAGCGTTCTTGATGGGGCTCCGACCTTCCAGATTCCTTTGGTTGCTGGTTGTGCGGCTACCGACGGCTGATAAGGTATATTTTGTTAGGAACAGAGTTGGCACTAGGGGGGGGGGGGGTGAATTAGTGTAGTGGTAAAAATTACGTCGGTTCAAAAAACCTTCGTACGATAAAAATCGATTTCGACGAAAATCGTTTCATAAATATCTTAACTTAAAACACGTTCATAATTGTATTAAAAGCAGTAAGCTATTAAAGAGGTTTGCAGGAAAGATAAATTGCTTAAAGTAAAATGCAAACTAGATTTTAGAGTGGTTCGATCGTCATGACCTACATCCACTTTGCCGATTCCTCTTCCGTCGAGGCCACCGGCATCCACTATTGATCTTCCTTTAATAGGTAAAGATCAACCTCTTTCTTACACTCCTCTGTTGAATCTTGGATTTTGATGATGAAACCAATCAATATGTGTTTATGTTTTAATATGTGTTTTGAATGATGTAGGATGCTTCGCTTAGGGTGAGACAATTAAAGCAGAAAAATCATGTTGGGCCGGAGGAACATGTCAGAAGATTGGACGTCGGGTCGATGGATCAATCGACGTATCGACAGAAGGCTTCGAGCCCTGGATTCGGGCATCGGGCCAAGAAGAGTGGACATTGTGCTAAGGATATTGGAGTTGCGGAGTCAATTGGCCGATTGGGCAATATGTCGCAGGAGGGGTGTTTGGGAAATCTTGGGGGCGACATCATATGCGTAACGGAAGAACAAGAAAACAAAATCTCCGATTCCCAAAGAGATGTTCGTCGTCGGGCGAAGATTGGTGCGCAAAATTCGTGAAACTTAAAACTGCGTATAGAGTAGATTGTGTTACCTAGGGAGATCGCATATCCCTGTTTCCTTGCAGATCCTTAGGAGAGGGTGAAGGAGGTCAAGCGTCCTCCTCTCTGGCGGTGATCCACACAGCAGGGTTGTGACAACGCTCCTCAAAACTCCAGGCCTGCTCTGAGGTGGAGAGGGAGAGGAGAATAGGAAAGGCAAGCAAAGGCTCTAGCCTATGAGGCTCTGAATCCCTCCTATTTATAGAGGTCCCTTGTCAAACCCTAATGGGTCCTCCCCTAGTGGGTATTGGATCTGCATCCAATAAGACAAGGGCTCCGTCGGATATCTTATATCAGAACCTCTACTCATCGCAATACCTACCATATGTGTGTGACCCTCTAGGCCCAATATCGAGCTGGCCGTGAGTCATACCCGTCAGAACTCCTTCTAACTCAGTGAATTATTATCTCTGTAATAATTCACTTGACTCATCGACTACGGACGTACTTGTTAGGATCGAGAGCACTAAGAGGGGGGGGGGGTGAATTAGTGAATCTTTCAGCGATTAAAAACGAAAGCTGCGTTCGTTTGATAAAAACTATTTTGATGCAAAAGCCGATTCTAAGAATACTTATGATTAAGTGCAGTTTATGTCTAAACACAGTTTGCGTCTAAGCGCAGTTTACGCAGTTTGCGTCTAAATGCAGATTGCGTCTAAGCGTAGTTTGCGTCTAAGCGCAGTTTGTGTCTAAGATCAGATTGCGTCTAAGCGCAGTGAAGTTTGCGTCTAAACGTAGTTTTACGTCTAAACACAGTTTTACGTCTAAACATAGTTTTACGTCTAAACGCAATTTGCGTCTAAACGCAGTTTTACGTCTAAACGTAGTTTTACGTTTAAAAGTAGTTTACGTCTAAAACACAGTTTTAAAGGGATCTGAACTTAGAAACTTCGTTCGTAAAAGCGCAGAAGACAGTTTTGCAGAATCAAAACGTAAACGTTAACTGTAATGTATGAAAACACCGATTTACGTCTGAATGCATATTCGGAAAGATCAGCACTTAGAAACTTGTTCGTAAAGGCGCAGAGAGTAGTAGCTATGTAGGAGGTTTGCAGTAATGATAAAGTGCTCAAAATAAACGCAAACCAGAGATTTAGAGTGGTTCGGTCAGTCTTGACCTACTCCACTTTTGGCTTCCTCCACCGACGAGGTCACCGACGTCAACTAGAGACCTTCCTTCAATAGGCGAAGGCCAACTGCCCTTTTACAGATTTACTCCTTTTGATGGGCTCAGAAGACAACCCTTACAGGACCTTTCTCTCCTCTCTTTACAACTCAAGACTTGAAGAACAGAAAGAGGAGAACTTTAGGACTTTACACAAATTTGAGCTCTTAGAATCACAGAAAAGATCAAGAATTCGGTGTAGGTATGTATCTTTTCAGTGCTGAATGGGTGGGGTATTTATAGGCCCCAACCCAATTCAAATTTGGAGCTCAAAACGATCAAATCCCGGAATTCCGGGATCAGGCGGTTGCACCTCCTGACTAGAGAGGTTGCACCACCTGGCAGAGCTCGAAGACTGAGCTCAGGCGGTTGCACCTCTGTGTCAGGGGCGGTTGCACCGCCTGAGTCTGGCTCGGAGACTGAGCCCCAGGCGGTGCCACCTCTTGACTGAGGCGGTTGCACCTCTCTACTAGAGCTCGAAGATTGAGCTCAGGCGGTGCCACCTCCTGGCTGGGGCGGTTGCACCGCCCAGTCTCACTGGGAGGCTTAGCCCAGGCGGTGCCACCTCCTGGCCTAGGCGGTTGCACCTCCTGGTGCAATCAGGGTCCGAATGGTTAGCTCCATTCGGCCCAATTTCAGTCTTTCAGGGGCCCAATTGCCCCAAGATTAAGCTAATGGGATCACCTCCCATTTTTCAACTTAATCAACGTGCTAACTACGATTAGATCTAAGACAATTTCTGCAGCTTTGCATCGGTGCGTCAATCGCTTCTTCCGGCGAGTTTCCGGCGAACTTCCGTCGATCATCCGATAAACCCTCGGTGATGCTCCTGCAGACTTCCGGCAAACTCCTGGACTTTGCGACGATGCACTTGGCGAGTTCCGACGAGCTTCGCTTGGCAAGCTTCTGGACTTCTCGGATCTGTTCTCGCAGAACCTCCGACGACCGTCCGAACTTCCGTCGAACTCTCGAACTCCCAATGTGATCATGAACTTGACTCCGGCGCAACTCCTGCTGCTTGTCTAACTTTCATCGTAGTTAATCCTGCACACTTCAAACAAAACTTCGATCAAGACAATTAATCCTAAGCGATTAACCAAGTTGTCCGGCATGTCATTGGTCCCTCGACTCTTCGTCCGATTCTTCGGCGCATCGTCCTTTCCTACGGCCTATTGCCCAATCGGCCAGTTGGCTCTGCAACTCCGATATCCTTGGCACAATACCCGCTCTTCTTGGCCCGATGCCCGAGTCCACGGCCCGAAGCCTTCTGTCGATACGTCGACCGATCCACCGGCCCGACGTCCAATCTTCTGACATGTTCCTCCGGCACAACATGATGTTGCTGCTTTGATTGTCTCATCCTGATCGAAGCATCCTACGTCACTCAAAATGTAGATTAAATCATAAATATATATCAAGTAGTTTCATCATCAAAATACGAGATTCAACAGTACTAGGCCACTACGTCATAGTCCCCAGACGATACAGGGAAATCCAATCCATTGGACCTGTCTGTCCTCAGTTACCGTGTACCTATAGTCCCTCATCCATCTAATATCCCAAAGACCGTATATCGAGCATGATGCTGTCAGACCCATACGGTTTCTACTCGAGTCTCGCTCTAATCGGATTCTCCCGGAGAACTCTCTCTCTTAACCCGAATGACCCTGGCCAGGGATTTGTCTGAGCAAGAACACATGGGATATTCCTCTCATGACGCCGAGAGTGGATGATCCTCTATCGACACTCAATAGCCCTCGTAAGGTCGACTACCACTCTCAATGACCAGCTGTACTAGATCTGGGACAGCCAAACTTATAAGTCTGGTATCAAAGAGTGGAGCACTTATACAGGACATCCTTGGTGTCTCAAGTCTAAGGACCAAATACACCACTAGGACTACGGAATCGCTATATGACAATAAGGCATCATCAACCATCCAGCATTCCGTAAGCGGATCAATCAGTGAACTCATTCTCCAATGAGCACCTGTACTGTATCCCTAATGTCCCTACACGAGCAGCTATGAGACCAGCTGCATCCATCATATGGACGGGTATACAACACACCGGTCTGTCCGGTTATCACGATGTCCCTCTCGAGTAACCTATGACCGGGATTATTTAGGATATGTGTTTGATCTCATTATCGTGATCTCATCACGATCCGATTCCCATTGCATAAATCCAAGGACATCACAATATATATATGCACATATGCAATAGTTATAAAGTGATATACGCCAAAATATAATAAGCAAAAATATTTTGTATCAAGTCACACGTGCCATCACTCATGTGATTGGCTTGCTGGGCACCTATGACTAGCAAGATGACGATGCGCTGAAGAATCGGACGAAGCGTCGAGAGACCAATGACATACCGGACAACTTGATTAGATGCTTAGGATTAATTGTCTAGATCGAAGTGTGTTTTACATGTGCAGGATTAACTATGATAGCTTGAAGACATAAAGAAAGTTTACCAGAGTCAAGTTCGATGGGTGTTCGAGAGTCCACCGAAAGTTCAAAGAGTCGTCGGAAGTGCTGCCGGAACCAACCGAGAAAGAATCGGGGACTTACCGAAGTTTTCGGAAGTCCATCGAAAAGATCGTCGGAGATTCACGGAGATCATCGAGAAGGTTCAGATACTTGCCAAAGACTCGTTGAACTCACCACAAGATCGGGAGCCTACTGGGAGTCAGTCGGAAGAAATCCGAGGGTGTATCGGAAGTCCGTTGGAAGTTCACCGGAAAGCTTGCCGGAAGGAAACTCGACGTTGTCGGTTAAAATTTGCTTAGGGTTATGTCTTAATTTCATAGTTTACATATAATTTGGGTTAGGATTAAGGGTTAATCCTATAACCCGATTAGGGGCAATTGAGCCCGAGTTTGGACTGGTTTGGGCCAAGTTTGGAGCCCAACCAGTGAGCCGGAACAGTCCAGGCGGTGCCACCGCCCAGTCGTTTGGGCCAAGTTTGGAGCCCAACCAGTGAGCTGGAACAGTCTAGGCGGTGCCACCATCGGATTAGGTGGTGGCACTACCCAGAACCCGAGAGGTCCGACGGTGGCACCGCCAGTACACTACCGGACTAGGCGGTGGCACCGCCCAAAACCCGAGAGGTCTGGTGGTGGCACCGCCAGTACACTATTAGTGTCAAACACAAACAAGCAGTGGCACTGCCACTAACAGGCGGTGGCACCGCCAGAACCGGGAAACCCAAAAGTAATTCAAATTTGGAGCCCAAATTTGAATCCTCTTGGGGCCTATAAATACCCCTCAATTCTCAGCAGAGATAATACCTTTTTGTGAAGTTAGAAAGTGAGAAAAAGTCTAGCAAAGTCTTGTTTTCAATAGCTTAAGTATTCACTTCCCTCTTTCTCTTTAGAAAAATATGTAAGAGTATGAACCACTTGTAAGAAGGTTGTAAGAGGGGTATTTGGTCCTTCCCCTATAAAGTGATTTGCTAGTAGAAGTTGGAAGCCTCATCGAAGAAGGCTTCGAAAGTGGATGTAGGTCATTTGACCGAACCACTATACATCGGGGTGTTCCTTGAATGTGTGAGTGTTTAAATTTTGAACAATTTCTCTACTTAACTGCAAATCATTCGGTTTTCATCTCCCTACTCTTAACTATCTTTACTCAAGCTATTTTAGCTACGCCATCCTTCGTCGAATCGAAATCTTTACACATTTATGAAATCGATTTCAAACTTATGAGTTTTAATTCGTTGCACTAATTCACCCGCCCCCCCCTCTTAGTGCCGCTCCGATCCTAACACCCTATTCTCATTTTCATAGATTTAGGAGTCAACCTTAACAAGCACACACTCCTCTTAAACAGAATTCTAAACTTAGACTATAGGAGGGGATTGATAGAACCCTTGCAGATTCTAAACTTGGGGTTGATCTCTTTAGGGGATCGGCCTCCTTGGAACTCTATAGGGGTTCCTCCCTCCAAGTTGCTGCTCAAAGGCTGCAGAAAAGATTCATCTATTGCTTATCAAAAGAGAAGGAATACATGGCTATTTATAGGGCTTCTAAACCCTAACTCCTAATAGGACTCCTACTTAAGACTCTTACATCTAACCAACTCCTAATAGGACTCCTAGTCAAGACTCCTATTCCCTTACAACTCCTAATTCTTCTCTAAGAAAACACCTCCTACATGAATGTCCCTCTCAATTAGGACTCTCCTAGCTAGAGTCCTAACAGTTTTACATGGATGTCCCTCTCAATTAGGACTCTCCTAGCTAGAGTCTTAACAGTTTTACATGAATGTCCCTCTCAATTAGGACTCTCCAAGCTAGAGTCCTAACAGACCCGCCCTCTTCAAATCAGCCTTGTCCTCGAGGCTGATGATTCATGAATTCTGGGAATTTGATCTTCAAGTCGTCATAGTTCTCCCAAGTGGCATCTTCTATTGGTAGGTTCGCCCACTGTATTAGAACTTCATTAGTGGGTCATCGTCGTCGAGTCACGATCCGTCGATCAATAATGGCACCTCGCTGGGTCTGGAGTTCTCTTTGGGTAGTCATATTTAGTGGGTGGCTTTGGGCTGTCTCCAAGCACCTGTTTAAAACTTTCGGTTGGCTGTTGGTTTGTGGGTGATATGTCGTACTCCTTTTCAATTTAGTACCCTGCATATAGAATAACTTTGTCCAAAATCTGCTATTGAAGATGCAAGTAGAATTTGTCACAAGCACAATGCGTCCCTTATAGTGTAATTCTTTTGAGTCCCAATTGTAATAAGCCATGAGGCTTGGTGCTTCCTCCAATTTTTTTATAATCTTATTAGTATCTGAATCTTCCTGCCATTCCATCTTAATATCCTCAAGGAAGTCGCTGGTCGGAAGTGAAACGATCGAAACTTCAACTTGCTCGGGTAGTTGCGAAAGCGCATCTGCAAGAACATTCTCATTCCCCTTTTTGTAAGTTATTTCAAAATCAAATCCAAGAAGTTTTGTTACCCATTTTTGCTGCTCGGGGGAAGATATCTTCTGCTCCAAGAGATATTTTAGGCTTTTATGGTCGGTCTTGATTTGAAAGTATCGCCTGATCAAGTACAATCTCCACCTCGTTGCTGCGCGCACAATGGCGAGCATCTCCTTATCATATGTTGACATATTTTGATCGGAGGGAGATAATGCCTTGCTAGTGTATGCGAGTGGTCGACCATCTTGCATGAGAATGGCTCCAATTCTGACTCCAGATGTGTCGGTCTCAATAATGAAGGGTTGGTTGAAATCTGGTAGGTGTTAGCACCGGCGTCGTCGTCATGGCTGCCTTAAGTTTGTCGAAGGCAGCGGAGGCTCTGTCCAACCATTGGAAGACATCTTTTTCTAGTAAGGAAGTAAGTGGTGCACTAATCTTTCCATAGTTTTTCACGAACTTGCGGTAGTAGCCTGTTAAACCCGGAAAGCCATGTAGCAATTTTATGTTTCTCGAGGTCGGCCAGTTTTGCATTGCTCCAATTTTGAAGGGGTCCACTGCCACACCTTCCTCTGATATGATATGCCCAAGATATTCCACCTTTTGTTGAAGAAAGCAAAAATTCGTGGTTGTTGTGTATTCAAAAGGTGGTTTTCCGTATGTCTTCTTCGCATGCTCGTATTTGATGATACCCGGATCAAAGGTCCAGCTTTGTAAAGATTTGTGCTCCCTTTCATCTAGCAATTCATCTACTATTGGAATAAAGTATTTGTCCTTGATGATTATGCCATTGAGAGGTCGGTAATCAACACATATTCGCCTTGTTCCGTCCTTCTTGCGTACAAGTAGCACCGGCGAAGAGTAGAGGTTGCAACTTGGCTGAATAACTCCTATTTCGAGCATCTCTTTTATAATCCTTTCTATTTCATCCTTCTGGAGATGTGGACACTGATATGGCTGACCATTTGCTGAAGATTTGCCTGGAAGAATCATTATACAATGATCATGCCGATAGGTAAGAGGTAGGTTGCGCGGTTCGTCAAATATATTTAAAAATTCAGCAAGCAAAGGAAGTAGATTTGGATCTTCAAATTCTGTTGGCTCTCCCTTAGTTTGCTACTCAAGTTGTACCAAAAAGCTGCTGCATGCTTTATGCAAAACATTCTCCATTTGTTGTGTGCAAATCGTTGTTATGTCGCCCCCACGTTTCCCGTGCAATGTCACATGTTTCTCCTTACTGTAAAATTTCATAATTAGTTTCATAAAATTCCAAGAAATATCACCTAATGTCGTCAACCATTTAATTCTGAGCATGGCCTCATGATTATTAAGAGGGAGAAGGAAGAAATCTGCAATTATCTCTTGGTCCTGCAGCAATAGTTTCTCCTGCAAGCGCCTATGATCACAATTCAAAATCCGTCCGTCGGTGACCTTAACATCAAACCTGCAGCGATTCTCGATAGGTAATGATATCCGAACAGCAAGCTTACTATTTAGGAAGTTAGTAGTACTGCCCGTGTCGATGAGAACAGTGATTGGTTGTTGTTTGAGAAGGCCTCCAATTTTCATCGTTTGCGGGTTTGAGTAGCTAGCTAGTTTATGTACCGTAACTTCGGTCGGTTGTGGCTCTTCTTCTGCATCTTTTTCTTCATGTTCAAGGCTCTCTTTTGGATATTCAATAACCTCTTCTTCTATCGGTTCAATCATAAGAAGTCCCCCTTTACTACAACGATGCTCACGGCTCCACGGCTCGTCACAATGCCAACATAACCCCTTCGCATATCGCTCCCGAAGCTCTTCTCCTGTTAACCTCTTTGGTGCAGGGACTTGGTCAACAGTAGGGAGGGCTGAGGGCTTCAATATTACTGGTTGAGGAGTGACCCTAGTCCTCCGAGCTTCATGGTTCAATTGCTCCTCTTGATGTCGTGCGAAAGAGATGGCTGCCATAAGCGTATACGGTTGTCGCGCTTTAACTTCTCCTCGGATCTCCGGCTTCAAGCCCTCAATGAAGGTCCTCAATAGCTGTTTTTGAGACCAATCACGAGTTTGATTAGATAACCTTTCAAACCTGGTTTGGTACTCCTGAATGGTGGAGGTTTGTTGGATCTTTGCTAGTTGTTCGTCAATATTCTCGTAATCGGTTGGTCTGAAGCGAATCAGCAGTCCTTCTTTGAATTGACGCCATGAAAGGACTCCATAAGTATGTTCAAACCAGTCAAACCACTGTATAGCATCCCCTTCAAGATGTATAGCTGCAATTTTCACCATAGATACATCCGCGGTTTTGTGATATCGAAAATATCGCTCCGCGCGCGAGATCCAACCAATCGGGTCTCCTTCTTCCCATCTAGGGAAGTCCACTCTCATGCATGGATAGTTAGGGTTGGTCATAGAGCCTACCCTCCCTTGGAAGTCATCTCTTCGGGCTTGGTGTGATTGGGCAAAGCTCTCTCCTTGATATGATTTCTTCGGTCTTAGTGGTCGGCCCAATCTGAGTTCGGTAAAGAGCATCCGAATCTTATCCTCCATTCGCGCCTCCAAGGCTTCGAATTTAGCATTGATTACCTCCTTAGATGCCATAATATATGCCTCCAAATCTATGATGTTAAGATCTCTCTTTTGTTGTTAGGTTAAAGGCATGTATAGGTTGAGAGAAGTGATGGTCAAAAGGGTTGGTGGATTGGTGGATGTAGGCTACGATTTAGGCTTGTTTTGTGGCAGTTTTGGGTGCAGTTTGAGGGTGTGGTTTAGTAGAGTTTTAGGGCTGTGGTTGAATGTTTTGGATCTGTGGTAGATGGTAGCAAAGATTTGATAGAAATCCGTGGAAGTTGCAGCAAGTATGTGCTGTCTTGTAAGAGTAGAATTGTCGTCGAAGAAACAACGGTTTCTCGACGTAATTTCCACCAAAAACTTGAGAGAATTGAGGAGAGAATTGATAGCAAAATCACAGTTTATATGACAGCAAGGATATCTAATTTAATCAAGAAAATTTTGGCAGTATAACAGCAAGGAAATTGGTGCAAGTTGCAATTGCAGAATTATCGTCGAAAAATTTCAGCGGGTTACGATGAAAATTTCCAGCAACATAAAATCATTTTTAGAGATGAATTTCTTAATATATCAATCTTAGATGGAAGCCAAGATGATCTATGAAGTGTATAAGAAATTTCATTCAAAATAGATTGCAAATAGATGGGTTAAGGCAACGATATGCAGCAGAAATTTTCTGCAGTATAGATTTTCAAGTGCAGCAGATTGGACATAAAAGATTAGTAGTTTATATTGAGAATTTTTCGATGAAACCAAAGGAAAATCTACTGTTAGGAAGTGTCAAAGATGTCATAAAAATTTTGTAGAAATTTGGATAGAAAAAGCACAGTAGCAAGATCAAACAGATGGTGCTATGCGGCTTGAATTCTGCAATTCAAGTGTAGCAGATTGGACATAAAAGATCAGTAGTTTATATTGAGAATTTTTTGATGAAACCAAAGGGAAATCCACTGTTAGGAAGTGTCAAAGATGTCATAAAAATTTCAAAGAAATTTGGATAGAAAAAGCATAGTAACAAGATCAAACAGATGGTGCTATGCGGCTAGAATTCTACAATGTATCTTTCGTCGTAGAGATGAAAACTTTGTGACAAAAAGTTTATGCAGCAATATAAGAACGATTTTTTTTTTTTTTTTTTCGAATAAGGATAACTAAATTGCAGCAGTAGTAAGGTAGGAAACCAGAATCTGTTGCAATTCACGGGGAGATCAAAGGATGATCCGCGGTGGTGGAGATGATGGCGGAATTCGGTGATGATCTTTTAAGCAATTGTGGGAATTGCTTTGGATGGTTGTGGAGGGTTGATGGATGGCTGTGGAAAGGCAGCGAGATGCCAAGAATGCTGCTCTGATACCAGGGGATAGAACCCTTGCAGATTCTAAACTTGGGGTTGATCTCTTTAGGGGATCGGCCTCCTTGGAACTCTATAGGGGTTCCTCCCTCCAAGTTGCTGCTCAAAGGCTGCAGAAAAGATTCATCTATTGCTTATCAAAAGAGAAGGAATACATGGCTATTTATAGGGCTTCTAAACCCTAACTCCTAATAGGACTCCTACTTAAGACTCTTACATCTAACCAACTCCTAATAGGACTCCTAGTCAAGACTCCTATTCCCTTACAACTCCTAATTCTTCTCTAAGAAAACACCTCCTACATGAATGTCCCTCTCAATTAGGACTCTCCTAGCTAGAGTCCTAACAGTTTTACATGGATGTCCCTCTCAATTAGGACTCTCCTAGCTAGAGTCCTAACAGTTTTACATGAATGTCCCTCTCAATTAGGACTCTCCAAGCTAGAGTCCTAACAGGGATTTCTCTAGTGATTACAATAGCGTTTTCTTACTTTTAAATACTCTATGCTTATGTAAGTTAACCAGGGATGAGAGAGGTATTTATAGGCTTCAAGTTGATTCAAACTTGGAGCTTAAAAAGGTCTCATCCCAAGTTTCCTGTGTATTGGCGGTACCATCGTCGTTCCTGGGTAGTACTACCATCATAGGATTTGGTACTGGGCGGTACTACCACCGAACAGGGGCGGTAACACCGCTGGCAGCATTACTGCCGGTGGTACCACCACCCAGATTTCCTGGGGTACTGTTCCCCAGGTGGTGCCATCGCTGGCCAAGGTTTTAGCACCCTAGTTGGGCCTTGAATTCGGCCCAAACCAGCCTAACTTTGAGCCCAGTTGGCCCCTAACAGAGTTGATGGGATTATTTCCTAATCCCAACTCTAGTTATGTGCTAACTACGATTCCTAAGACATATTCTAAGCAAGATAAGTCAGATTCCTTCCGGCAATCTTCCGGTGAACTTCCGACGATCTCTTAGATATGTTCCGGCGAACTCCCGACAAAGTCCTAGAATTCACGATGATCTTCTTGGCGAGTTCCGATAAGCTTCTTTGGCAAGCTCCTGGACTTCTCGGTTGGTTCTGGTAGAACTTCCAACGAACGTCCGGACTTCCGACGAACTCTCGAACTCCCAACGAAATCGCGTTCTTTACTCCGAGACTTCATTTTGCTTTATGCCTTGCTATCATAGTTAATCTTACACACACAAAATACACTTTGATCTAGACAATTATTACTAAGCATGAATCATGTTGTCCGGCATATCATTGGTCCATCGACGCTTCGTCCGATTCTTCGGTGCATTGTCCTCTCTTACTGCCTATTGCCTAATCGGCCAGTTGACCTCCGCAACTCCGATATCCTTAGCGCAATATCTGCTCTTCTTGGCCCGATGCTCGAATTCATGGCCCGAAGCCTTCTGTCAATATGTCGACCGATCCTTCGGCCCAACGTCCAATCTTCTGACATGTTTTCCACTAACCCAATATGATTCTTCCTGATTTAATTGTCTCTCCCTGATCGAAGCATCCTGCATCACTCAAAACGCAGATTAAATCATAAACACTTATCAATTTGTTTCATCATCAAAATATGAGATTCAGCATATTTTGGGCCCTAGCCATGTCACAATCAACACCACGCCATGCCACCGCTAGGTCAGCAAGTGGAGCACTCCCATGCGTCGAGCCAGAATTCGTACCAAGGTGTTCCTAAGTACGTCCCATCTCGAAAAGCTCGGGACAGTGTTATATGGCGCCGTTCCGCGCGTCCCGGGATGATGGCCGCACAAAGGTACCATGTCGCCCCTTGAGGATCGACCGCTATGCCAAACCCACGTATGGCCGACCCTCATACAATAGTATAAAAACCCTGGCCGGCATCTGGCCACGGAGAGAGAAAAAAGTAGAGAACCAAGCACTAACTTACTCGTTGAGGGGTCAAAGTCGAGAACCACCTGACAAGGGACTTCCTACAGGAGAGCGGCCACCCCCCCTAGGCGCAACCATCCCGATCGAGAGGCATCTTCCTCCAGACGGATCCGACATCCTGATCGGCACCCAGGGCTTTCCGTCCAGGAGAACGGACACCCCCGAGACACGACCGTCTCGATTGAGAGACACCAACTAACATCCCGATGATAGCGCCCCGACTTGCAATCGATCGACCTCGCTAACCCATTCGGCCGACCACTGACTCTCGACATCGACCCATGGACCAAGCCGTGCTGACTCATCAACCACGGCACATCAGTTCACCAATTTTTTTGGCACTAGAAGGAGGGTCATGACGCAGGAGTATCCCGCAGGAGCTCTCCCCGAGGGAGAACCACCAGCCGGTCACCCCCCTATCAGACTCGGAGATCAGCCCCTCCTCGTCCTCAAAGACGGGATCTCGACCTTGATGCCAGATCGCTACTGGAGCCAGTTTAATGATCTGGGATTTTCTCCCCCCGAATATACCACAAGACCCTTGGTCGTTTCGCCCGAGGCGTTCCTCGGCTTGGCCAAGCAAGTACAAGCCTTGGCGGGAATGATGTAGATGATCATCCCGCTCATGCCATAGATTATGCAACTAGCGACTCCCCCGACCAACCCAACGCAGCAAAGACCGAGTAGGGAGCAACTCGGGATGGGAGAAGCCCAAGAGCAGACAATAAATTCGAGAGGCCTACCCGAGCAAAGCATGCCTGCACCCTACCGGATCGCTCCGCCCCGCCCCGAGATGATACCATATCATCCGACTCGGTGGATGACTCATTCAGGATCCAGCTGTCCATGGTCAACCGATGTGTTGATGAGTTCCAGTGCGAATTCCAAAAGTCGTAGGGTGAGATGGGTGGAGGTAGCTCGGGTGGATCCCCCTTTACTCAGGAAATACAAGACAAGCCTGTACCGCTCAACTTTAGGCTACCAGCATTGGAAACGTACGACGGTGGCTTCGACCCTGTGGAACATGTCGTCGCGTTCCGAGTTCAGATGGCCCTCTATGGCACCTCGGATGCACTGATGTGTCGGGCATTCCTGACTACCTTTAGAGGATCGGCACGAGCATGGTTCAGCCAATTGCGCCCATGCTCGGTCTCATCCTTTGATCAGCTCGCAAGGGAGTTTGAGCAAAACTTCCTGGCTAGTGTGCGGCCCAAGCCTTCCATCGCCACCCTGCTCGCGTTATCCCAATGCGAAGACGAATCACTCTCCAAATTTGTGGCACGCTTTGCCACTAAAATCCGATGATTCTCGAACTCTCACCCTTCTTTAATCATACAGGTGTTTCTGATGGGCATGAGACCCTCGAGGTTCTTCTGGTCACTGATTGAGAAGCCACCCACTATCATCCCCGAGATGCTACAACGTGCCAACTAGTACATCACCGCCGAAGCCATAATGGCAGGGAGGCGCGAGGATAATAAGAGGCCAAGGATGGAGTAGGCCTGAGGAGCAGCTTCGGTGCCACCAATGCAGCCTCGTAGGAGGCCCGACCGACCCAAGCTGTTACTCCCGAGGCCCTCACCTCTGCCTCTAAACACGTCCCATATCGAGATCTTTCTCTAGATCAAGGAGAAAGGTCTCTTACGGCAACCCAATCCCCTAAAGGCTACTCATAAGGACCGATCTAAATATTGCAGGTTCCATCGGGACTACGGCCATGATACGAAAGACTACCGCGACCTCTAAAATCAAATCGAGGAACTAATCCAAAGAGGTCACCTAGGGCGCTACCTCAAGGAACCAGGAGAAGCAAGTCTGCGCCCTAAGGGTCCTATCGAGAGGTAGATTAATGTCATTATTGTTGGGAAATCTTGGGGGCGACATCAGATGCGCAGCGGAAGAACAAGAAAACAAAATCCCCGATTCCCAAAAAGATGTTCGTCGTCGTGCGAAGATTGGTGCGCAAAATCCGTGAAACTCAAAACTGCATATAGAGTAGATTGTGTTACCTAGGGAGATTGTATATCCCTATTTCCTTGCATATCCTTAGGAGAGAGTGGAGGAGGTCAAGCGTCCTCCTCTCTAGCGGTGATCCACATAGCAGGGTTGCGACGACGCTCCTCAAAACTCCAGGCCTGCTCTGAGGTGGAGAGGGAGAGGAGAATAGGAAAGGCAAGCAAAGGCTCTAGCCTTTGAGGCTCTGAATCCCTCCTATTTATAGAGGTCCCCTGTCAAACCCTAATGGGTCCTCCCCTAGTGGGTATTGGATCTGCATCCAATAAGACAAGGGCTCCATCGGATATCTCATATCAGAACCTCTACTCATCGCAATGCCTACCATATATGTGTGACCCTCTAGGCCCAATATCGAGCTGGCCGTGAGTCATACCTGTCAGAACTCCTTCTACTATATGTGTGTGACCCTCTGTAATAATTCACTCGACTCATCGACTATGGACGTACTAGGCCACTACGCCGTAGTCCCTAGACGATATAGGTGAATCCAATCCATTGGACCTGTCTATCCTTAGTTACTGTGTACCTATAGTCCCTCATCCCTTTGATATCCCAGAGACCGTATATCGAGCATGGTGCTATCAGACCCATACGGTTTCTACTCGAGTCTCGCTCTAATCGGATTCTCCCGGAGAACTCTTTCTCTCTCAACCCGAATGACCCTGGCCAGGGATTTGTCTGAGCAAGAATACATGGGATATTCCTCTCATGACGCCGAGAGTGGATGATCCTCTATCGACACTCAATAGCCCTCGTAAGATCGACTACCACTCCCAATGACCAGTTGTACTAGATATGGGACAGCCAAACCTATAAGTCTGGTATTAATGAGTGGAACACTCATACAGGACATCTTTGGTGTCTCAAGTCTAAGGACCAGATACACCACTAGGACTACGGAATCGCCGTCTGACAATAAGGCATCATCAACCATCCAACATTCCGTAAGCGGATCAATCAGTGAACTCATTATCCAATGAGCACCTATACTGTATCCCTAGTGTCCCTACACGAGCATTTATGAGACCAGCTGTGATAGGGGTAAAAAACTGATTTGACATAACACCCCAGATTTGACGTAATGCCCCCCCCACGTCGGACGCCCCGTGCGGCACACTACTCTAGAACAAGCATTAACAACGACATGACGCGCCACCATACCCAAACAGCCTCCTCGGCTGATCCCCCATGGCCGGCCAAGGCAAGCGAAGGCGCTGACTGACACCCCCCATACCCTGTGGCAGCTCGGCCTTCCACGCAACGACCGCGACGACAAACGCCGTCAGAGGCACGACCCTGCCCCGGCAGGGTGGCCCATCAGGTAACATCAAACTTCATCTGTAAATACCCTGGCTCCCAACAGGAAGGGGGGGACAATCTCACTAAAAAACTCCTCTCCGCATCACTGACTTGATCATCGGAGGGGTCGGGCCGAGCCACCGACCCGACCTGTGCGCAGGTACATGGCCGCCGCCGAATCCACTTGGCGTCGCAGAACTTTCCAGGCCAGATCCCCCGCGGCAGCCACCACAATATCCCAAGGGGAGCCACGTCTGATCCCAGCCATTTGGAGCTCTGAACTAGCCGCGTCGACCCCGAGGTCACGGCTTAAAAAGTTACTTACCGTAACAAGCTGCATCCATCATATGGACGGGTATACAGCACACCAGTCTGTCCGGTTATCACGATGTCCCTCTCGAGTAACCTATGACCGGGATTATTTAGGATATGTGTTTAAAGGTGAATCGATCTCATTATCGTGATCTCATCACGATCCGATTCCCATTACACAAATCCAAGGATATCATAATATATATATATGCACATATGCAATAGTTATAAAGTGATATACGCCAAAATATAATAAGCAAAAAGATTCTGTATTAAGTCACACGTGTCATCACTCACGTGATTGGCTTGTTGGGCACCTATGACTAGCAATCTCCCACTTGACCTAAAGCCAATCATCTATATGTCTGATCCCCATCAGACCCCTGTGACGCTCAAAGACAAAATGAGACAACGGCTTTGTCAGTGGATCTACATTGTTATCTTCGGATGGAACTCTTTCCACTACTACATCTCCTCGGGTTACGATCGCTTTGATAAGCTGGAACCTCCTCAGAACACTTCTGATAAGACCCTGGTTCCCTTTTTTCAATAATCGCCCTATAGTTGTCGCAATATAAGGAAGTCGACTTCTCGCTATCCGGAACGACTCCCAAATCTGTGATGAACATCTTCAACCAGACTCCCTTCTTTGCTGCATCTGATGCAGCAATATACTCCGCCTATGTGGTCGAGTCAGCAGTAGTATCTTGCTTGGAACTCTTCCAGCACACTGCTCCTCCATTTAAGGTGTACACATACTCTGAATTCGACTTGCTATCATCGACGTTAGACTGAAAACTTGAGTCTATGTAGCCTTCAACCTTAAGGCTACTACCTGCATATACTAGTAAAAGATCTTTAGTCCTTCTCAAGTACTTAAGGATACACTTTACTACTTTCCAGTGCTCCAAGCCTGGATCCGCCTAATACCTGCTCGTGACACTCAGAGCATGCGCTATATCAGGCCTAGTACATAGCATGACATACATGATAGACCCTATTGCTGAGGCATAAGGTATCATATCCATATTCGCCCTTTCTTGGAATTTTCCATGCCAAACCTTTTGACAATGGTTTCTATGTACCTGGACTGGGACAAGCCAAGCATCCTCTTGGATCTATCTCTATAGATTCTAATCCCCAAGGTATAGGATGCTTCCCCTAAGTCCTTCATGGAGAAGTGTCTAGATAACCAAGCCTTTACTATGGATAGCATCCCTACGTCATTCCCAATGATGAGGATGTCATCCATATATAACACCAAAAAGGTGATAGCGCTCCCACTTACCTTCCTGTACACACAAGGCTTATCTTCGTTCTTAACGAAGTCATAAGATCTGATTGCCTCATCAAATCTTATGTTCCAACTTTGGGAAGCTTGCTTTAGTCTATAAATGGATCTAAGCAACCTACACACCTTATCTAGGCAGTTCTTGGACATGAATCCCTCAGGTTGCATCATATACACCTCCTCCTCGAGGTTCGCATTGAGGAATGAGGTTTTCACATCCATCTGCCAGATCTCATAATCATAGTGTGCTGCAATAGCCAATAGAATTCTGATGGATTTTAGCATTGCTACGGGTGAGAAGGTTTCATCGTAGTCAACACCTTGCCTTTGACGATACCCCTTAGCCACTAGCCTTGCTTTATAGGCCTCTACCTTTCTATCTACTCCAATCTTTTTCTTAAAGATCCACTTGCAACCGATGGGTATAATATCTTCGGGCGCATCAACTAGGTTCTAAACCTTGTTGGAGTACATAGAAACCATCTCAGAATTCATGGCTTCTTGCCACTTCTCAAAGTCTATACTCATAATAGCCTCCTCGTAGGTCTGAGGATCAATATGCTCAACATCCTCTCCTCTAATATGTCCCACATATCTCTTAGGAGGATGAGATACTCTATCAGACCTGCGTAAAGTTGAAACTTGTGTATTAGGTACCTGAACAAACTCGGGTTGTAGAGTGGTGCTTGAGCTTGGTTCTCCAACCTCGCTCAACTCTATCATTCTCCCACTATCTTTGCTAAGAATATGTTCATTCTCAAGTAACACTGCTCTCTTAGCTACAAAGACCTTTTGGTCCTCGAGATGATTGAAATAATACCCACAAGTTTCCTTGGGGTATCCCATAAATTTACATCGCTCTGTCCTTGATTCTAATTTATCGGGGTTGTGTCTTTTAACGTGAGCAGGGCAACCCCAAATCTTAACAACCTTAAGATCAGGCTTCTTCCCTTTCCATATCTCATATGGTGTAGACACTACCGACTTAGTTGGAACTCTGTTCAGAAGGTAAGCTGTAGTCTCTAGGGCATATCCCTAGAATAAGATGGGTAGGTCAGCAAAATTCATCATGGATCGTACCATATCTAATAGCGTATGATTCCTCCTTCCAAAGACACCATTGAGCTGAGGTGTATAAGGAGGTGTCCATTGGGATAATATCCCATGGTCCTTGAGGAACTGAGTAAATTCTGTACTTAAGTACTCATCTCCTCGATCTGATCGAAGAGTTTTGATACTCTTTCTAGTCTGGTTCTCCATCTCATTCTTATACTCTTTGAATTTCTTAAAAGCCTCAGACTTGTACTTCATTAAGTACACATATCCATACCTTGAGAAATCATCAGTAAAGGTAATGAAGTAGGAGTAACCACCAATGGCATGAGTTGACATGGGTCCACATACATCACTATGTATGAGTTCCAACAGCTCAGTGGCTCTCTCTCCAGTTCCACTAAATGGAGAGTTGGTCAGTTTTCCACGAAGGCAAGGCTCGCAAGTTGCATATGACACATAGACGAATGGATCTAGATATCCATCATTTAGCAACTTTCATTCCCTCATGGATATGACCTAGCCTACAATGTCATAGGTATGCACTGTTCACCTCATCTTGTTTCCTCTTAGACACTTACATTCATGATATATGGAGTAGTGTCTTGCATAAACAAACCTTTATGCAATATTCCTCTCGTCAATCTCCCCCCGGCTTTGCTAGAATTTACAACAAATTGTAGATGTGATAAGCAATACTGGTATCCAATACCAATGTACTATCACAAAAATCTGACAATTGGAGATTGATCATGATGTACCTGAAGCTTCTCCAAGCTTCTATTTCACCATTGCTGTAAGGTACTCTTTGCAGTTTCTCTTCCAGTGCCCATCTTTACCATAGTGGAAGCACTGGCCTTTGTCCTTTGCTGGGTCTTTCTTAGCAACCTTTGCTTTACCTGGTCTGCCCTTGCCCTTTCCCTTCTTAAGGGACCTTTCTGCTTTCCTTTTCTTTTTGATCTCACCAGTGTAGAGAATTGGCTTCTCTTTGTTAATAGTACTCTTGCCTCCCTCAACATATTGAGGAGCTTTGAGAGAGTCACCTCAAGCTTGTTCATATTAAAATTCATTATGAACTGTAAAAAGGAATCTGGTAGGGACTGAAGCACAATGTCCACACACAAGTTATCCTCTAGGACCATTCCTAGACCTGTGAGTTTCTCTATCCACTCAATCATCTTTAGGACATGGTTTTGAATCGGTGTCCCCTCAGTCATCCTAGCGCGGAAGAGGCTCTTGGATATCTCATATCGCTGAGTCCTTCCCTGTTCCTCAAACAATTTGCGGACATGTAGGAGAATGGATCTGGCATCCATCTTTTCATGTTGTCTCTGTAACTCAGGAGTCATAGAGCCCAACATATAGCACTGAGCAAGAGTGGAGTCATCAATGTACTTCACGTAGCAAGCGATCTCATCCTCGCTTGCCCCTTCTTCGGGCGTAGGCATCACTGTATCAAGGACGTACACGATTTTTTCCGCTGTGAGAACAATTCTCAAGTTACAGAGCCAATCCGTATAATTTGGACGAGTGAGGCGGTTGACATCAGGTATGCCACATAAGGGATTTGAAAGCGATATTTTCTAAAATAAAGATGCAGCGGAAATGAATAACATGCAGATTTTGCAAGAAATAAACTATCAAGATATGAACTTCTATCTTAATATGCTCCCACTATTTTACTAACGAGTCACGCGATACCCTCAGCACGTGAAACAGAAGTCTCCGGCAGACTTCTAGTTGGGATCGGGATCCAATCAGCGTCTTAGTGTAACCTCGAGGGACTCGACCAATCACACTAAGCCTAAAAGGTAGGCAACTCTTGCCGATCACAACTCCTTGTGATTCCCGTCCTGTTCGGCCTCCGAATCACCATGGCCTCGAGGGACTCGACCAACCATGATGCTCGGTTAAGTCAACACCTTCGTTACAAGATGAGTCTGATTTGATGATATACCCTCGAGGGACTCGACCAAGCATACCATGCCCTCAGGTCACTGGTGACATCTCTATGTCATAAGCAAGATAGCGAATCGCGATATAGGTGAGTCTCGAGGGACTCGACCAACTCAACCTACACCGGGAATCGATTCCTACTTATAACGATGGAATGCCACGTGGGTCAATCTAATTGCCTCACGTTAACTGACTTAATATTATCGAGAGATGTTTCTATGATTTGGTCTCATAATATGACATGTCACACATATACATATTTAATATATATCTACATCGCATGCAAATATATATACATATCTAGTATGTGTATAAGCAATCACACCAGATGATCATGGACCACAACCTAATATGATTAGGCCCGAACCAGTAGGCCTAATCACTCACATCAAGATCTATGTGTGCAACGGTGCATCTCCATGCCCTGTAATCGTCCATCTCGTCCTCATCGGTTCCGTCGACATCTTGATGCATCTTCATGCATCACGATCATCCGTCTCATGGTCCCGCTATCGCATCCACGCTCCCGCTGCGCCTTCTCATGTGATTACAACTTAATCATAGGCACGCAGGCCCGACAATAAACGAGAAATATAATGGAGGCTCGCAAACCTCAATAATAATAATCACAAGTACACACATCACACGGTCCATGATCATCCGTCCACACATCATACATCATATGTATAAATAATCATCATCATGTAGGACTACTAGATAATAATAAAAATAATAATCAACTAAACCTTTTAATTAATTAATATTTTCTGAAATTAGGGACATGAAGGGAATTTCTCAATTCTTAAGGGTATTTTTGTAATTTGGACAAAAGAAAGAAACTGGAATTTTTTAAATTCACAGGGGTAAAACTATCTTTTTACCCAAAACCCTAATTCCCTCTTACTGCTGCCACCGCCGCCACCCTGCTGGCGGCAGCCTGTGCGGCGGGGCGAGGGCGCTGCCCTCGCTTGCAGGCGGAACGCACGCTAGCGACGTTGCCGCTGTAGGTGGGCGCCCCCGTGGGCGCTGCCGCTGTAGGTGGGCGCCCCCGTGGGCGCTGCCGCCTCCGCGGGCGATTCTGCCGGCGGGGCAACGCCCGCAGGTGGTGCTGTCCCGCCGGGCGGCCGCCCTTATGGGGGGGGGGGGGGGGTTTCGCCCGCGGGAGCAGCGGCGGCAGGCGCCGCTGCCCTACGGTGTCTCACCTCGCGGGAGAAGCGGTCGCAGGCACCTCTGCCCGCGGGTTGCCAGCCCCGCCGGACGCAAGCCTACTGCAAGCAGGCCGTCGGCCGGCTGCTGTAGGCGCAGCCCCTGTGCTGCCTGCCTTCGGCTACGCTGCACGCACGCAGATCGAGGATAGCAAATGTTGCTACCCTTCCTTGTTTTTGCGTCAACGATTTTGACATCAAAATTGTTCCTAAACACAACACACGCAGTTCATAACCAATCATTCGCATGAACAACCTGGCTCTGATACCATTGTTGGGAAATCTTGGGGGAGACATCACATGCGCAGCGGAAGAACAAGAAAACAAAATCCCCGATTCCCAAAAAGATGTTCGTCGTCGTGCGAAGATTGGTGCGTAAAATCCGCGTAACTCAAAATTGCGTATAGAGTAGATTGTGTTACCTAGGGATATCGTATATCCCTGTTTCCTTGCAGATCTTTAGGAGAGGGTGAAGGAGGTCAAGCGTCCTCCTCTCTAGCGGTGATCCACACAGCAGGGTTGCGACGACGCTCCTCAAAACTCCAGGCCTGCTCTGAGGTGGAGAGGGAGAGGAGAATAGGAAAGGCAAGCAAAGGCTCTAGCCTATGAGGCTCTGAATCCCTCCTATTTATAGAGGTCCCCTGTCAAACCCTAATGGATCCTCCCCTAGTGGGTATTGGATCTGCATCCAATAAGACAAGGGCTCCGTCGGATATCTCATATCAGAACCTCTACTCATCGTAATGCCTACCATATGTGTGTAACCCTCTAGGCTCAATATCGAGCTGGTCGTGAGTCATACCTGTTAGAACCCCTTCTACCATATGTGTGTGACCCTCTGTAATAATTCACTCGACTCATCGACTACGGACGTACTAGGCCATTACGCCGTAGTCCCCAAACGATACAAGAGAATCTAATCCATTGGACCTGTCTATCCTCAGTTACCGTGTACCTATAGTCCCTCATCCTTCTGATATCCCAGAGACTGTATATCGAGCATGGTGCTGTCAGACCCATACAGTTTCTACTCGAGTCTCGCTCTAATCGGATTCTCCCGGAGAACTCTTTCTCTCTCAACCTGAATGACCCTGGCCAAGGATTTGTCTGAGCAAGAACACATGGGATATTCCTCTCATGATGCCGAGAGTGGATGATCCTCTATTGACACTCAATAGCCCTCGTAAGGTCGACTACCACTCCCAATGACCAGCTGTATTCGATATGGGACAACCAAACCTATAAGTCTGGTATCAAAGAGTGGAGCACTCATACAGGACATCCTTGGTGTCTCAAGTCTAAGGACTAGATACACCACTAGGACTACGGAATCGCTGTCTGACAATAAGGCATCATCAACCATCTAGCATTCCGTAAGCGGATCAATCAGTGAACTCATTGTCCAATGAGCACCTGTACTGTATCCCTAGTGTCCCTACACGAGCAACTATAAGACCAGCTGCAGCTATCATATGGACGGGTATACAGCACACCAGTCTGTCCGGTTATCACGATGTCCCTCTCGAGTAACCTATGACCGGGATTATTTAGGATATGTGTTTAAAGGTGAATCGATCTCATTATCGTGATCTCATCACGATCCAATTCCCATTGCACAAATCCAAGGATATCACAATATATATATACACATATGCAATAGTTATAAAGTGATATACGCCAAAATATAAAAAGCAAAAAGATTCTGTATTAAGTCACACGTGTCATCACTCACGTGATTGGCTTGCTGGGCACCTATGACTAGCAATTATCGGTGGACTCGCTGCCAGTGGTAGCAGCTCGACAGGAAGGAAGGCCTACACCTGTAGCATGATGGAAAAACTCCCTAGACCCGGGCTCGAGCCCGAAATCACTTTCGGAACCGAGGAGGTCGAACGCTCCCACCACGACGACGCTTTGGTGATCTCCATCTGGATCGCCAACGCTTAGGTCAAAAGAGTAATGGTTGACACCGGGAGATTTGCCGACGTGCTATACCTCGACGCCTTTAAGAAGCTCGGCTTCACCAATGAAGATCTCACTCCCATGAACTCATCGTTCACAGGATTCACTGGAGATTCCATCACCATCGGGGAAGAGTCGAGAGCTAAGACGATAATGACTACCTTCATGGTAGTCAATCTACCCTCGGCTTACAACGTCATCCTTGGCCGCCCAATGCACAACAAACTGAAAGCGATAGATTCCACCTACCACCGAACCATCAAATTTCTAACTTCGGTAGGGGTCGGGGAATCCTGAAGCGACCTAGGAGAATAAAGGCGATTGTGGACAATCTCCCTATCACATCAAAACATCATATTACAATGCTCACAAAGACAATAACAAAGTGTTGTTCCTCTCATATTGAATCAATAGTGGATAAGAACCATCGAATTAGGTCATCTTAAACTATATGGGATTTTTTGTTGTGGACAATCCGCACAAACTGCAATTTCAAAGGCTTGCATGAAATACAAAGAGGAAATATATATGTATATATATATATATACATATATATATACATACATATATCCATATACATACATATATATATATATATATATATACATACATATATCCATATACATACATATATATACATATATATATATATATATATATATACATATACATATATACATATATATACATATATACATATATATACATATATATGTATATATACATATACATATATACATATATATGTATATATGTACATATATATGTATATATATATATATGTATGTACATATATATATACATATATATGTATATATATATATGTACATACATATATATATATATATACATATACATATACATATAATATATATGTATATATACATATATATATGTATGTATATATATGTATATATACATATATATATGTATATGTATATGTATATATATATGTATGTATATATATATATATATGTATGTATGTATGTATGTATAAATTTTAGGAGAAGGTCTCTATCTTGAAATTTTTTGGAAATGGTAATCAATCAAGTTTTTTGCTCTCTTAATCTATCTGATTAACTGAAATCTAAGATAACTTTTACTTTGTTCTCATTTATCTTAGATTGAGAATTTGTCCAATAAATTTGCTATCCAAATTGGTAATGACTTTAACAATTAATGTATATTGAATCTCAACTAAATCAAAATATATTTGATAAGGGACCACCTGGCCAGCATTGGTGTAGCCCATAGTCATGCAAGGAATTATTTGGGAGATTTGGATCAAGCGCCAAAGAGTTTTGCCCTTTTGGAGCTCGTGAGCTCCATAAGGCACCTTTGAGGGTAAGGGAGACCCAGCGAACTTATGAGTCCTTGGTTCCCATACTCCTCAACCAATGTGGGACTAAATGGCCTTATCAGTGACCCCCCTCTCACAGGGGAGCCAAGGGCTCAGGGCCTCATGGTGTGCGCCAATCTGTTAGTTAACAAAGGTACCGTAACTGATGAGTCAGCATGGTTAGGCCCACATGCCGACGTCGGGAACTTCTGGTGGGAATGCGAGGGTTGACTTTCCAAGGTCCGCCGACCCCGAGCTTCGTTTGTAGGAAGACGTGTCCGCTCGTCTCTAGGATAGATGGTGACCTTCCACACCACGTGGGCTCCTCTTTGGAATGGGAGACGAGACTGGCACCTGTCAAATCCGAGCCATTAGGTCACCCTCCTCTGCGTATTGGGAGACGACTTTGGGGTGAAGGCGTCTGTGGCTTGATGACGACCACCTCCTTGCAAAAAGGCCTTCATCAGGTGTGTCCCGACTTTGGCCCCTCCGACAAGCAAGTTAGATTGGTTTTTATTCCCTTTTTTTTCCTCCTCCTCCTCCCTTCCTGGATCAGGTCGGGGGTATTTTGTTAGGACTCTAGCTAGGAGAGTCCTAATTGAGAGGGACATTCATGTAGGAGGTTTTTTCTTAGAGAAGAATTAGGAGTTGTAAGGGAATAGGAGTCTTGAGTAGGAGTCCTATTAGGAGTTGGTTAGAAGTAAGAGTCTTAAGTAGGAGTCCTATTAGAAGTTAGGGCTTAGAAGCCCTATAAATAGCCATATATTCCTTCTCTTTTCATAAGCAATAGATTAATCTTTTCTGCAGCCTTTGAGCAGCAACTTGGAGGGAGGAACCCCTATAGAGTTCCAAGGAGGCCGATCTCCTAAAGAGATCAACCCCAAGTTTAGAATCTGCAAGGGTTCTAACACCTGGTATCAGAGCAGCGTTCTTGGCATCTTGCTACCCTTCCACTGCCATCCATCAACCCTCCATAATCGCCTAAAGCAATTCCTACAATTGCTTAAAAGATCATCGCCAAATTCCACCATCATCTCCACCACCGCAGATCATCCTTTGATCTCCCCGTGAATTGCAATAGGTTCTGGTTTCCTACCTTACTGCTGTTGCAATTTAGTTATCCCTATTCGAAAATCCAAAAAAAAAAAAAAATTTCGTTCCTATATTGCTGCAAATTTTCATCGTAAGTTGCTGAAATTTTTCGACGAGAATTATGTTATCGCAACTTACACCAATTTTCTTGCTGTTATTGTCGAAATTTTCTTGATTAAATTAGACATCCTTCCTGTCATATAAACTGAGATATTGTTGTCAATTCCCTCCTCAAATCTCTCAAATTTTTTGTGGAGATTTCGTCGAGAAACCGCTATTTCTTCGACGATAATTCTGCTCTTACAAGACAACATAATTCTGCATAAAACTTTCATTGATTTCTATCAAACCTATACATGCCTTAAACCCATCAACAAAAGAGAGATCTTAACATCACAGATTTGGAGTCATATACTATGGCATCTGAGGAGGCAATCAATGCTAAATTTGAAGCCTTTGAGGCACGAATGGAGGATAAGAATTCAGACTCTCCTTACTGAATTCAGTTTGGGCCGACCACCAAGCCTAAAGAAATCACATCAAGGAGAAAGCTCTAATCAATCACATCATGCCCAAAGAGATAACTTCCAAGAGAGGGGAGGCTCTATGACCGACCCCAACTATTCGCGCGTGAGAGTGGACTTCCCTAGATGGGAAGAAGGAGACCCAATTGGTTGGAGACCCAACTATTCGCGCGATATTTTCGGTACCATAAAACTGCGGATGCATCCATAGTGGAAATTGCAGCTATACATCTTGAAGGGGATGTCATACAATGGTTTGACTGGTTTGAACACACTTATGGAGTCCTTTCATGGCGACAATTCAAAGAAGGACTACTGATCCGCTTTAGACCAACTTATTACGAGAACATTGACGGACAACTAGCAAAGATCCGACAAACCTCCACCATTCAGGAGTACCAAACCAGGTTTGAAAGGTTATCTAATCAAACTCATGATTGGTCTGAAAAATAGCTATTGGGGACCTTTATTGAGGGCTTAAAGCCGGAAATCCAAGGAGAAGTTAAGGCGCGACAACCATACACGCTTATGGCAGCCATCTCTTTCGCACGACTTCAAGAGGAGCGATTGAACCATGAAGCCCGGAGGACTAGGATCACTCCATGACCTACAATACTAAAGCCCTCATCCCCCCCTACTATCAATAGAGTCCCTGCACCAAAAAGGTTAACAAGAGAAGAACTTCGGGAGCGATATGCGAAGGGGTTATGTTGGCATTGCGACGAGCTGTGGAGCCACGAGCATCACTGTAAAAAAGGTAGACTTCTTATGATTGAACCAGTAGAAGAAGAGGTCATTGAACATCTAGAAGAGAGCCTTGAACATGAAGAAGAAGATATGGAAGAAGAGCCACAGCCGACCGACATTACGGTATACGCACTAGCCAGCTACTCAAACCCGCAAACGATGAAGGTTGGAGGCCTTCTCAAACAACAGCCGATCACTGTTCTCATCGACACGGGTAGCACTAATAACTTCCTAAATAGTAAGGTTGCTGCTCGGATGACACTGCATATTGAAGGTTGCAGTAAGTTCGATGTAAAGGTTGCCGACGGCAGAATCCTAAAGTGCGACCAAAGATGCCCGCAGGTGAAACTATTACTGCAAGACCAAGAAATTATCACCGATTTCTTCCTCCTACCAATCGATAACTATGAGATAGTGCTTGGTATAGAATGGCTGACTACACTAGGTGATGTCTTTTGGAACTTTTCTAAATTAATTATAAAATTCTACTGTAAGGGCAAACAGATCATCCTACGCGGGAAGCGCGGAAGCAACGTTACCACTGTTTCGACCCAACGAATGGAGAAAGTTTTGCACAAGGTAAATGGTGGCTTTTTGATGCATCTTCAGCCACAACTAGAAGAGAAGAAAATAGAAATTGAAGATCAAAATCTTGCCCGATTGCTTACTGAATTTGCCGACATATTTGCTGAACCGCGCGGTCTTCCTCCTTCTCGGCAACATGACCATCGAATTCCAATCCTTCCAGGCAAGCCACCAGTGAACACTCGACCGTACCGATATCCTCACCTCCAGAAAGATGAAATCGAAAAGATCATAAAGGAGATGCTTGAAACAAGGGTGATTCGGCCAAGTTGCAGCCCCTATTCCTCACCGGTGCTACTTGTACGCAAGAAGGATGGAACTTGGCGGATGTGCATCGACTACCGAGCTTTAAATGGCATCACCTTCAAGGACAAGTACCCAATACTAGTGGTGGATGAACTTCTTGATGAATTGAAAGGCGCTCGAGTCTTCACGAAGTTGGACCTCCGATCCGGTTAGCACCAAATTCGGGTATGTGACGATGACATTCCAAAAACTGCATTTCGAACACATGATGGCCATTATGAATTCTTGGTAATGCCTTTTGGACTCACTAATGCTCCTTCAACCTTTCAAAGTCTCATGAACGATATTTTTCAAAGCTTTCTTCGTAAATTTGTGCTGGTATTTTTCGATGATATTCTCATTTATAGCCCTTCTCTTGAGACTTACTTTCAGCATTTACGGATTGTTTTGACGATCCTTCGGGAGAATACTCTTTTTGTTAAGCAACCAAAGTGCAGCTTTCTCCAGCAAAAAGTAGAGTACCTTGGGCATATAATATTAGAAGGAGTGGCGGGAGACCCAACAAAAATTGAGACAATGCAAGGCTGGTCGAAACCTACAAACGTGAAATTACTACGGGGGTTCCTTGGACTAATGGGCTACTACCGAAAATTTGTTAAGGACTATGGGAAGATCAGTGCACCACTCACTTCTTTACTAAAAAAAGATGCTTTCCAATGGTTGGACAAAGCCTCTGCTGCCTTCGACAAACTTAAAGCAGCCATGACAATGACGCCGGTGCTTGCGCTACCAAATTTCAAGAAACCCTTCATCATTGAGGTCGATGCATCTGGAGTCGGAATTGGAGCCGTTCTCATGCAAAATGGTCGACCATCACATACACTAACAAGGCATTATCTCCCTCCCATCAAAACATGTTAGTATATGATAAGGAGATGCTTGCCATTGTACACACAATAACAAGGTGGAGACCCTACATGATCGGCCGGCGATTTCAAATTAAAACTGACCATAAATGTCACGCCCCTCAAAATAACGACAATATTAAAATTTTCATCACAACTAATCCAGGATCCAAACACACATTTGAGGTCACTAAGAAAACATTCAGATCAAAATTTCACATCTATAGTCTACAAATTTATAAACCCTGTGCAGTTCATAAACATACCACACAATCACTCGATAATTCATACAATCTGAACTCAACTCATCAAAATAATAACCACAACATAATTTCACAAGTGGGGAAGTCTATGCAGTCACCAAACCAACGTTTACCATAAGTTCATATCATTACATGAATTTAACTTAACATTCAAAAATCCTAAACATGAAGGGTCCTTTAACTTACACAAAATCCATGGGTTTAGATTCATCATCAACATTTCATTAGATACAGAGTGGCTTATACAACAAATACATATATGCTAATAAAGATCTGCCCAAAATCTTCTAACTTTCCACTGCCTCAGCCCAATCTTAACATTTAAGCAAGCGGTACGCTATCCTGAAAAATTTATCAACAAACGGGGTGAGCATAAAGAGCTCAGCAAGTGACTAACATATCCATATCGAAATAGGACAATTTCCAAAGAGATAAAGTTTCACAATACAAGGCAGAATGTACGAATTCGTAGACATAAAATCATTAGGTGCAGAATCATAATTATCCTTTCAATCATACATATTTGGTTCATAATAGATGGGGCATAGAGTAATTGGAGCATATTAGTAACCAATGAAATATTTCGGAGTTTATCAATGGCGTATGAAATGTTCCGGAGCATATCAACGGCATATGGAACATTTCGAAGCATATCAACAGAGAATGAACCATTTCAGAGCATATTAAAAACAAATACCGTACAGAAGCTCAAACGTCGTCCTTGACGTTGCAATCATATCATTCTTATCCAAAGCATGTACAGAAACACATAACCAAAGCTCTGGATATCATATCAAACATATAGAAGGTGTAGTGGGATCTCAGTCAGAATGTGATTCATCCATTTCTGAATGACCACCTGACAAAAGTCTCCCACGTCTGGGAGCTCCATCCACCCACATTTAGGTGAAGCCAGAGGGGGCTGGCAGAGCATCGCAGGCTCTAAGCACATACCCTTTACCATTTCTAGCAAAGGTCCAGAATAACACCCTTTACCATTTCTGGCAAAGGTCCAGACAATCCCACAAACACCAGAGTACAAGAGGGCAGTTTTATCAATAAGTAGCATATATCGGAAGCACACGCGGAACAACAAAACGTACATGTGCCTTTTCGAGACAATACGATGCAAGGAACAACTCTCTCACAAATGTATTCAGATTTGGAATGAAAGGAAAGTATGAGTATACAGGGATTCCAAGCAATCATATTTAGCTCAATTCAGATAAGAAGGTTGGATGAATTCCATATCCAAAGAAATGAAACAGAATACGCGAAATCGACCAGAGCTCGATTTCTGACAGAATTCAAGTGGCACACAGAACAAATACTTCAGATTATCAATTATGCTCCAATACCCATAAGAAAACTACTGTCGAAAGATATATCAATCTGTTTTCTATCGAAATAAGTTTCATATGAATCATGGTTTCCATCAAGGAGTTATCTTTGATTTGGTAACACAAGGTCAAGGACACAATCACTGTTTTGCAGAATACATAGGGTCGGATTCAACAGATAATAGGGTAGGCATTTGAATTCCAAAATTTTCAAACTATATGTCAAAAGAAAGATCTGCAAGTCTAGTTTCGGACGAAGTCAGTTTGGTACAATTCAGAATTTTCAACAGAGAGTTATAGGCATTTTAGTATCGAAAGGTCAGAAATCTTGATCCCTGTTTTGCAGCATCTATAGGCTCATTTGAAACAGATGATTGGGTAAGTATTCGGTGCCCAAAATCTACAAAATCAGTATCAAAAGAAAGGAAAGTTATAAGAGTCTAATTTCAAACAAAATAGTTTCTGCCTGAATTCACATTTTGTACTAAAAATTATAGCTGAAACAGTGTATAGGGGTCAGTTTACCGAAAAAATTTCAGAATCCATGGTTCTATGTCCAAAGAGGGACATTTCAGGTTCCAAATGGAAATCTTTCAGATCTTTATGAATCAACATAAGAATAGAAGCTAATATTCTGTAGGATGGGGTTAGAACACTTGCCTTTGAGAATTTTGACCCTAAGTGAAAAGATTTGGGCAAGAACCCTTAAAGCCCCAATTTTTTCTTCTTCTTCTTCTTCTCCTTCTTCTCCTTCTTCTTTCTTTCTTTCCCTGATCATCCACGCAGCTGCCTTCTCTGCTTCCTTAAGAACGAAAGCAGAGAGGCTTAAACGGTGGAATTTGTCATTTTGTGCATTTTGCGATTTAGTCCTTGAATTTATTATATTTTCGATTAGGTCCTCAGGGTTTACATATAGGTCCTCAGATTTTTCTTTAACAAATCCTCCAACTCTTTTGAATAAGTCCTCAGATTTATACTTTGAAATTTTATCAAACTTAAAATAGATACTTACATTACAATTAGAAACTTATATGAAAATTCAGAAATGAGGGATGTTACACTCTCTCCCCCTTAAAAGAAAAATTTAGTCCTCTAAATTTATCATACCTCTGTCGATGAAAAGATGGGGATAGACCTTTTCCATTTCCTCCTCTAGCTCCCAGGTTGTTTCCTCTCCAGAATGATGTCTCCAAATTACTTTCACCAGAGTGATGACCCGATTCCTTAGGATCTTTTCCTTCTTATCAACAATTTGAGTGGGCTCTTCCACATAAGATAAATCTTTATCAATCTCCATCCGCTCATACTCAATGATGTGAGAATGGTCATATATATACTTTCTAATCATCGAAACATGGAATATATTATGGACATGGCTCAATGCTGGTGGCAAGGCAATCCTGTAAGCGACAGAACCAACCCTCTCAAGAACCTCAAAAGGTCTAATAAATCTTGGGCTTAACTTTCCTTTCTTCCCAAACCTTATAATGCCTTTGGAAGGGGAAACCTTTAAGAATACAAAATCTCTGATTTCAAACTCAATATCTCGTCTTCTATTGTCGGCATAACTCTTTTGACGACTCTGAGTAGTTTTTAACCTTTTCCTTATAACTTGAATTTTCTCGGTAGTTTCTTGTACCTTGTCCGATGCTAACAGCTTTCTGTCACCAACTTCCTCCCAACATATAGGTGTTATGCACTTTCGCCCATATAAAGCTTCATAAGGAGCCATCTGAATACTTGAATGATAACTATTATTATATGTGAACTCAACAAGTGAAATATCCTTATCCCATTCACCTTTCCAATCCATAACATAGGCTCTAAGCAAATCCTCAAGTGTTTGAATTGTTCTTTCTGACTGACCATCAGTCTGAGGAAGATATGCAGTACTAAACTTGACTTTAGTGCCAATAGATTCCTGTAATTTTCTCCAAAATCTAGAGAGAAATCTGGAGTCTCTATCAGAGATGATCTCCCTTGGAATACCATGAAGTCTTACTATTTTATTGACATATAAATCTGCAAGTCTATCAAGCGAATAAGTCATATTAATCGGTAGGAAGTGTGCAGATTTTGTTAACCTATCAATGATAACCCAAATAGCATCATGCTTTCTAGAGGTTCTGGGTAGTCCTGAAACAAAATCCATAGTAATACATTCCCATTTCCATTCAGGAATATCTAAAGGTTGTAACAACCCTCCAGGTCTTTGGTATTCTACTTTGATTTGCTGACAAGTCAAACATTTTGAAACATACATTGCAATTTCCTTCTTCATGCCTTCCCACCAATAATGACTTTGAAGATCCCTATACATCTGTTAGGACTCTAGCTTGGAGAGTCCTAATTAAGAGGGACATTCATGTAAAACTATTAGGACTCTAGCTAGGAGAGTCCTAATTGAGAGGGACATTCTGTTAGGACTCTAGCTAGGAGAGTCCTAATTGAGAGGAGCATTCATGTAGGATGTGTTTTCTTAGAGAAGAATTAGGAGTTGTAAGGGAATAGGAGTCTTGACTAGGAGTCCTACTAGGAGTTAGTTAGAAGTAAGAGTCTTAAGTAAGAGTCCTATTAGGAGTTAGGGTTTAGAAGCCCTATAAATAGCCATGTATTCCTTCTCTTTTGATAAGCAATAGATGAATCTTTTCTGCAGCCTTTGAGCAGCAACTTGGAGGGAGGAACCCCTATAGAGTTCCAAGGAGGCCGATCCCCTAAAGAGATCAACCTCAAGTTTAGAATCTGCAAGGGTTCTAACACCTGGTATCAGAGCAGCATTCTTGGCGTCTCGCTGCCCTTCCACAGCCATCTATCAACCCTCCACAACCATCCAAAGCAATTCCCACAATTGCTTAAAAGATCATCGCCGAATTCCGCCATCATCTCCACCACCACGGATCATCCTTTGATCTCCCCGTGAATTGTAACAGGTTCTGGTTTTCTACCTTACTGCTGCTGCAATTTAGTTATCCTTATTTGAAAATCCCAAAAAAATTATTCCTATATTGCTGCATAAACTTTTCGTCATAAAGTTTTCATCTCTACGACGAAAGATACATTGTAGAATTCCAACCGTATAGCACTGTCTGTTTGATCTTGCTACTATGTTTTTTCTATCCAAATCTCCACGAAATTTTATGACATCTTTGACACTTCCTAACAGCAGATTTCTCTTTGGTTTTGTCAAAAAATTCTCAATATAAATCATCGATATTTTACATCTAATCTGCTATACTTTAAAATCTGCACCGTAAAATTTCAGCCGCATAGCACTGATTGTTTGATCTTGATACTACGTCATTTCTATCCAAATCTTTACAAAATTTTTATGATAGCTTTGACACTTCCTAATAGTAGATTTCCCTTTGGTTTCATCAAAAAATTCTCAATATAAACTTCTGATCTTTTACGTCCAATCTGCTATACTTAAAAATCTGTGCTGCAGAAAATTTCAGCCGCATATTGTTGCCTTAACCCATCTATTTGCAATCTTTTTTGAATGAAATTTCTTATACACTTTATAGATCATCTTGGCTTCCATCTAAGATTGATCTATTGAGGAATTCATCTCTAAAACCGATTTTGTGTTGCTATAAATTTTCATCGTAAACTGCTGAAATTTTTCAACGAGAATTCTGCTATCGCAACTTGCACCAATTTCCTTGCTGTTATACTGCCAAAATTTTCTTAATTAAATTAGTCATCCTTGCTGTCATATAAACTGTGATTTTGCTATCAATTCCCTCCTCAATTCTCTCAAGTTTTTGGTGGAAATTACGTCGAGAAACCGCTGTTTCTTCGACGACAATTCTGCTCTTACAAGACAGCACATACTTGCTGCAACTTCCACTGATTTCTATCAAACCTTTGCTACCATCTACCACAGATCCAAAACTTTCATCTATAGCCCTAAAATTCCACTAAACCACACCCTCAAACTGCACCCAAAACAGCCACAAAACAAGCCTAAATCGTAGCCTACATCCACCGATCCACCAACCCTTTTGACCATCACTTCTCTAACCTATACATGCCTTTAACCTGACAACAAAAGAGAGATCTTAACATCATAAATTTGGAGGCATATACTATGGCATTTAAGGAGGCAATCAATGCTAAATTCGAAGCCTTTGAGGCGCGAATGGAGGATAAGATTCGGACGCTCTTTACCGAACTCAGATTGGGCCGACTACTAAGCCAGAAAAAATCATATCACGGAGAGAGCTTTGCCCAATCGCACCAGGCCCGAAGATATGAGTTCCAAGGGAGGGGAGGCTCTATGACTGACCCCAACTATCCATCCATGAGAGTGGACTTCCCTAGATGGGAAGAAGGAGACCCGATTGGTTGGATCTCGCGCGCGGAGCGATATTTTCGGTACCATAAAACTGCGGATGCATCTATGGTGAAAATTGCAGCTATACATCTTGAAGGGGATGCTATACAGTGGTTTGACTGGTTTGAACATACTTATGGAGTCCTTTCATGGCGACAATTCAAAGAAGGATTGCTGATCCGCTTTAGACCAACTGATTACGAGAATATTGACGGACAACTAGCAAATATCTGACAAACCTCCACCATTCAGGAGTACCAAACCAGGTTTGAAAGGTTATCTAATCAAACTCATGATTGGTCTCAAAAATAGCTATTGAGGACCTTCATTGAGGGCTTGAAGCCGGAGATCCAGGGAGAAGTTAAAGCGCGACAACCGTACATGGCAGCCATCTCTTTCGCACGACATCAAGAGGAGCGATTGAATCATGAAGCTTGGAGGACTAGAGTTACTCCTCAACCAGAAATACTAAAGCCCTCAGCCCCCCTTACCATTGATCGAGTCCCTGCACCAAAGAGGTTGACAAGAGAAGAGCTTCGGGAGCAATCTATGAAGCAGTTATGTTGGCATTGCGACGAGTCGTGGAGCCGTGAGCATCGCTGTAGTAAAGGGAGACTTCTTATGATTGAACCAATAGAAGAAGAGGTCATTGAACATTCAAAAGAGAGCCTTGAACATGAAGAAGAAGATGCAAAAGAAGAGCCACAACCGACTGAAGTTACGGTACATGCACTAGCCGGCTATTCAAACCCGCAAACGATGAAAGTTGGAGGCCTTCTCAAACAACAACCGATCACTGTTTTCATTGACACGGGCAGCACTAATAATATCCTAAACAGTAAGGTTGCTATCTGAATGACATTACCTATCGAGAATCACTGCAGGTTTGATGTTAAGGTCACCGACAGACGGATTTTGAAGTGTGATCGTAGGCGCCCGCAGGAGAAACTATTGCTGCAGGACCAAGAGATAATTGCATATTTCTTCCTTCTCCCTCTTGATGATCATGAGGCTATACTCAAAATTAAATGGTTGATGACATTAGGTGATATTTCTTAGAATTTTATGCAACTAATTATAAAATTTTACAGTAAGGAGAAACAGGTGATACTGCACGGGAAACGTGAGGGCGACGTAACGACGATTTGCACACAACAAATGGAGAAGGTTTTGCATAAAGTATGCAGTGGCTTTTTGGTACAACTTGAGCAACAAACTAAGGGAGAGCCAACAAAATTTGAAGATCCAAATCTACTTCCTTTGCTTGCTAAATTTTCGGATATATTTGACGAACCGCGCAACCTACCTCTTACCCGTCGGCATGATCATTGTATAATGATTCTTCCAGGCAAATCTCCAGCAAATGCTCAGCCATATCAATATCCACATCTCCAGAAGGATGAAATAGAAAGGATTGTAAAAGAGATGCTCAAAACAGGAGTTATTCGGCCAAGTTGCAGCCCCTACTCTTCACCGGTGCTCCTCATACGAAAGAAGGATGGAATATGACGATTATGTGTTGATTACCGAGCTCGCAATGACATAACCATCAAGGATAAATACCCTATTCCAGTAGTAGATGAGTTACTACGGGAGCACAAATCTTCACAAAGCTGGACCTTCGATCTGGGTATCATCAAATACGAGTATGCGAAGAAGACATACCGAAAACCACCTTCTGAACACATAACAACCACTATGAATTTTTGCGTTCTTCATAAGAAGGTGGAATATCTTGGGCATATCATATCAGAGGAAGGTGTGGTAGTAGACCCCTTCAAAATTGGAGCAATGCAAAACTGGCTGACCCCGTGGAACATAAAATTGCTACATGGCTTTCTGGGTTTAACAGGCTACTACTGCAAGTTCGTGAAAAACTATGGAGAGATCAGTGCACCACTTACTTCCTTACTGAAAAAAGATGTCTTCGAATGGTCGGACAGAGCCTCCGCTGCCTTCGAAAAACTTAAGGCAGCCATGACGACGACGCCGGTGCTAACACTACCAGATTTCAACTGACCCTTCATTATTGAAGCCGACGCATCTGGAGTCGGAATTAGAGTCATTCTCATGCAAGATGGTCAACCACTCGCATACACTAGCAAGACATTATCTCCCTCCCATCAAAATAAGTCAATATATGATAAGGAGATGCTCGCCATTGTGCGCACAGCAACGAGGTGGAGACCCTACTTGATTGGTCGACGATTTCAAATTAAAACCAACCATAAAAGCCTCAAGTACTTTTTGGAGCGAAAGATATCATCCCCTGAGCAGCAAAAATGGGTAACAAAACTTCTTGGATTTGATTATGAAATAACTTACAAAAAAGGGAAAGAGAATGTTCTTGCAGATGCGCTTTCGCAGCTACCCGAGCAAGCTGAAGTTTCGGCCATTTCACTTCTGACCAGGGACTTCCTTGAAGATATTAAGATGGAATGGCTGGAAGATTCAGAGACTAGTAAGATTATAAAAAAATTGGAGGAAGCACTAAGCACCATGGCTCATTACAATTGGGACTCAAAAGAATTACACTATGAGGGACGTATTGTGCTTACGATAAATTCTACTTGCATCTTCACGAGCAGATTTTGGACAAAGTTATTTCATATGCAGGGTACTAAATTGAAAAGGAGTATGACATATCACCCACAAACCAACGGCCAAACGAAAGTTTTAAATAGGTGCTTGGAGACAGCCCAAAGCCACCCACCAAATATGACTACCCAAAGAGAACTCCAGACCCAGCCAAGTACCATTATTAATCGATGGATCGTGACTCGACGACGATGACCCACTAATGAAGTGCTAATACAGTGGGCGAACCTACCAATAGAAGATGCCACTTGGGAGAACTATAACGACTTGAAGATCAAATTCCCAGAATTCACGAATCATCAGCCTCGAGGATAAGGCTGATTTGAAGAGGGCGGGTGTGTTAGGACTCTAGCTTGGAGAGTCCTAATTAAGAGGGACATTCATGTAAAACTGTTAGGACTCTAGCTAGGAGAGTCCTAATTGAGAGGGACATTCTGTTAGGACTCTAGCTAGGAGAGTCCAAATTGAGAGGGGCATTCATGTAGGATGTGTTTTCTTAGAGAAGAATTAGGAGTTGTAAGGAAATAGGAGTCTTGACTAGGAGTCCTACTAGGAGTTAGTTAGAAGTAAGAGTCTTAAGTAGGAGTCCTATTAGGAGTTAGGGTTTAGAAGCTCTATAAATAGCCATGTATTCCTTCTCTTTTGATAAGCAATAGATGAATCTTTTCTGCAGCCTTTGAGCAGCAACTTGGAGGGAGGAACCCCTATAGAGTTCCAAGGAGGCCGATCCACTAAAGAGATCAACCCCAAGTTTAGAATCTGCAAGGGTTCTAACAACATCTTAGTGCTCCCAAGATGTATGGTGTACTTTGAAGTATGACTTTCCTTTAGGATTTGATTCTTGATATCTGGTTCATTTGGTACACATACTCTCTCCCCAAATCTCAATAGGTCATCCTTTGAAACTTGAAATTGTGGCTTCAATTCCTTTTCTACTTCATTCCTCAAGTAGATTAAATGTGGATCTCGTAATTGTCCTTCCTTAATTTGTTGAATAAAATCAGATTGCACTTGAATGGAGGCCATCAATATCATCGAGTCTTGCTCTTTCCTCAAAGCTTTCAAATCAAAATTTTCTTCTAATAACTTCCATTGCTTCACGACTAGACTAGCCATAAAACTTGTAGATTTCCTACTAAGTGCATCAGCTACAACATTGGCTTTGCCCGGGTGATAACGGATGGCACAATCATAATCTTTCAGAAGTTCTATCCATCTTCGCTGCCTCGTGTTTAACTCTTTCTGAGTGAAAATATATTTTAAACTCTTGTGATCAGTAAAGATTTCAAACTGTCGACCATACAAATAATGTCTCCAAATCTTTAGAGCAAAAATAATTGCTGCCAATTCCAAATCATGAGTTGGATAATTCAATTCATAACCTTTAAGTTGCCTAGAAGCATACGCAATTACTCTCCCTTCCTGCATCAAAACACATCCTAGGCCCTTTCTTGAAGCATCAGTATAAACTACAAACTCATTACTACCACTTGGAATAGTGAGAATAGGGGCACTAGTCAATCTTCTTTTTAACTCTTGAAAACTTTGCTCACAATCATCACCCCATACAAATTTCATATTTTTCTTAGTGAGTTTGGTGAGAGGTTGAGCAATTCGAGAAAATCCCTCCACAAATCTCCTGTAATAACCTACCATGCCCAAGAAGCTTCTAACTTCCGTTACATTTGTTGGTACTTCCCATTCAACTACAGCTTCTATTTTTCTTGGATCAACAGATATACCCTTCTCTGAAATCACATGGCCTAAGAAAGCAACTTCATTCAACCAAAATTCACATTTGCTGAACTTTGCATACAACTTCTTTTCTCTTAGTATGGACAATACATTTCTTAAGTGTTCCTCATGCTCTTGATTACTCCTTGAATACACCAATATGTCATCAATAAATATAATTACACATATATCCAAGAGCGGTTGAAATATCCTATTCATTAGTTCCATAAAAGCTGCAGGGGCATTTGTCAAACCAAATGGCATCACCAAGAATTCATAATGACCATATCGAGTTCTGAAAGCTATTTTTGAAATATCCTCCTCCTTGATCTTCAACTGATAGTAACCTGACCTCAGGTCAATCTTAGAGAATACTTGTGCACCCTACAGTTGATCAAACAAATCATCAATTCTAGGTATGGGATACTTGTTTTTGATGGTCACCTGATTCAACTGTCTATAATCAATACAAAGCCTCAATGTTCCATCCTTCTTCTTCACTAATAGTACCGGAGCACCCCATGGGGATACACTGGGTCGTATGAAACCCTTATCTAATAATTCTTATATTTGCTTCTTTAATTCCTCTAGCTCGAGTGGTGCCATTCTGTAGGGAGGCTTAGATATTGGGGTTGTACTAGAGACCAGATCAATAGCAAATTCACCCTCTCTATCTAGAGGTAAACCAGGCAAGTCATTTGGGAATACATCAGGGAATTCTTTGACCACTAAAATTTCATCTAGGTGGGTTTCCTGATTTGAATGCTCCTTTACACACACCATATAATAAAAACAACTTTTCTGCATAAGACGATAAGCTTGAAGTGCTGATATCAAGTAAGGAGGCAAATCATGCCTAATGCCCTCAAAGAAAAATATAGGTTGATCTGGTATGCAGAAAGTAATTATTTTCTTGTAATAATCAATACTAGCATGATGAGAAGATAACCAATCCATGCCAAGTATAATATCAAAACCCTGGATCTCTAGGAGAATCAAATCAGCAAAGAGTTCGTGTTCTCCAATAGAGATCAAACAAGATGGGTAAACCAAGTTTGTTGCCAATGAATGTCCAACAGCAATTGTTACATATAACATATAATCCAGGGGTCTAGGTAGAATATCCAAGTGACAAGCAAAGTATTGTGAAACAAAAGATAAGTTGGAGCCGGGATCAAACAAAACTTTTGCATTTCTTTTAGAAACATGAAGAATACCTTCCACCACTGATTTAGAAGCTTTAGAATCTTGTTCAGTGATAGCGTACACTCTAGCATGGGCTGAGGGTCTAGGAGATAGTGACTCTTTCTTCTTCCTCAGAGGGCAATCTTTTATTTGATGATCCAACTTTCCACAAACAAAACAGGCTCCAGTCACCCGAAAACACTGACTTGTTTCATGATTTAATCCACATCTTGCACATGACTGAGTCCTCCGCAGTGGTTTCCATTTCTCAAATCCAGATGTCTTAAACCTCTTGTTACTAGCTTCATATTCATTTTCTCTCATGCTTTTGCTAGTAAATTTGTCCTTTTTTTTCTTGCCAATGATTCCTTGAATTTCCTCCATGTCTCTTTCAATTTTTAAAGCTCTTTCTACCGTATCTGCATATGTTTGTAGTTTTAAAGCTGACATTCGGCTTCTTATTGCTGGCCATAATCCCCTTTCAAACCTTCTTGCTTTTCTAGATTCATCATCAGTCATATGTGTGGCAAACCTGGAGAGCTCAGTGAATTTAGATTCATACTTTGTAACCGTCATACTTCCCTGGATAAGATTCAAGAACTCCAATTCTTTTTGCTCTCTCATACAATCTGAAAAATATTTATCGTTAAACTTTTCTTGGAATAACTTCCATGTCATTGGCTCATGTTTGATTTCAGACATCCTCTTAATCATTCTCCACTAGTGTTTAGCTTCTCCTTCCAGCATAAAGGTGGCAAGAAAAACCTTTCGATCATCAGAGTAATTTAAAGCATCAAATATTTTCTCTATCTGCATCATCCATCGTTCTGCCACCATTGGATTAGACTCACCACTAAAACTGGGAGGACTAAGCTTCTTAAACTGTTCAATTCCCAACCCCGTCTGGTTTGATGTTCCTGTTCCATCATTTCTTCCTTGTAGGACAGGTTGTTGTTGTTGTTGCATCACTTGTGCCATAGTCTCCAAAGTCCGCATGATACCACTCAATTGATCAGCAGTAGATGCAATAGGAGAACCAGATGATCTCGTCATCCTTGCTTCCTAAAACATTAAAAGAACATTTTCTTTGATCAATCTCTAAATGATAGTCAATAAACCTAAAAAAAAAAAATATTCTTAGTGATTCTCAAATCATGCTCTGATACCACCTCTGTCACGCCCCTCAAAATAACGACAATATTAAAATTTTCATCACAACTAATCCAGGATCCAAACACACATTTGAGGTCACTAAGAAAACATTCAGATCAAAATTTCACCTCTATAGTCTACAAATTTATAAACCCTGTGCAGTTCATAAACATACCACACAATCACTCGATAATTCATACAATCTGAACTCAACTCATCAAAATAATAACCACAACATAATTTCACAAGTGGGGAAGTCTATGCAGTCACCAAACCAACGTTTACCATAAGTTCATATCATTACATGAATTTAACTTAACATTCCAAAATCCTAAACATGAAGGGTCCTTTAACTTACACAAAATCCATGGGTTTAGATTCATCGTCAACATTTCATTAGATACAGAGTGGCTTATACAACAAATACATATATGCTAATAAAGATCTGCCCAAAATCTTCTAATTTTCCACTACCTCAGCCCAATCTTAACATTTAAGCAAGCGGTACGCTATCTTGAAAAATTTATCAACAAACGGGGTGAGCATAAAGAGCTCAGCAAGTGACTAACATATCCATATCGAAATAGGACAATTTCCAAAGAGATAAAGTTTCACAATACAAGACAGAATGTACGAATTCGTAGACATAAAATCATTAGGTGCAGAATCATAATTGTCCTTTCAATCATACATATTTGGTTCATAATAGATGGGGCATAGAGTAATTGGAGCATATCAGTAACAAATGAAACATTTTGGAGTTTATCAATGGCGTATGAAATGTTCCGGAGCATATCAACGACATATGGAACATTTCGAAGCATATCAACAGAGAATGAACCATTTCAGAGCATATCAAAAACAAATACCATACAGAAGCTCAAACGTCGTCCTTGATGTTGCAATCATATCATTCTAATCCAAAGCATGTACAGAAACGCATAACCAAAGCTCTGGATATCATATCAAACCTATAGAAGGTGTAGTGGGATCTCAGTCAGAATGTGTTTCATCCATTTCTGAATGACCACCTGACAGAAGTCTCCCACGTCTGGGAGCTCCATCCACCCACGTCTAGGTGAAGCTAGAGGGGGCCGGCAGAGCATCGCAGGCTCTAAGCACATACCCTTTACCATTTCTAGCAAAGGTCCAGAATAACACCCTTTACCATTTCTGGCAAAGGTCCAGACAATCCCACAAACACCAGAGTACAAGAGGGCAATTTTATCAATAAGTAGCATATATCGGAAGCACACGCGGAACAACAAAACGTACATGTGCCTTTTCGAGACAATACGATGCAAGGAACGACTCTCTCACAAATGTATTCAGATTTGGAATGAAAGGAAAGTAAGAGTATACAGAGATTCCAAGCAATCATATTTAGCTCAATTCAGATAAGAAGGTTGGATGAATTCCATATCCAAAGAAATGAAACAGAATACGCGAAATCGACCAGAGCTCGATTTCTGACAAAATTCAAGTGGCACACAGAACAAATACTTCAGATTATCAATTATGCTCCAATACCCATAAGAAAACTACTGTCGAAAGATATATCAATCTGTTTTCTGTCGAAATAAGTTTCGTACGAATCATGGTTTCCAACAAGGAGTTACCTTTGATTTGGTAACACAAGGTCAAGGACACAATCATTGTTTTGCAGAATACATAGGGTCGGATTCAACAGATAATAGGGTAGGCATTTGAATTCCAAAATTTTCAAACTATATGTCAAAAGAAAGTTCTGCAAGTCTAGTTTCGGACGAAGTCAGTTTGGTACAAATCAGAATTTTCAACAGAGAGTTATAGGCATTTTAGTATCGAAAGGTCAGAAATCTTGATCCCTGTTTTGCAGCATCTATAGGCTCATTTGAAACAGATGATTGGGTAAGTATTCGGTGTCCAAAATCTACAAAATCAGTGTCAAAAGAAAGTTATAAGAGTCTAATTTCAAAAAAAATAGTTCCTGCCTGAATTCACATTTTGTACTAAAAATTATAGCTGAAACAGTGTATAGGGGTCAGTTTACCAAAAAAATTTCAGAATCCATGGTTCTATGTCCAAAGAGGGACATTTCAGGTTCCAAATGGAAATCTTTCAGATCTTTATGAATCAACATAAGAACAGAAGCTAATATTCTATAGGATGGGGTTAGAACACTTGCCTTTGAGAATTTTGACCCTAAGTGAAAAGATTTGGGCAAGAACCCTTAAAGCCCTAATTTTTTTTTCTTCTTCTTCTTCTTCTTCCTCTCCTTCTTCTTCTTCTTCTTTCTTTCTTTCCCTGATCATCCACGCAGCTGCCTTCTCAGCTTCCTTAAGAACGAAGGCAGAGAGGCTTAAACGGTGGAATTTGTCATTTTATATATTTTGTGATTTAGTCCTTGAATTTATTATATTTTTGATTAGGTCCTCAGGGTTTACATATAGGTCCTCAGATTTTTCTTTAACAAATCCTCCAAATCTTTTGAATAAGTCCTCAGATTCATACTTTGAAATTTTATCAAACTTAAAATAGATACTTACATTACAATTAGAAACTTATATGAAAATTTAGAAATGAGGGATGTTACAATAAAAGCCTCAAGTACTTTTTGGAGCAAAAGATATCATCCCCTGAGCAGCAAAAATGGGTAACCAAACTTCTTGGATTTGATTATGAAATTATTTACAAAAAGGGGAAAGAAAACGTTGTTGCAGATGCACTCTCACGGCTACCTGAACAAGCTAAGGTTTCAGCCATCTCCCTTCCTACCACAGGTCTCCTCGAGGACATTAGGGAAGAATGGAAGAAGGATCCAGAGATCAGCAACATCATAAAATAATTAGAGGAGGATCCAAGTGCAATAGCCCACTACACTTGGGATTCGAGGGATCTACGCTACAAAGGTCGCATTGTGCTTATACTTGACTCCCCTTGCATCGCAATCATCTTGTATGAAATGCACTCCATACCTTCAATAGGATACTCTAGATTCCTAAGAACCTACAAAAGAGTGAAGCAAAATTTTTATTGGAGAGGGATGAAAAAAATTATTGCTGAATATGTGGCACAATGTGATGTATGTCAACAGCACAAGGGTGAAACTGTGGCAAATCCAGGGAAGTTACAACCACTACCCATACCAGACTCAGTGTGGACTGACATCTCCATGGAGTTCATTGAAGGGCTGCCATCTTTCAAAGGTAAAAGCTGTTAGGATCAAGAGCACTAAGAGGGGGGAGGTGAATTAGTGCAGCGGAAAACCTTCTACGATAAAAATAAAAACTACGTTCGTTCGATAAAAGTGATTTTGGTAAGAAAGCCAATTCGTAAATCACTTTAACTTTTGATTAAGTGAAATGCAGCAATGATATAAATGCAGTTTGCAGTTATGATTCAAATCAGATAGCAAGCGCAAACTAAAATATGATATTCGTACGAAGCAACTGATTTACGTCTAAATGATGATTCGTAAATCACTTGATTAAGCGAGATGCAGTTTAAGCAAGGATATAAAGGTAGTTTATAGTTATGATAGAAATCAAAACGTAAACGCAAACTGAAATATGATGATCATACAAAAAAGCTGATTTACGTCTAAACGCCGGTTCGGAAAGTGCAAAGCTTGAAACCTGATCATATATGCGCAGAAAGCAGTAAGCTTTTGAGGAAGTTTATAGTAAAGATAATATGCTCAAAGTAAATGCAAACCGAGATTTAGAGTGGTTTGGTCAATCTTGACCTACTCCACTTTTGGCTTCCTCCACCGACGAGGTCACCGACGTCAACTAGAGGCCTTCCTTCAATAGGCGAAGGCCAACCACCCTTTTACAGTTTCACTCCTTTTGACGGGCTAAGGAGACAACCCTTACAGAATTTTCTCTCCTCTCTTTACAACTCAGAACTTGAAAGAAAAGAGGGAGAAGAACTTTTGGCCTTTACAACAATTTTGAGCTCTAAAAATCACAGAACAAGATCAAGATTTCGGTGTAAGTTCATACCCTTTCAGTGCTGAATGGGTGGGGTATTTATAGGCCCCAACCCAGTTCAAATTTGGAGCTCAAAACTGTCAATTCCCGAAATTCTGGGATCAGGCGGTTGTACCTCCTGACTGAGGCGGTTGCACCGCTTGGCAGAGCTCGAAGACTGAGCCTCTAGGCGGGGCTACCTCCTATCAAGGGCGGTTGCACCTCCTGGCAGAGCTCGAAGACCAAGCTCAAGCGGTGCTACCTCCTATCAGGGGAGGTTGCACCACCCAGTCTCGCTCGGAGACTGAGCTCAGGCGGTGCCACCGCCTGGCTAGAGCGGTTGCACCTCCTAGTCTCGCTCGGAGACTGAGCCCATGTAACATCCCTCATTATGAAAATTTTCGTATAAGTTTCAAGTTATAATGTAAGTATCTATTTTAAATTTGATAAAAGAGCCAAAGTATGAATCTGAGAACTTATTCATAAGATTTGGGGGATTTGTTCAAAAAAAAAAAAAGTTTTGAGGACCTATATGTAAACCCTAAGGACCTTATCGTAAATATAATAATACAAGGACTAAACTGCAAAATGCATAAAATTACAAATCCCACCGTTTAAGCCTCTCTGCCTTCGTTCATAAGGAACCAGAGAAGGCAGCTGCGTGGAAGCACAGGAGAAAGAAAGAAAGAAAAAGAGAAGAAAAAGGGGGAAGAAGAAGAAGAAAAAAATTTGGGGCTTTGAGGTTTCTTGCTCAAATCTTCTCATTTGGGGTCAAAATTCTCAAAGGCAAGTGTTCTAACCCCATCCTACAAAAGTATTAGTCTATGTTTCTATATTGATTCTGAAAGATTTATGCTTAGAACTTGATATTTCTCTCTTTGGACATAAAACCAATGATCTGAAAATTTTTCGGTAAACTGACCCCTATACACTCTTTCAGCTATAATTTTTAGCACCAAATGTGGATTCAGGTAGGACCTAGCTCGTATAAAATTAGACTCTTATATATTTCTTTTGACACTAATTTTGTAGATTTTGGACACCGAATACTTACCCAAACGTCTGTTTCAAATGAGCCTATAGATGCTGCAGAGTAGGGATCAAAATTTCTGACCTTTTGATACTAAAATACGTATAAGTCCCTGTTGGAAATTCTGATTTATACCAAACTAATTTCGTTCGAAACTAGACTTGTAGACCTTTCTTTTGACATATAGATTGAAAAATTTGGAATTCAAATGCCTATCCTATTATCTGTTGAATCCGATCCTATGAATTCTGCAAAACAGTGATTTTGTTTTTGACCTTGTGTTACCAAATCAAAGGTAACTCCTTGTTGGAAACCATGATTTGTACGAAACTTATTTCAACAGAAAACAGATTGATATATCTTTCAACAATAGACTTCTTGAGGGTATTGGAGCATAATTGATAATCTAAAGTATTTATCCAATGAGCCTCTCGAATTATGTCAGAAATCGAGCTTTGATCGATTTCGTATCTTCTGTTTTGTTCGTTTGGAAATAGATTTTGTTCAGTTCCCTTCACTCAATTGTGGCTTATATTAATGTTCGAATTCTCGTTTGCTCTTGTCTATAAATTATTACCATTCCTGAACATATTGTGTAACGTTTATGCTATATCACATTGACTTATATAGGCACATGTATAACCCATTGTACCGCATTTGCTTTCGATATGTGCCTATTCTAGTTTCATTCCTTTGGATATTGAATTCATCTAACTTTATTATTTGAATTGAGCTATATATGATTGCTTGGAATCCATGTATACTCTTGCTTTCATTTCATTCCAAATCTGAATACATTTGTGAGAGATTGTTGCTTGCATCGTATTGACTCGTAAAGGCACATGTACATTTTGTTGTTCCGCGTGTGCTTCCGATATATGCTATTTATTGTTCATACTGCCCTTTTGTACTCTGGTGTTATGGGATAATGTGAACCTTTGCCAGAAATGGTAAAGGGAGTTATGCATAGAGCCTGCGATGCTCTGCCGACCCCCTCTGACTTCACTTAGACGTGGGTGGATGAAGCTCCCAGACGTGAGAGACTTCTGTCTGGTGGTCATTCAGAAATGGATGAATCACATTCTATCTATGGTCCCACTACACCTTCTGTATATTTGATATGATATCCAGAGCTTTGGTTATGTGTTTCTGTACATGCTTTGGATAAGAATGATATGAATGCAACGTCAAAGACGACGTTCGAGCTTCTGTTTGGTATTTGTTATTGATATGCTTCGAAATGTTCCAAACGCTATTGTTATGCTCCGGAACATTTCATACGCTACTGATAAGCTCCGAAACATTTCATTTGTTATTTATATGCTCCGAAATATTTCATTCATTGTTGATATGCTTCGAAATGTTCCATACGCCGTTGATATGCTCCGGAACATTTCTTATGCCATTAATAAGCTCCGATATGTTTCATTTGTTATTGATATGCTCCGAAATATTCCATACACCGTTGATATGCTCCGGAACATTTCATACACCACTGATAGGCTCTGAAACATTTCATTTGTTATTTATATGCTCCGAAATGTTTCATTCATTGTTGATATGCTTCGAAATGTTCCATACGCCGTTGATATGCTCCAGAACATTTCATATGCCATTGATAAGCTCCGATATGTTTCATTTGTTATTGATATGCTCCGAAATGTTCCATACACCATTGATATGCTCCGGAACATTTCATACGCCACTGATAGGCTCCGAAACATTTCATTTGTTATTTATATGCTCCGAAATATTTCATTCATTGTTGATATGCTTCGAAATGTTCCATACGCCATTCATATGCTCCGGAACATTTCATATGCCATTGATAAGCTCCGATATGTTTCATTTGTTATTGATATGCTCCAAAACGTTTCATTCGTTACTGATATGCTCCAATTACTCTATGCCCCATCTGTTATGAACCAAATATGTATGATTGAAATGACAATTGTGATTCTGCACCTAATGATATTACGTCTATGAATTCTTATATTCTGCCTTGCATTTTGAAACCTTATCTCTTTGGAAATTGTCCTCTTTTGACATAGATATGTTAGTCACTTGCTGAGCTTTATATGCTCACCCCGTTGCTGTATAAATTTTTCAGGATAGCTTGTCGCTCGCTTAAATGTTAAGATTGGGTTGAGGCAGTGGAAAGCTAAAAGATTTTGGGCAGATCTTTATTAGTATATATGTTTTTGTTGTTTAAGCATACACTGCATCTAATGAAATGTTGACGATGAATCTAAACTTGTGGATTTTGTAAAAGTTTAAAGGACCTCTCATATTTAAGATTCTGGAATGTTAAGTTTAATTCGTGTAACGATATGAACTTATGGTAAACGTTGGTTTTTATGATTGTACAAACTCCCACACTTGTGAATTTATGTTGTGGTTATTATTTTGGTGAGTTGGGTTCAGATTTTATGAATCATCGAGCGATGTGTTATATGTTTATGAACTGCACAGGGTTTATAAATTTGTGAATTTATGTTGTGGTTATTATTTTGGTGAGTTGGGTTCAGATTTTATGAATCATCGAGCGATGTGTTATATGTTTATGAACTGCACAGGGTTTATAAATTTATAGATTATAGAGGCGAAATTTTAATCTGAATGTTTTCTTAGGGACCTCAAATGTTAGTTTGGATCCTGGATTGATTTGTTTTCTTGAATTTTAATATTATCGATATTTTGAGGGGCGTTGTAACACCCCTCAATTCCGAATGTTCGTATAAATTTTTGGTGATAATGTAAGCATCTATTTTAATTGACAAAAGAAATAGAGTATGAATCAGAGGTAACTTATTTTTAAAATTTGGGAGATCTGTTCAAAAAAAAAAAAAAAGAAAAAAAGAAAGAATCTGAGGACCTATATGTAAACCCTAAGGACCTAATCGTGAATATGATAAAAACAAGGACTAAACTGCAAAATGCACCAAATGACAAATTCCACCGCTTAAGCCTCTCTGCCTTCGTTGTTAAGGAAGCAGAGGAGGCAGCTCGTGGGTGATCAGGGAAAGAAAAGAAGAAGAAGAAGAAGAAGAAGAAGAAGAAGGAGAAGAGAAAGAAAATTTGGGGCTTTTAGGGTTTTTGCTTTAATCTTGTTACTTCGGGTCAAAATTTGCAAAGGCAAGTGTTCTAACCCCATCCTACATAAGTATTTGACTCTGTTTTTATGTTGATTCAAAATAAATTGGAAGATTTTTATTTAGAAACTGATATATTCCTCTTTGGACATAGAACTATGGATTCTGAAAGTTTTCGGTAAACTGACCCCTAAGCACTGCTTCGGCCCTAAGTTTTAGTACAGAATGAAAATTCAGGCAGGAACTATTTTTGTTTGAAATTAGACTCGTATGTCTTTCTTTTGACACTGATTTGGTAGATTTTGGACACCGAATACTTACCCAAAAATTTGTTTCAAAAGAGCCTATAGACGCTGTAAAACAGAGTTCAAGACTTCTGACCTTTCGAAACTAAAACGCCTATAACTCCCTGTTGAAAATTCTGATTTGTACCAAACTGATTTTATTTGAAACTAAACTTGAAATCCTCTCTTTTGACATATAGTTTGAACATTTTGGAGTTCAATTTCTCATCCTATCGTCTGTTGAATCCGATCCTATAAAGTCTGCAAACCAGTGATTGTGATTTTGACCTTACGTTACCAAATCAGAGGTAACTCTGTGTTGGGAGCCCTGTTTCATATGAAATCTGTTCCATCCGAATATAGACTGATATATGGTTCAACCATAGCCTTCTTATGAGTAATGGAGCATATTTGTTATTTTGAAATATTTGTTGGATGTGCCACTGGAATTCTGTCCGAAATCGAGCTTTGGTCGATTTCGCGTATTCTGTTTCATTTCCTTTGGATACTTGAATTCGCCTAACCTTCTTATTGGAATTGAGCTGGTTACGATTGCTTAGAATCCCTGTACACTCTTGCTTTCAATTCTTTCCCTAAAATGAATATTTTTGTGAGAGATTTGTTCCTTGCATCACATTGTTTTTGAAAAGGCACATGTACGTTTGGTTGTTCCGCGTGTGCTTCCGTTATATGCTGCAATTTGTTGAAACTGCCTTCTTGTACTCTGGTGTGTGGGATTGTCTGGACCTTTGCCAGAAATGGTAAAGGGTATGCGCTGATTTGCCCGCTATGTGGGGTCCCGCTATGTGGGATATTCTGGTATGCGCTTATTTGCCCGCTATGTGGGGTCCCGCTATGTGGGATATTGCTTAGAGCCTGCGATGCTCTGCCGGCCCCCTTTGACTTCACCTAGACGTGGGTGGATGGAGCTCCCAGACGTGGGAGACTTTTGTCAGGTGGTCATTCAGAAATGGATGAATCACATTCTGACTGAGATCCCACTACACCCTCTATATGTTTGATATGACATCCAGAGTTTTGGTGAGTTATTTCTGTTCGTGCTCTGGATAGTTATGATATGATTGCAACGTCAAGGACGACGTTTGAGCTTCTGTATGACATATGAGTTTGATATGCTCTGAAATGCTTCATTCACTGTTGATTTTGCTTCGTAATGTTCCATATGTCGTTGATGTGATTTGGAACATTTTAAATGCCATTGATAAGCTCCGATATGTTTCCTTTGTTTCTGATATGCTCCAATTACTCTATGCCCCATCTGTCAGGAACCAAATATGTATGATTAAAAAGGACAATTATGATTCTGCTCCTAATGATATTATGTATACGAAATCGTATATTCTGCTTCGTGTTTGAAAACTGCATCTCTTTGGAAATTGTACTATTTTGATATGGATATGTTAGTCACTTGCTGAGCTCTTTATGCTCACCCCATTTGTTGATAAATTTTTCAGGATAGCGTAACTCTTGCTTAAATGTTAAGAATGGGCTGAGGCAGCGGAAAGTTTAGAAGACGTTGGGCAGAACTTTTGTTAGCATATATGTAGTTGTGTATAAGCTACGTTGCATCTAATGAAATGTGACTATGAATCTAAACCTGTGGATTTTGTGTAAGTTAAAGGATCCCTCATGTATAGGGTTTTGGAATGTTAAATTAAATTCGTGTAATGATATGAACTTATGGTAAATCGATGATTGTGGTGACTGCATAGATTTCCCCACTTGTGGATTTACATTGTGGTTTTTATTTTGATGAGTTGAGTTCAGATTGTATAAATTATCGAGTGATGTGTGCTATGTTTATGAATTGCACAGGGTTATGAATTGATAGATTATAGAAGTGAAATTTTTGATCTGAATGTTTTCTTAGTGACCTCAAATGTATGTTTGGATCCTGGGTTAGTTGTGGCGAAAAAATTTAAAATATCATGGATATTTTTAGGGGCGTGACAGAGGTGGTATCAGAGCATGGTTTGAGGATCACTGGAATATTTGATATGTTGACGTGCAAAATATATTGAGGTCTAGTGAACTACAGTGATTGGTGAAAATTTTCTTTGATGTATTTTAGGAATCTAGGATGACGATGACATTTAGTCCTCCTACTTCATCTGATTTTGATTAATTAAGTGGGATGAAAGGGTAATCGGGGATATTGAATCAGAGTGGCGCAGCGGAAGCATGGTGGACCTAATTTCATTGGTGGTAGAAAAATGGATGATGCAAACAGAGAAGATATTTGATGTACAAAATTGTTCTGATGATCGAAAGATTTCTTTTGCTGCCTTATATTGGAAGTAGAGGCTGATCATTAATGAGAACAATGAAAAGAATTTTTGGAGATCAGTGAGAAGAATGATAAGGACAAGTTTACCAATAAGAATGTGATTGGAAATGAATCAGAAAGTGATAACAAGAGGGTCAAGACATTTGGATTTGAAATGGGAAGTCACCGCAAAAGACTCAATCATGTGTGAATTATAAGTTAAATTATGAAACAAATTTGTGTTTCAGGTGACTGGAGTCTATTTTGCTTGCGGAAAGTTGGATCATGAAATAAAAGACCGCCATTTGAACAATAAGAAAGAGTCACTGCCTCATAAATCATCAGCCCATGTCAGAGTGTATGCTATCACTGAATATGATTCTAAAACTTCTGAATTAGTGATCAAAGGTATTATACATGTTTATGAAAGAATGCAAATATTTGTTTGACCATGGGTCCTATCTACGATTTGATTCGTAACATGTTGCCTATCACTTGGGTATTCAACCTAGACCACTGTATTATGTGATATATATAAGTACAATCAATGGAGATTCTTTGATAACGAACTTGAATCTGGTCCTCTTGTCTGATTTTTGTTGGAGAACTTGAACTTTTGCTGATTTAGTTCTCCTAGAGATTTGGAGTTATGATATTATACTTGGTATGGATTGGCTATCTTCTTATCATACCAGTATGGATTAGTATATAACAAATGATCACTTTTTGCATATTTGATCAGCCGATCTTTTATTTTGAGAGTATTGGACATTATTTATCTCCTTGCCTAATGTATCCCAGGATGACTTGTTTGGATTACCTCCAAATATGATTTTGCTTTTGATTTGGTCCGTGGGACAATCCCAATATCTAAGCCTCTCTACAGAAAGATATCATTTGAGTAAGTGGAATTGGAAAAGCAACTACAAGAATTATTAAATGAGGATTTTATTTGGCTTAATATTTCATCATGGGGTGCTCCGGTGTTAGTTAAAAGATGGAGGGAATATTGAGATTTTGTATTGATTATGGACAGTTGAATCAGGTGACCATAAGAAACGAGTATTTTTTGAAGTAACGACTTACCTGATCAACTGCAGGGTGCACAAGTATTCTCTAAGATTGACCTGAGGTCAGGTTACTATCAGCTAAAGATCAAGGAGGAGGATATTTCAAAAACAGCTTTCAGAACTCGATATGGTCATTATGAATTCTTGGTGATGCCGTTTGGTTTGACAAATGCCCCTGCAGCTTTTATGGAACTAATGAATAGGATATTTCAACCGCTCTTGGATATCTGTGTAATTGTATTTATTGATGACATATTGGTGTATTCAAAGAGTAACCAGGAGCATGAGGAACACTTGAGAGATGTGTTGTCCATACTAAGAGAAAAGAAGTTGTATGCAAAGTTCAGCAAATGTGAATTTTGGTTGAATGAAGTTGCTTTCTTAGGCCATGTGATTTCAAGGAAGGGTATATCTGTTGATCCAAGGAAAATAGGAGCTGTAGTTGAATGGGAAGTACCAACAAATGTAACAGAGGTTAGAAGTTTCTTGGGCATGGCAGGTTATTACAGGAGATTTGTGGAGGGATTTTCTCGAATTGCTCAACCTCTCACCAAACTCACTAAGAAGAATATGAAATTTGTATGGGGCGATGATTGTGAGCAAAGCTTTCAAGAGTTAAAAAGGAGATTGACTAGTGCCCCTATTCTCACTATTCCAAGTGGTAGTGAGGGATTTGTAGTTTATACTGATGCTTCAAGAAAGGGCCTAGGATGTGTTTTGATGCAGGAAGGGAGAGTAATTGCTTATGCTTCTAGGCAACTTAAAGGTTATGAATTGAATTATCCAACTCATGATTTAGAATTAGCAGCAATCATTTTTGCTCTAAAGATTTGGAGACATTATTTGTATGGTCGACAGTTTGAAATCTTCACTGATCACAAGAGTTTAAAATATATTTTCACTCAGAAAGAGTTAAACATGAGGCAGCGAAGATGGATAGAACTTCTGAAGGATTATGATTGTGCCATCCGTTATCACCCGGGCAAGGCCAATGTTGTAGCTGATGCACTTAGTAGAAAATCTACAAGTTTTATGGCTAGTCTGGTCGTGAAGCAATGGAAGCTAATAGAAGAAAATTTTGATTTGAAAGCTTTGAGCAAAGAGCAAGACTCGATGATTTTGATGGCCTCCATTCAAGTGCAGTCTGATCTTATGCAACAAATTAAGGAGGGACAATTACGAGATCCACACTTAATCTACTTGAGGAGTGAAGTAGAAAAGGAATTGAAGCCACAATTTCAAGTTTCAAAGGATGGCCTATTGAGATTTGGGGAGAGAGTATGTGTACCAAATGAACTAGATATCAAGAATCAAATCCTAAATGAAAGTCATACTTCAAAGTACGCCCTACACCCAGGGAGCACTAAGATGTATAGAGATCTTCAAAGTTATTATTGGTGGGAAGGCATGAAGAAGGAAATTGCAATGTATGTTTCAAAATGTTTGATATGTCAGCAAATCAAAGTAGAACACCAAAGACCTGGAGGGTTGCTGCAACCTTTAGTTATACCTGAATGGAAATGGGAATGTATTACTATGGATTTTGTTTCAGGACTACCCAGAACCTCGAGGAAGCATGATGCTATTTGGGTTATCATTGATAGGTTAACAAAATCTGCACATTTCCTACCGATTAATATGACTTATTCGCTTGATAGACTTGCAGATTTATATGTCAGTGAAATAGTAAGACTTCATGGTATTCCAAAGGAGATCATCTCTGATAGAGACTCCAGATTTCTCTCTAGATTCTGGAGAAGATTGCAGGAGTCGTTGGGCACTAAAGTTAAGTTTAGTACTGCATATCATCCTCAGACTGATGGTCAGTCAGAAAGAACAATTCAAACACTTGAGGATTTGCTTAGAGCCTATGTTATGGATTGGAAAGGTGAATGGGATAAGGATATTTCACTTGTTGAGTTCACGTATAATAATAGTTATCATTCAAGTATTCAGATGGCTCCTTATGAAGCTTTATATGGGCGAAGGTGCATAACACCTATATGTTGGGAGGAAGTTGGTGACAGAAAATTGTTAGCACCGGACAAGGTACAAGAAACTACCGAGAAAATTCAAGTTATAAGGAAAAGGTTAAAAGCTGCTCAGAGTCGTCAAAAGAGTTATGCCGACAATAGAAGGCGAGATATTGAGTTTGAAATCGGAGATTTGGTATTCTTAAAAGTCTCCCCCTCCAAAGGCATTATAAGGTTTGGGAAGAAAGGAAAATTAAGCCCAAGATTTATTGGACCTTTTGAGGTTCTTGAGAGGATTGGTTCTGTCGCTTACAGGATTGCTTTACCACCAGCATTGAGCCATGTCCATGATATATTTCATGTCTCGATGATTAGAAAGTATATGTATGACCCTGCTCACATCATTAAATATGAGCTGGTGGAGATCGATAAAGATTTATCCTATGTGGAAGAGCCTATTCAGATTATTGATAAGAAAGAAAAAGTCCTAAGGAATCGGGTCATTCCACTGGTTCAAGTAATTTGGAGACATCATTCTGGAGCGGAGACAACTTGGGAGCTAGAAGAGGAAATGAAAAAGGTGTATCCTCGTCTTTTCATCGAATAGAGGTACGATAAATTTAGAGGACTAAATTTTTCTTTTAAGGGGGGGAGAGTGTAACACCCCTCAATTCCGAATGTTCGTATAAATTTTTGGTGATAATGTAAGCATCTATTTTAATTGACAAAAGAAATAGAGTATGAATCAGAGGTAACTTATTTTTAAGATTTGGGAGATCTGTTCAAAAAAAAAAAAAAAAGAAAGAATCTGAGGACCTATATGTAAACCCTAAGGACCTAATCGTGAATATGATAAAAACAAGGACTAAACTGCAAAATGCACCAAATGACAAATTCCACCGCTTAAGCCTCTCTGCCTTCGTTGTTAAGGAAGCAGAGGAGGCAGCTCGTGGGTGATCAGGGAAAGAAAAGAAGAAGAAGAAGAAGAAGAAGAAGAAGGAGAAGAGAAAGAAAATTTGGGGCTTTTAGGGTTTTTGCTTTAATCTTGTTACTTCGGGTCAAAATTTGCAAAGGCAAGTGTTCTAACCCCATCCTACATAAGTATTTGACTCTGTTTTTATGTTGATTCAAAATAAATTGGAAGATTTTTATTTAGAAACTGATATATTCCTCTTTGGACATAGAACTATGGATTCTGAAAGTTTTCGGTAAACTGACCCCTAAGCACTGCTTCGGCCCTAAGTTTTAGTACAGAATGAGAATTCAGGCAGGAACTATTTTTGTTTGAAATTAGACTCGTATGTCTTTCTTTTGACACTGATTTGGTAGATTTTGGACACCGAATACTTACCCAAAAATTTGTTTCAAAAGAGCCTATAGACGCTGTAAAACAGAGTTCAAGACTTCTGACCTTTCGAAACTAAAACGCCTATAACTCCCTGTTGAAAATTCTGATTTGTACCAAACTGATTTTATTTGAAACTAGACTTGAAATCCTCTCTTTTGACATATAGTTTGAACATTTTGGAGTTCAATTGCTCATCCTATCGTCTGTTGAATCCGATCCTATAAAGTCTGCAAACCAGTGATTGTGATTTTGACCTTACGTTACCAAATCAGAGGTAACTCTGTGTTGGGAGCCCTGTTTCATATGAAATCTGTTCCATCCGAATATAGACTGATATATGGTTCAACCATAGCCTTCTTATGAGTAATGGAGCATATTTGTTATTTTGAAATATTTGTTGGATGTGCCACTGGAATTCTGTCCGAAATCGAGCTTTGGTCGATTTCGCGTATTCTGTTTCATTTCCTTTGGATACTTGAATTCGCCTAACCTTCTTATTGGAATTGAGCTGGTTACGATTGCTTAGAATCCCTGTACACTCTTGCTTTCAATTCTTTCCCTAAAATGAATATTTTTGTGAGAGATTTGTTCCTTGCATCACATTGTTTTTGAAAAGGCACATGTACGTTTGGTTGTTCCGCGTGTGCTTCCGTTATATGCTGCAATTTGTTGAAACTGCCTTCTTGTACTCTGGTGTGTGGGATTGTCTGGACCTTTGCCAGAAATGGTAAAGGGTATGCGCTGATTTGCCCGCTATGTGGGGTCCCGCTATGTGGGATATTCTGGTATGCGCTTATTTGCCCGCTATGTGGGGTCCCGCTATGTGGGATATTGCTTAGAGCCTGCGATGCTCTGCCGGCCCCCTTTGACTTCACCTAGACGTGGGTGGATGGAGCTCCCAGACGTGGGAGACTTTTGTCAGGTGGTCATTCAGAAATGGATGAATCACATTCTGACTGAGATCCCACTACACCCTCTATATGTTTGATATGACATCCAGAGTTTTGGTGAGTTATTTCTGTTCGTGCTCTAGATAGTTATGATATGATTGCAACGTCAAGGACGACGTTTGAGCTTCTGTATGACATATGAGTTTGATATGCTCTGAAATGCTTCATTCACTGTTGATTTTGCTTCGTAATGTTCCATATGTCGTTGATGTGATTTGGAACATTTTAAATGTCATTGATAAGCTCCGATATGTTTCCTTTGTTTCTGATATGCTCCAATTACTCTATGCCCCATCTGTCAGGAACCAAATATGTATGATTAAAAAGGACAATTATGATTCTGCTCCTAATGATATTATGTATACGAAATCGTATATTCTGCTTCGTGTTTGAAAACTGCATCTCTTTGGAAATTGTACTATTTTGATATGGATATGTTAGTCACTTGCTGAGCTCTTTATGCTCACCCCATTTGTTGATAAATTTTTCAGGATAGCGTAACTCTTGCTTAAATGTTAAGAATGGGCTGAGGCAGCGGAAAGTTTAGAAGACGTTGGGCAGAACTTTTGTTAGCATATATGTAGTTGTGTATAAGCTACGTTGCATCTAATGAAATGTGACTATGAATCTAAACCTGTGGATTTTGTGTAAGTTAAAGGATCCCTCATGTATAGGGTTTTGGAATGTTAAATTAAATTCGTGTAATGATATGAACTTATGGTAAATCGATGATTGTGGTGACTGCATAGATTTCCCCACTTGTGGATTTACATTGTGGTTTTTATTTTGATGAGTTGAGTTCAGATTGTATAAATTATCGAGTGATGTGTGCTATGTTTATGAATTGCACAGGGTTATGAATTGATAGATTATAGAAGTGAAATTTTTGATCTGAATGTTTTCTTAGTGACCTCAAATGTATGTTTGGATCCTGGGTTAGTTGTGGCGAAAAAATTTAAAATATCATGGATATTTTTAGGGGCGTGACAGGCGTGACAGCCCAGGCGGTGCAACCTCCTGCCTTGGGCGGTTCAACCGCCTGGCAGAAATCAGGGTCCGAATGGGTTGATCCATTCGGCCCAATTTGGGTTTTTCAGGGGCCTAATTGCCCCAAGATTAAGTTAATGGGATCACCTCCCATTTCCAACTTAATCATTATGCTAACTACGATATTCCCTAAGACATTTACTGCAACTTGCTCTAGTGCGTCAATCGCTTCTTCCGGCGAGCTTCCGACGAACTTTTCTCGATCATCCGATGAACCCTCGGTGATGCTCCTACGGACTTCCGGCAAACTCCTGGACTTGCGACGATCCACTTGGCGAGTTCCGACGAGCTTCTTTGGCAAGCTCATGGACTTCTCGGATTTGTTCCCGTAGAACCTCCGACGACTGTCCGAACTTCCGTCGAACTCTCGAACTCCCAACGTGATCATTGTCTTGACTCCGGCGCAACTCCTACTGCATGTCTTTCTTCCCTCGTAGTTAATCCTGCACACTTAAAACAAAACTTCGATCGAGATAATTAATCCTAAGCAATTAACCAAGTTGTCCGGCATGTCATTGGTCCCTCGACGCTTCGTCCGATTCGTCGGTGCATCGTCCTCTCTTGCAGCCTATTACCCAATCGGCCAGTTGACTCCGCAACTCCGATATCCTTGGCACAATACCCTCTCTTCTTGGCCCGATGCCCGAGTCCATGGCCCGAAGCCTTCTGCCGATACGTCAACCGATCTACTGGCCCGGCGTCCAATCTTCTGACATGTTCCTCCGGCACAACATGATTTTTCTACTTTAATTGTCTCATCCTGATCGAAGCATCCTGCGTCAATCAAAACGCATATTAAATCATAAACATATATCAAGTAGTTTCATCATCAAAATACGAGATTCAACAATCTCCCACTTTTTGATGATAACAACCACTTGATGACGGAGTTAAACTTAACTCCCGGAGTTTAAACAAACTCCCCCTATCAATATGCCATATTGATAGAACCTTGAATTCAAACTCAATTCAAGTATTTTGATGATGAAACTACTTGATATATGTTTATGATTTAATCTGCGTTTTGAGTGACGTAGGATGCTTCGATCAGGATAAGACAATTAAAGTAGGAAAATCATGTTGTGCCGGAGGAACATGTCAGAAGATTGGACGTCGGGCCGGTAGATCGGTTGACGTATCGACAGAAGGCTTCGGGCCGTGGACTCGGGCATCGGACCAAGAAGAGCAGGTATTGTGCCAAGGATATCGGAGTTGCAGAGTCAACTGAACCACTCTAAATCTCGGTTTGCATTTACTTTGAGCATATTATCTTTACTACAAACTTCCTTAAAAGCTTACGACTTTCTGCGCATATACGATCGGGTTTCAAGCTTTGCACTTTCCGAACCGGCGTTTAGATGTAAATCAGCTTTTTCGTATGATCATCATATTTCAGTTTGCGTTTATGTTTTGATTTCTATCATAACTGCAAACTGCCTTTATATCCTTGATTAAACTACATCTCGCTTAATCAAGTGATTTACGAATCATCATTTAGACGTAAATCAGTTGCTTCGTACGAATATCATATTTCAGTTTGCGCTTGCTATCTGATTTGAATCATAACTGCAAACTGCATTTATATCATTACTGTATTTCACTTAATCAAAAGTTAAAGTGATTTACAAATCGGCTTTCTTACCGAAATCACTTTTATCGAATGAACGCAGTTTTTATTTTTATTGTAGAAGGTTTTCCGCTGCACTAATTCACCCCCCCCCCCCCTTTTTAGTGCTCTTGATCCTAACAATTGGTATCAAAGTGGGGTTAACTCTCAAATGGATTAAAACCCAAGAGAGATGGCATCCGCCGGAAACCAAGAGGGCTTATCGGTTGTTCGTCCACCGTTGTTTAACGGATTGGACTACACTTATTGGAAAACTCGAATGAGAGTTTTCTTAATTTCTATGAATTTAGATTTGTCGAATATCGTTGAAAATGGTTTTCAACTTCCCTCTAAACCGATGAACGAATGGTCGGATTTGGAGAAGAAGTATTTTTCTTTAAACGCAAAGGCTATGAATGCCTTATTTTGCGCTTTGGACAAAAATGAGTTCAATCGGATTTCTACGTGCGAAACGGCTTTTGACATTTGGCGAACACTTGAAATCACGCACGAGGAAACTAGTAGAGTCAAAGACTCGAAAGTTAACATTTTATTGCATGATTTTGAGCTTTTTCGAATGCAACCAAGCGAGACTATAGGCGACATGTACACCCGTTTCACGGATGTCGTCAATAGTTTAAGAGCTCTTGGAAAATGTTTTTCAGATTTTGAACTCGTAAACAAGATTTTGCGTTCTCTTTCTAAGAAGTGGGATTCAAAAGTAACTGCAATACAAGAAGCTAAAAACCTAAATAACTTACCACTTGAAGAACTAATTGGTTCGTTGATGACATATGAAATGGTGCACAATGCACATGATGAACATGATGAACAAAATCACCTTCCAAAGAACAGGAAGGATTTGGAACTCCGGACAAATGAATACCACTTGAGCGATGACTCAAGTGATGAGGACAATGATGAACTCGAACTTTGAACACTAAATCTTAATAAGTTTATTAAACAAAAATCTAAAATAAACAATAAACTTGAACGAAGGAAGAGGCCAAAGAAGAAGAATATAAAGTGGGATGAATCGAGCTCCTCCGAAGATGAGGAGAAAATCAAGAAAGGCAAGGTGGCAAACTACGCCTTAACGACATTCAACGATGAGGTAATCAAAACCCCCTTAATTTATTTCGAAATTACATGATGCTCTTCATAATGCATTTTCTTTTTTAGTATAGAATTAATTTTCTTGAAAATTACATGTTTAAAAAAAAATATATGATGAAAATGCAAAATTTATGATCATGCTAGTAGTTCTGAAAATAATCATGAAAAATACATATTTTATGATAAACAAACAAAATGATTTTGATTGAAAATATGAAATCATGCTTGATGATATAATGATGTTTTGATACCATGATTTTATTCTATGCATGAGATTTTATTTTTCTCTACCTTATTGACTTTTTCACTAAGAGATTAATAAAATTATCTATGTCATTTTGAATCTCTTGAAAGTAATGTTGAGATTTTGATGATTTGAATTTAATGAATTTTGAATCTCTTGAAAGTTATGATCATGCATGGTAGGATATAATTTGACAAAATTGATACCATCATGATATGAAGCATTTATGATTTTCAATGATGCATGCAATACTTGAGCTTTTTAATTATGATGTGGTGTATTGTATATGATGTAAATCATGATTTAAAATGCTATGAGTTGTTACTAAAATGATGTATTATAAATGTTGATTTAATGTCATGAATACTCTAAATGATGAATGTTTGGTATCATGATCAAAATGTTGATAAATAGTTAAAAATTTAAGTATCATGTATAATATGCTCATAATATTGATTGATTTAATTAGTATCATGCATGAATGAAATATAAGGTTTTTGAAATTGTGCATGTTCGAATTTGAAAATATAAAGATGCACAAATAAGATTGAAACCTACCTTTGTCATAATTTAGAAATTAATGTAAAGGGTCTTCCCTTCTTTTTGCTAATGACATAGGGGGAGAAAGAGTTGCTAATGTGCATATCTCAAAGAGAAAATTGCTAGCTTGCGTGTCTTAAAATGTTGAAAATTTTTTGCTAGCTTGTATATTGTAAACTTGCTATCGTACTACCATGATGTGAGCATATCTTATCTTCATGATTGTATTTGAAAAACTATGCCAAAAATATGTCCGAATGATTGAACGTGTTAAAATTAATTTTTGGACTTTCTTAATTGAATGATCAAATCACTCGATTGCCATGATGATTTTACACAATTACATGCCCTAATAATAGGTTGGAAATTATGTGCTTTGGATAAAAAATTTCTATGACAATAAGCATGTTTTGTCCTCATGATTGTATTTGAAAATTAATAGCACAGCCTTATCCGAATGCATGAAAGTATTAATTTCATTTTCGGATTCTCTTAACTATTGGTATCCTAACAATTGAATTTTTGAATTATCCTCTTCCAAACTTAATAAGCATATGTCATATCAAGTTTAATTCATATCATTGATTTTTGACATATGGAATCAACTAGCAAATACATCTCTCATACACTTATTATGTGAACAATATTTTGTTTTGAGAAATGGATTTGATGAAATGATTCCTGCTTATAAATTCCTTCTTGAAAAAGGAAGTCATTTTTACGTACAATAATTTGATTCACATACATGATACTTGTAAAAATGAAGCGTGCTTTAATATCTTATCAATTTTAACTTCATTCGAGTAAGCTCAGAAATAGCTTTCTTCCTTCATGTTAAAAGAAAATAACAAATAAAATGGAAGAAGTTTTCAAAGCTATCTCCATGTCATGTTTTCCTTGAGATGTTTGAATATTTGGTATCTTATCACTCTTTGTTGAAAAATGACATGAACCTGGCATCGCACTTATATTTAAAATTTGCTTATATCGTTCTCCTTTTTGTTGACAACAAAGGGGGAGAAATATATGAATTGATGCTATGATTGCCATATTTGCTCCATGCCATGGTTGCATTATAATAATATATCAAGAACTAGCATCGCAACTTTACTTATTGATATCTTGCCATGTGATGAAATGCTACAATTGATAAACACTTGAAATGTTTGCGTTACGGTATCAAAAGCTTACATTGCAATCTTACATGTTGATATCATACCATTTGATAATAGCAAACTTGCATGATGGTAAAAATGGATATTATGTTTTTCATGCAATAAGTTAAACTAATATTCCAAACACAAGAATAGTTGGACTTCTCCTTTTTGTTGATGACAAAGGGGGAGAAGTATGTTGATGACATGACATGTTATGCATAAATTTATGCATAAGTTCATGATGACGTGTTGCAAGTTTTCATGATGAATATTGCAATGACTTGAATTCAGTTTGAATTCAAGGTTCTATCAATATGGCATATTGATAGGGGTAGTTTGTTTAAACTCCGGGAGTTAAGTTTAACTCCGTCATCAAGTGGTTGTCATCATCAAAATACGAGATTCAACAAAAGCACGATTCTCGTAGTGGTTGATCGACTTACGAAATATGCTCATTTTTGTGCTGTGAGAAATCCCTACACTGCTGCTAGTATTGCTCAGATTTTCATAGAAAATATTGTTAAATTGTATGGGATGCCAAGATCCATCGTAAGTGATCGTGACAGGATCTTCACTAGTAAATTTTGGACCGAGTTATTTCAGTTACAAGGCACCAAACTTAAGATGAGCACAGCGTATCATCCACAAACTGACGACCAAACAGAGGTGGTAAATATGTGCTTAGAGACGTACCTCCGGTGTTTCGCTAGCGACCGACCAAAAGAGTGGGTGAAATGGCTTCCCTGGGCCGAATGGTGGTATAATACTACATATCATTCATCTACAAAATGTGCCCCTGATGAAGCATTGTATGGTCGACCAGCCCCTGTGATTCCAAAGTATATAATTGGCTCGGCTAAGGTAGATGATATGAATGAGCAAGTTGATTATAATTCTGCCAAAGACCCTTTAACTATTCATCGAGGACCAATGACAAGAGCGAAATCTAAAAGGATGAAAGAAGCCTTAACTTGTTTATTAGAAGACATTTGGAAGGAGCAAGCTAGTCAAAACTTGGTCAAGGTTCTATGGATACAAGAAGAGCCTAAAATAATCAACCTGATTCAAATAAGTCAAAATCATGAAGAGAAATTCCAACCTTGAGAGAAGGATGAATTTTTAGCCATCTTTGAAGAATAAAGGTCATTCAGCCATATTGGACCATATTAGGAATTGTGTGTTTATTCATGAATAATTATTCAAAACAATTCAATGTAGATTCATGAGTAATCTACATTCATGCATTAGGAATATAAATGTCATTTAATATATTCATTCCCTTTATACTTGGCCTTTGTACTATATAAACAAGGCTAACTCTCTTTGTAAGAGCACACATATTGGAGAAGTATATTCGACTTACAACACCGGTGAGTGTTTTGTTTTTAAGTTCTTGCATGAACTTTGGACTTATCAAGCATTTCTGTTTGTGGCGTTCAAAACCCAAGAAAAATCTTTGTTTTTCCTTTCAACTTATCAAGCTTTTTAGTTTGTGGCGTTTTAAGGGAATCAAAGTACTATTCTAATTACTTCATCAAATTTTCATTGATTATGTGATTAGAATAGTTTTCCTAACTTCAATCTTGAACGATCCATCTTGTTTCAAATCGTTGGAGGAGGTCAATTTGCATTCCATATGTATCATAGCTCTTTAGCTATCGGGGTATATGGTTGCTAAGTTGAAGATTTCCATCATTTGGTATCAGAGCTCGGCTCAAGTTTGAGGTTTGCGTATCTATTTATTTGCTATCTTTTAGATTTTCTTTTCTTTTCTCTTCTTCTTCTATTTGGCCAATATCTATAAAAAAAAAAAAAAAGAGATCAAAAAAGTCAAAAAAAAAAAAAAAAGAAGAGAGAAAATCAAAGGCTAAAAAAAAAAAAAAAAAGAGAGAGGGAAATCAAAGGTCAAAAAAAAAAAAAAAGAGATCAGAATTAAAAAAAAAAAAAAAAAAAAAAAAACTGCGGATTCAAAGAATACTTGCAAATTACAGAATTTGATCTTTGTTCATTTGAACTTCTATTTCGATTTGGAAATCTTTCTTCATTTCTAAAAAAAAAAAAAAATTCTAGTCTTTGCTTATGATTAAAGTGCATTACACACATCTTTAAATTGACCTATCTTTTGTTTGCTTTTAAAGCTGTCCAATTTCACTATTTTTTTTGAATTGCCATAATCTGAATTGTTTGTTTAGGTACCTTAGTTAATCTAAGAACTCAAATAACAAAACAAGAGAGGTAAAAGACAAGAGCGGTAAGATCAGTATAGAGAAAAGCCAAAAAAATTATGAGAAACATGAGTGGAGTGAATCAAATCTAGAGTGAAAAAAAAAAAAAAAAAAAAAACGTGAGGGAGTGTTGGTGAGGTTGTTCTAACTTTGTTTTTCAGGTTGTACACATGTCTAAAGATAAAGAAGCGAGTTCTTCATCCAATGATCTTTTAGTTCAAGCAATGCAGCAACAATTTGAACGTATGTTCAAAGTGATGGGAGATGTAAGAGATCATCTAGAAAGGCATGATGATGCAATTAATAGATTGCAAGGTGAACCACGACGTGGGAGACAACCAACCTTTGTCAATGACGAATATGATGGTGGCGATGACGTGGATGATGACCAAGTTACTCTAATTGGTCAAGATATTAATCCTAGAAGACAAACTAGGAGAGGACGTTTTGATGGTGTGGACAGAAACATAGGCAGCATCAAAATGAAAATTCCTTCTTTTCAAGGGAAGAATAATCCAGATGCCTATTTGGAGTGGGAACGAAAAGTGGAGATGATATTTGAATGTCACAACTACTCTGAAGAGAAAAAGGTAAAATTAGCCGCTGTTGAATTTTTTGATTATGCTATTGTTTGGTGGGATCAATTGTGTAAAGACAGGCGTAGAAATGGTGAAAGGCCTGTGGAGACTTGGTTGGAGATGAAACAAATCATGAGGAGGAGATTTGTCCCTAGCTATTACTATAGGGATTTGCATCAACGGCTGCAAACCTTGACACAAGGTTCCATGAGTGTTGATGAGTATCACAAGGAGATGGAGATAACCATGATAAGGGCTAATGTGGATGAAGATCGTGAGGCCACCATGGCTCGATTCCTAAGTGGATTAAACAAGAACATTGCTGATCTTGTAGAATTGCAACATTATGTGGAGATTGAAGATATGGTGAATGTGGCCATGAAGATTGAGAGGCAACTCAAAAGAAAAGGCACAAGGTATGATTCAAAATCTTATTCGGGTTCTTCTTCTTCTTGGAAACCGAATTGGAGTAAAAAGGATGATAAACCCATTGTTAAGCCTAAAATTGATGAGACTAAAGGTAGAAATGAATTAGGCAACAAGGGTAAAGGTGAGAATCTATCTAATCAAACTAGAGGTATTAAGTGTTTTAAGTGCCTTGGGCATGGACATGTGGCACGTGAGTGTCCTAATAAAAGAGTTATGATCATGAGGGATGGAATTGTAGAATCTGAAAGTGAGAAAGATGATGATGAAGACATTCTAGAGGATACTAGTGATATAGAGTATGCTAAAGGTGAAAATCTAGTTGTTCAACGCATACTTAGTTTGCAAAATGAAAATGATGAACATGGTGAACAACGTGAAAATCTGTTTCATACTCATTGTTTGATTGCTAACAAGTTGTGTAATGTGATTGTTGATAGTGGAAGTTGCACAAATGTGGCAAGCACCTTGCTCGTGGAGAAACTGAAATTACCTACTATCAAGCATTCAAAACCGTACAAGTTACAATGGTTGAATGATAGTGGTATAGTAAAGGTAAATCGACAAGTGTTAATTTCCTTTTCAATTGGTAGATATAAGGATGAAGTTTGGTGTGATGTGGTACCTATGTATGCTAGTCATATGTTATTGGGGAGACCATGGCAATACGATCGAAGGGTAATACATGATGGATTCAAGAACCGTTATTCTTTGATCATAGATGGACAGAAATATCAGCTTGGACCTTTGCCTCCAAAGACAATTTTTGAGGACCAAATGCGCATAAAACAACAATATGAGGAGCTTGAGTCTTCATTAACCAAAACTTTGGGGAGGGAAAAAGAAAGGGAGAAAAAAGAAAATGATGAGTTGAGTAATAAAAATGAGAGTATACTTATAAAAAAAAATAAAAATGAGAGTATTGGGAAATACAAGGGGAGAGAAAACAAAGAAAGTTTGAGTGAAAGAAAAATGAGTGTTTATGCCAAAATGAGTGATGTGAAGAAAGCCTTAACCATGAGGCAGCCCTTACTTGTACTTATGTACAAGGATGTTCTGATTGCTTCTAACAAAATTGACAAGAGTTTGCCTAGTGTTATTGTTGATCTTTTGCAGGAAAATGAGGATCTCTTTCCCGAAGAAATTCCTAATGGTTTGCCACCAATTAGAGGAATTGAGCATCAAATTGATTTCATTCCAGGTGCAAGCATACCAAATAAGCCAGCATATAGATGCAACCCCGAAGAGACCAAGGAAATCCAAAAACAAGTAAGTGAGCTTATGAAAAAAGGGTATGTGCGAGAAAGCATGAGAGTCCGTGTGCAGTTCCTGTTCTGTTGGTGCCTAAAAAGGATGGATCATGGAGAATGTGTGTTGATTGCCGAGCCATCAACAAAATCACGGTAAAGTATAGACATCCTATTCCTAGGCTAGATGATATGTTGGATGAATTGCATGGTTCTTGTGTGTTTTCAAAAATTGATTTAAAATCTGGATATCATCAAATAAGAATGCATGAAGGTGATGAATGGAAAACCGCTTTTAAAACTAAACATGGTTTATATGAATGGTTGGTTATGCCTTTTGGCCTAACTAATGCACCTAGTACTTTCATGAGATTGATGAATCATATTTTACGTGCTTACATTGGAAAATTTGTAGTGGTTTATTTTGATGATATACTTGTGTATAGCAAAAGTTTAAATGAGCATGTAACACATTTAAAAGCTATTTTTGACGTGCTTAGAAAAGAAAAGTTATATGCTAATATAAAGAAATGCACTTTTTGTACTAATAAAATTACTTTTCTTGGATATGTTGTTAATGATAAAGGAATACATGTTGATCAAGAAAAAGTGAAAGTAATTAGGGAGTGGCCAAAACCTACCAGTGTTAGTGATGTTAGAAGTTTTCATGGTCTTGCTAGCTTTTATAGAAGATTCATTAAGGATTTTTCTACAATTGCTGCACCAATAACTGAATGCATAAAAAAAAATATGGGATTTAGATGAGGTGAAAAACAAGATGATGCTTTTAATTTGCTTAAAGACAAACTCTGTTCAGCACCTTTGCTTGCTTTACCGAACTTTGCTAAAACTTTTGAGATTGAGTGTGATGCGAGTGGAATAGGAATTGGAGGAGTCTTAATGCAAGAAGGCAGACCCATTGCATTCTTTAGTGAGAAGCTAAGTGGAGCAAGTCTTCACTACCCAACATATGACAAGGAGTTTTACGCTTTAGTAAGAGTGTTAGAGACATGGCAGCACTATCTTTGGTATAAGGAATTCATTATACACACCGATCATGAGTCCTTGAAATATCTCAAAGGACAAGGAAAACTAAACCGTAGGCATGCAAAATGGGTGGAGTTTATTGAATCCTTTCCATACATCATCAAGTATAAACAAGGTAAGGAAAATGTGGTTGCCGACACTCTTTCTAGAAGGTATGCTCTAATTTCTCAACTTGATGCAAAATTATTGGGTTTTGAGTATATTAAAAATTTATATAATTCTGATCATGATTTTGCTAATGTTTATGGGGCATGTGAGAAAGGGGGTTTTGATAAGTTCTTCAAGCATGATGATTTTCTTTTCAAAGAAAATAAGTTGTGTATTCCTCAATGTTCAATGAGAGAATTACTTGTGAGAGAGGCACATAGTGGAGGTTTAATGGGGCATTTCGGGATTAGAAAAACTTTAGATGTGTTAAGTGATCATTTCTTTTGGCCACATATGAAAAGAGATGTTGAGAGATTATGTAAGAAATGCATTACTTGCAAACAAGCTAAATCTAAAGTAATGCCTCATGGATTGTATACTCCTCTTCCTATAACTAGTGAGCCTTGGGTTGATATATCCATGGACTTTGTCTTGGGTTTACCAAGGTCAAAAGGAGGGAGAGATTCTATTTTTGTTGTTGTTGACAGGTTTAGCAAGATGGCACATTTTATTCCTTGTCACAAAACAGATGATGCAACACATGTTGCGGGGCTGTTTTTCAAAGAAATTGTAAGATTACATGGCATTCCAAAGACAATTGTGAGTGATAGAGATGTGAAGTTCCTTAGCCACTTTTGGAAAACACTTTGGAGCAAGTTGGGTACAAGGCTATTGTATTCAACCACTTGTCACCCACAAACAGATGGACAAACGGAGGTGGTAAATCGAACTTTATCAACACTTTTGAGAGCCATAATTCAAAAGAATTTGAAAAATTGGGAGGAATGTTTGCCACATGTGGAGTTTGCTTATAACAGAAGTGTACATGCTACAACAAACCATTCCCCATTTGAAGTTGTATACGGGTTCAATCCATTAACTCCTATGGATTTGCTACCTTTACCTTTGGAAAAGGCCAATTTGGATGGTAAGCAAAAAGCTGATTTTGTCAAAGCATTGCATGAAAGGGTCCAGATACAAATTCAAAAGAAAACTCTACAATATGAGAAACAACACAACAAAGGCCGAAAGCAAGTAGTATTTGAACCTGGTGATTGGGTTTGGTTACACTTGAGGAAGGAAAGATTTCCTAACCAAAGGAAGTATAAACTAATGCCAAGAGGAGATGGTCCATTTCGAGTCTCTCAAAAAATCAATGACAATGCATACAAGTTGGAACTACCGGGTGAGTATGGTAATGTTAGTGCAACCTTCAATGTTTCTGATTTATCTTTGTTTGATGCAGGTGATGAAGACACTGATTCGAGGACGAATCCTTTCAAGGAAAGGGGGAATGATATGAATGAGCAAGTTGATTATAATTCTGCCAAAGACCCTTTAACTATTCATCGAGGACCAATGACAAGAGCGAAATCTAAAAGGATGAAAGAAGCCTTAACTTGTTTATTAGAAGACATTTGGAAGGAGCAAGCTAGTCAAAACTTGGTCAAGGTTCTATGGATACAAGAAGAGCCTAAAATAATCAACCTGATTCAAATAAGTCAAAATCATGAAGAGAAATTCCAACCTTGAGAGAAGGATGAATTTTTAGCCATCTTTGAAGAATAAAGGTCATTCAGCCATATTGGACCATATTAGGAATTGTGTGTTTATTCATGAATAATTATTCAAAACAATTCAATGTAGATTCATGAGTAATCTACATTCATGCATTAGGAATATAAATGTCATTTAATATATTCATTCCCTTTATACTTGGCCTTTGTACTATATAAACAAGGCTAACTCTCTTTGTAAGAGCACACATATTGGAGAAGTATATTCGACTTACAACACCGGTGAGTGTTTTGTTTTTAAGTTCTTGCATGAACTTTGGACTTATCAAGCATTTCTGTTTGTGGCGTTCAAAACCCAAGAAAAATCTTTGTTTTTCCTTTCAACTTATCAAGCTTTTTAGTTTGTGGCGTTTTAAGGGAATCAAAGTACTATTCTAATTACTTCATCAAATTTTCATTGATTATGTGATTAGAATAGTTTTCCTAACTTCAATCTTGAACGATCCATCTTGTTTCAAATCGTTGGAGGAGGTCAATTTGCATTCCATATGTATCATAGCTCTTTAGCTATCGGGGTATATGGTTGCTAAGTTGAAGATTTCCATCAGTAGATCAGGTTGACCAAGAATTGATTGATAGGGACAAACTCTTAAAACTGTTAAAAGATAATCTCTCTATCGCTCAAGCCAGAATGAAGCAGCAAGCCAACACACGACGAAGTGAAAGAGAATTTTCAGTGGGAGATTGGGTTTATCTTCGCCTACAACCATACAAGCAACTCTCTATCAACACTCGAGCCTCTATGAAGCTATCCCCATGTTTTTATGGGCCCTATCAGATCACAGAGCGTATTGGAGCCATGGCGTACAGACTTAAATTACCTGAGGATGCCAAAATTCATCCTGTCTTTCACGTATCATGCCTAAAGCCCAAGTTGGGAGAACATGAGTCACCCCAGATCCAACTGCCCAACACAACTGAGGATAGAGTTATTCAAGCCCAACCACAAGCCATCCTCGATCGCAGGATCGTGATGCGTCGCCGACATCCTTCTACTGAAGTACTAGTGCATTGGAATAATTTACCACTTGAAGGCGCCACATGGGAACCATATGAGGAGCTTAAGACCCGGTTCCCTGAGTTCATGAAATCTCAGCCTTGAGGACAAGGCTGATTTGAAGAGGGCGGGTTTGTTAGGACTCTAGCTAGGAGAGTCCTAATTGAGAGGGACATTCTGTTAGGACTCTAGCTAGGAGAGTCCTAATTGAGAGGGACATTCATGTAGGAGGTTTTTTCTTAGAGAAGAATTAGGAGTTGTAAGGGAATAGGAGTCTTGAGTAGGAGTCCTACTAGGAGTTGGTTAGAAGTAAGAGTCTTAAGTAGGAGTCCTATTAGGAGTTAGAGTTTAGAAGCCCTATAAATAGCCATGTATTCCTTCTCTTTTCATAAGCAATAGATGAATCTTTTCTACAGCCTATGAGCAGCAACTTGGAGGGAGGAACCCCTATAGAGTTCCAAGGAGGTCGATCTTCTAAAGAGATCAACCCCAAGTTTAGAATCTGCAAGGGTTCTAACATATTTATACCAGCGTACGGGAATTGGTCGAGCCCTGGTCCGGCATGGCCGTTGACTCTAGGGGTAGAACAATCTCTCTGACGAGATGGCATCTTCAGGGGTGCTTGAGCGGCGTCAGACGGCACTACCCTAACAGCAGACGACACCGCCCCTAGTTCTTGGGGTGGTCAAGCTGCACAGTCGCACTGTTGGAGCTTGACGTGATGTACACCCCGCGCTTCTGGAGGCGTACGATATCGTGTCGATCTACAACGTCTGTCGATGGTTCACATAGGGCCAAAATACGCCCTATCAACATTTAAAATGAGTTCCAATATAACTATTGATTTCGATTGGAGTTTCAACATAATTAATGAGTATGCAACACTTATGATTCCTGGATTTCATGCAAGCTTGGAAAATAATTACTCTATTCACTTGGGTGGATGACCAACGAACTCCATGGCGAAAGGACACCGAGGTGTTATTGGAGACGTTTTCCTTGTGCAAATACGTGGGAAAAGTGGAGATTTTTGGGGGCTCAAATCACCTCTCTTTTAACCCTCTCTTTGAGGGCTACTATGTTTCATTGCTTTGTCTTCACGTTTGTCACATCCAACCACACTTTATTGCTTTCAAACATCAGCGTGTTGAGTGGGTCTCTCATGTCAGGGAAGTGCATTACGGCCACATTACTTTTTGTGTGTGACCTACAAACCTGGTTTTATTCATATTACTGGCATGAGGTGATTAGGAACTCTCCGATCATTCATGTGCTAAAATACACACTGCACATTGGATTCAGATTGTGGTCCATTAAATAGAAGCACAAGATATTTCTCACCACATTCCGCTATATATATATATAAATATATATATATATATATATATATATATATATATATACTCTTTGTCACGAGTTTATACTCTTGTAAGTTCTGCAAAAGATTGAGTGGATTTGATCTATAAAAACACTTATAATTAAATTAAGTTGATAAACTTCAATATGGACTTGCATCAAATTAAAATATTAAAATTATAATTAATATTAATAATATGAGAAAAGATAAAAGAAGCGCTAAAAAGACTATAATAGAAGTAATAACAAAATAATTAATTTTTTATTTAACTAGAGATACTATCTTCTAGCCCGAGGGAAAAAAAATATAAATCTCTTCAAAAAATATTTTCTAATTTTTTCCTTAAAATAATAAAAAACTTTCACTATAATCCAATCTCATTTGTCTATTATTTGTTTTTTTAGGTGCCATCATATGTCGTCTGGACGTGAGATTTTAAACTCTCGACCCACAGGAATGTATTTTAAGAGCATTGATATGATAGAATTTTTTTTGAGACTTAATTAACTGAGTTTTAGGGTCAAAAAATCCATGCTATATAGACTATGTGAGAACAGATGGATTTAAGATATATAAAAAATCCCGTGGCCATGTGGAATAATTTGTGTTACGCGTAAAAGCCTTTGAACTTTCTCGGTCAGTTCCAAGCACATGCCTCACATTCCCCTCTTTCACTACCACTACAAGCTGCCACTTCTTCCTCTCTGGATTCAACCGTGGTGACTCGGTCAACTTCTCTCTCTCTCTCTCTCTCTCTGTGTTCTCGAGCAGAACGCGCTATTCTTCCACCTTCCTCGTGTTCATATAAACCCTCCACTTGATTCTGATCCCTCCACCCTCACTCTCCAAGCAACCTCCCTCCCTCGCTCGCTATAGTGCCCACAGATTTCATTCTTCTTCTTGCTCAAGCTTGATTCGTCCACTGCTTCAAAGTGAGCTGGCTCTGAAACTGAGCTGCCTTCGCCATGCAGAATGATGGCACAGGAAGTGAGCTGAGGAGCACTCTAATGGCCGAGCTAGCTCGGGCTCTGCAGCTAGTGAGTCAGCTGCAGTCCCATCTGGATCACCCTTCTGCCGCTGAGCTCTGTAAGTCTTTAGCGACCGAAATACTCTCCTCCATCGGGAAGTCGATTCTCATGGCGAAGTCCGGCGATCCCGACGGCGATCTGCAGGCCGGCAACAGCCCTCGCAGCGAGAACTCCAGCCCGGCGTTCAGGGACCCCGGTCGTAGGGACTTTATGAAGAAAAAGTGCGTCTTTGACTCTTTTGTTCTCGGAGAGCTCCGACTTCTCTGTCACCCGATCATGTTTTGACATGGATTCAGCTCGGCTTGTGGCAGGAAGACGATGCACAAGTTGACGAACCAAGTGAGGCTCATCCCCGGAGTTGGAGGAGTCGAAGGCCCTGTGGATGACGGCTATAGCTGGAGAAAGTACGGACAGAAGGATATCCTGGGAGCCAAGCATCCGAGGTCAGGATTCGAAACCCAATGCTACCAAGTTTGAGAACCATGACAAGCTCTTGCTCTGTTCTCATCGCCATCCATGTGTTTGTGTCCGTGCTTGTTCTTCGTCTTGCAGAGCTTACTACAGGTGCACGCACCGCAGCTCCCAGGGATGTCAGGCGACGAAGCAGGTACAGCGGTCGGGCGAGGATCCCCTGGTGTTCGACGTCACCTACCTCGGGACGCATACGTGCCTCCAAAGGCCACAGAGAGCCCCGACATCGGCATGCCTCGGACATCAATCAAGCTACACACTTGAGATGGAAGGCGTACACTGTGAGGAGGAAGCTTGGGGACTGACCTCTCTTTCCTATGGATCCATGGCGGTAATGGGTGACACAGCAGCCGACCTCTTCTCCTCCCTTTCCTCGCCGCCTGCCTTCTCGTCACCGTACCAGATCAGTAGCTTCGATGGCGGCATGAAGCTGCAGACTTCAGACTCCGACATCGCCGAGATGATATCCAGAGGCGATTCAGCAAGCAATTCGTCCCTGGTGGACATGGCTTTCATGCTCCCGGAGATGGACTTCGCCCAGAACTTTCAGTTCGATGCCCCCGGTTTTGATTCGTGCAGCTTCTTCTCATGAACATCCATCTCCTCAAGCTGGTGATGTAGGTAGAAACAGAGGGAATCACCATGGTTGTTCTCTCCATGAATTCAAAGATCAACTAAGAATGCTTGCCGCAATCAATTAGTGTAAAGAAAATAGAGTCAGGAACAGGGAATTCTTACAAGATAAAAAAGTATGATACAGAAAACATCAAAATTTATCTTCCTAAAGTCGGAGAAGAGCGACTGGTTTGCCATGGCATATGCCTCATCCAAAGCAAAAAGTTCTTGGCATTGGCTGTTTGTCGTGGTGGCAGTGGAGATCACTTTGTCCTGCAGTGTGAGATAGGAAATACGCACACTTTTGCCCTGAAATAGACATCCAAGTCACATGAATGTACAAGAAGCACTAATATCTGTATCTAACATAAACACAACATTCAGTGGACCAATGAGGGATAGATCTTTAATAGGGCAGAAATTGGAGAGAACTGTTAATCTAAACAGTTGCTTCAGCATGAAGATTCGAAATAGAATGCAGTGGGTCATTAGGGAGAAGAAGCTGAAGTTGCCAGGTGCTGATACATGTTTAAGATGGATCTCTGCATCACAATCACAATCTGAATGACTCCTATCTTTCTTTTTTAAGATTACAGTATACTTAGCATCAGGCTGTCAATAATCTTCTGAGCACACTACAGCAACAAGATTATATCTAGCCGACTCGCATCGCCTCCTTGGTAAGTAGTTCAGATAATATGCAAATGCTCGTCTCTGAATTATGTCCTTTGTATTTGACTCGGGAGAAGATTGCAGACAAAGGCCTTCCGGTGATCCATCCCATCTTGCAAAGAGTGACTTGAGCTCACAGATCTCTTGTACCAAATTAGAATATACCAAGTGATTGCTGGGGAAGGGTCTCCGCATCGCATGATTAAGAAAAAAGAGAGTGGTTTCAGAGTGAGCAATAGGAAAAATATATTCAGACATAAAAGGTTCTGAAAATAAAAAAGAAAATCTGAAGCCTCTTACAATTCAACAACATGATAAATTACCTAGCTGTCAATCAATTTAGGGTACAATTTGACGAGACCACTTGCTCAAGAAAAGAACAATCTTCTGTGGAAAAGAAGCATCATATATGACAAAGCTTTTGTTACACCAGGTCACAACTGTGTTTCTTTGTTCTGCAGACGTAACAGCCTGAAGCTTCCTTATAACAAAGAGGTTGATCCATAGCAATATACACAATCAGCGCTTTTACTTTATTTAGAACTTTATCTATTAGTTAACAGTCTGTGAGGGAGACAAAAATTTTTTTCTGATGAAAGAGACTGCTGCAGTTAAATAGTGTCTCACAAAGAAACAAAGGAATTGCAGATTTGGCATGATGTAACCAAAGACAGCAGAGATTGCAACTGTTGTGAGCATGTTTACAATTGTAAAAAGATCATTGTTATTTAATTAGAATATAAATAAAATAATTATATCAATGACAGTGTCAAAAACGTTAAAAAAATATAGCTGTATGACATCAGCTACAAAAGAATTAAACTATTCAAGCATTGACTGTGTGATTTCCCATTTTCTTATAAGGTTTTTTTTTTATCTTTTTATATTTAAAATCTTTAACTTAATTGTGGCAAAAAAGGAACAGACTGTTCCATACACTAATTGCACATGGACCAACCATATTTACATAATGATTCTAGAGGTCAAAATAGTATTTTAAGCAACATCAGCTGAAAAACCTGCTTTTCTCATATAACTAAACTGGATAAGAAGTATTGTGTACCAATTGTAAAGAATTAAAGGAAGAAGATAGAAAGATAAAAATTGTAGAAGAAACTATGAAATGTATGAGATGTAATTGCCTAGTTCATTTAGATAGTGAGCTCTCGATAGCTATTTATACACATTCAGCAGGGAGGATTTTTCTCAACTGCTTAGAGATTTCCTCAACTGCCTTGATGAAATCTTATCTGCTTATCATGCCCCCGCAAGATTGAGCTTCCATCAAGGATGCCGATCTTGGACCGATGAGATGAAAATAGTTTGCGGGCGAGAGGCTTTGTGAGTGAGTCTGCTAGTTGATCAGCTGTATGTACATGAGAAACACGGAGTTGATGTCTGACAACTTGATCTCGCATGAAGTGGAAGTCGATGGCAATGTGTTTCATGCGGGAATGAAATACTAGATTGACACATAAGTAGGTAGCTCCAATATTATCACAATATATTGTAGGAATAACCGTGGAGTTGACGTTGAGTTCTTTGAGCAGATTTGTGACCCAATTGAGTTCAACAGTGGCGGTGGCAATGGCACGGTATTCAGCTTCAGTTGTAGATCGTGCAATCGTCTTTTGTTTTTTAGAACTCCAACTAGTTGGAGTAGCTCCAAGGAAGACAATGTACCCTGACGTAGATGTTCTATCATCAAAGTTCCCTGCTTAATCAACATCAGCAAAGGCATGGAGATGGAGTGAAGTATTTTTGTGAAGAAAAATGTCATGATTAAGAGTCCCTTTAAGATACCGCAAAATTCGTTTGACCGCAGACCAATGCGTAGTAGATGGTCGATACATGAATTGCGATAATTTATTAACGGCAAATGAGATATATGGACGGGTGAGAGCCAAGTACTGTAAGGAGCTAAGGACTCGTCGATATTGAGTCGAATCTGTAGCAGGACTTCCATCACATAATTTAAGTGATTCGCTGGTAGAGAGAGGAGTTGTAACCTCTTTCGCATCCTACATGTTTGTCTTTGATAATAAATCTTGAATATACTTTCTTTGTGATAGGAAGAGACTTGAAGATGTAAATGTTGCTTTCACTCCCAGAAAGTAGCTTAAAGTTCCTAGACCTTTGAGGGAGAATCGATCGGCCAAGTACTTTAGAAATGTATGAGTCTTCAAAGGATTATTTCCTATGACAATAATATCATCCACATATACTAAAAGATATATTGTGCTTCTATTGTGCTAGCAAATGAATAACGAGGTATCAGACTTGGAATTGATAAAGCCAATTTAAGTCAAAAACGAGCCAAGCTCGGTATACCAAGCCCTTGGAGCTTGACGAAGTCCATAAATAGTTCTTGAAGTTTGTAGACATGCCTCGGACACTGAGGATGAATGAAACCAGGAGGTTGCCGCATAAAGACATCTTTAGTAAGTGACCCTTGTAAAAATGCATTATTAACATCTAATTGTCGTATATGCCAGCCCTTTGAGATGGCCAAACTCAGGATAAGACGAATTGTTGTGGGTTTAACAACGGGACTAAATGTCTCTGTGAAGTTGACACCAGGTCGTTGATGAAACCCTTTGGCGACTAGACGTGCTTTATATCTGGCAACGGATCCGTCTGGATTCCGCTTAATTCGAAAGACTCATTTACACCCGATGATATTTTGTGTGTGATGAAAGGGTACTAAGGTCTATGTAGAGTTATAGAGGAGAGCATCATATTCGTCACACATGGATTTTCGCCAGTGAGAAGATTTTTAAGCTTGAGTGATTGTAGTGGGTTCACTGACCTTAGTGGAGGAACTTGTTATAGCATGTAAGTCAAGGACTTGACGTGGTTTGAAAATACCATTTTTTGAGTGTGTTGTCATTGGATGTCTAGGGGGGATGAAAGTGGTAGATTGTGTTGGTGGTATAGTCGAGGGCGAGTCATTGTCATGGACCGGGCCAACCGTCGGCACGACTATGTCACTAGGTCTAGGAGAAGGTAAAGCCAGTGGTAATGTTACCGAGGGTATTACTTCATTAATAGGGAAAACTTGTGAGGAAGGGAGTGGAGAAATAAAGGGAGTGAGAAGCTGTTGAACTGGAGTAATAGTAGTATGCGGATCTTAAGGGTAAGGACTGGACGGTATCATTGGAGGTTCGTGTGATGAGATCAGAGGGATATTCCAATGATGTATGTTTATCGGAGTAGCCTGCATAGTAGGATTGTTTTGAAAAGGAAAGACAGACTCCTCAAAAATAACATGACGTGATATAAAGGCTTTTTTAGTTTGGGGTTCATAGCATCGAAAAGCATTATGTTCAAGAGAGTAGCCTATAAAAGTGCAAGGCTTAGATCGTGGTGTTGTATACCGCAAGCGGAGAGACAAAATATGAGGGCTTGATATTCGCCTCCGCCATCAGAGTAAACTGTTTTAATGGAAGATTAAAAAAAATTCTCGACCAACTTCCGAAAGTTGGTAAATACTGTGGAAACATCAAACTTATGGTGGAGAGGATATAACCATGTGTACTTAGTAAAATAGTCTACAAAAATGATATAAAAATGAAACTTGTCAAAAGAAGGAATTGGGGCAGAGCCCTACACGTCGGTATAAATGATTTCAAATGGTTTAGAGCAAGAAATGGAGGTTGTCCCAAAAGGCAGTTTATGACTTTTATTGCAAAGACGAGCATTGTAATGATTGATAGTGCTATTGATTTTCAAGGTAGGAAGAGAATAACAAGAAAGTAATTTTTGCTGGATAAAAGGGGAGGGATGACCAAGACGACGATGCCATACATCAACTGGAGCTGCGACTGAAGAGTGAGCAGTAGGTAGGGTAATTTGCGAAGCGGATGGCCACTCATAAATGTTGTCTTTGTTCTGGCCTTGGACTAAAGATGCCCTCGTGCTCAAATCCTTGACAAAAAAAAAGTTAGGAAAGAATTCAATGGAAGTATTATTTTGTTTACAGAATTGAGAAACGAAAATGAGATTTCTTTTAATGTGAGGTGCAATTGTGGTAAGTGAACTAAGCGTTGAGGAACCAGAATGAGTAATAGGAATTCTTTTACCGTCACCAATGATGATATCTTCATTTCCGTCATAGTTATTGTGGATGGACAAATTTTGAAGATCAAAGGTGATGTGATGAGAGGCGCCCGAGTCCATAATCCAATTAGGTTGGGTAGGAGTTGGAGTAGCCATGAAATTTGCCTGAGGCCACTATGATGGAGTAGGGAATCTGGGGCGAGACCGACAAACTTTCGCGGAATGTCCGACTTTATCATATAGTTGGCAAATGACTTGTTGGTGGTTTGTTAAGTTAGGACGCGACGTTTGAGGATTATGAAAGTTACCACCTTGATATGAATAAGGGGGGTATGGTCTGGGCCCTATAGGGCTAGGAGGTAGCTTAGCCAAATCGTTGTTGACGTGCTTATTGTACTGGTTGCTCTTCCTCTTGGATTTTTTATTGACCTGAGCTGTAATAGGTGATCCGGGCAACCTATCATCACGCTTCAAGTACGTCTCAGAGTCGATCAACTTATCATAAAGTTCTTCGAATGATATTGGTGAGTCGCGTGCCCGAAGTGCTGCTGTCAGTTCTTTGTACTCGCCTCCTAGGCTATTGAGGGTATGGATTAGGACTTCTTCATCACTGAAAGAATTACCTATCAAAGCTAAGTCATCGATGATATCTTTGATATGTTGTAGATAATCAGCAATAATACTTCCCTCTTGTTTTGTTTTCATCAAATTGGAGAGAAGTCCGAGCATACGAGTACGCGAGTGATTTGCCAAAGTTGTTTGTAACTTGCACCATGCTTCTGCAGCAGTCGTACATGAGGATATCAGTGGGGCAATGGATCCAACAACGGAAGCTTGAATAGCTTGGAGGATGAGGCGATCTTGACGTAACCATAGTTTGTGGGCTGGATTTGGCACTGGATTGGGTTCTCCTGGGATGTTGATCATTTCAGGTGGACATTGGAGAGCCATCAACGTAACCTAGGAGAACATAGCCAAATAGAATATTAGAAAATTGTGCTCGCCAAGATGCATAGTTGCCTCGAGTGCTACAGTATTGATGGTGATAAGACTTTGAGAAGTGCTTAAAGTCCCTGCAGAAACAGGGACAGGAATATCGGAAGAGGAAAATGAAGACATCCCAGATATTTTGTGGCGATTTAAGTGATCTTTACAGAAGATGTAAAGATATAGGAGGGAGGGAGGAGGAGAAAAGCAGATCGATGCGCTGCAAAGGATGTTGCAGCGATGAACTATAGAGGAGGCTGCAGCGATGAACTACAGAGGAGGCTGCAGCGATGCACTGCAGAGGAGGCTGCAGCGATGCACTGCAGAGGAGGCTGCAGCGATGCACTACAGAGAAGGCTGCAGCGATGCAGCGATGTAGCGATGCACTGCAGAGGAGGCTGCAGCGATGGGCGAGGAGGAGAGGTCGCTGGCCGGGGAGCAGTTGCGAGGACGGCGGCCACCACGGTAGTGTAGGTGAGGTTCTTGTGAGGGCAGAAGGTGGTCGAGCAGTCTCCGACTCCGGAACAGGAAGTAGCGGCGCCGGAGGAGAGGTAAGCAACAGCACTGCCCTTTCCAATTGAATAGAAAAGAGGAGCAGTAGAAGGCTTCGGCAGAGCTGTCTACATCCGCAAGGAAGAAGGCTTTGATACCATGTAAAGAATTAAACAAAGGAGATAGAAAGATAGAAATTATAGAAGAAACTATGAAATGTATGAGATGTAATTGTCTAGTTTATTTAGATAGTGAGCTCTCGATAGCTATTTATACACATTCAGCAGGGAGGTTATACACATTCAGTAGGGAGGATTTTTCTCAACTGCTTAGAGATTTCCTCAACTACCTGAAATGTAATTGTAGATGCTTAAAGGGCATGAACTGTGTGATGCTCTTTGGAACCAGAGACAGAATGGCATGTGAGAATGATTCAAGTCCTAACTCGGAAACTAGCCGAAACAATATTAAGACAATTAAAAATGGCAGCTCAACTACGATAGTCTATTACCTATACGGAACTTTTTTCTTTAACTTCTGAAACTACTGGAGGTGTGCTCTTTTTTGCTTCCTTTATTTTCCTCAATGCTTCCCTCAAACCCAAAACGACAAACAAGTTTGTGAGAGTAAGCAAGGATTCTGCTCCACCATGCAGCCAATCAACATTTGACAATGAGGTTCCATAATGCACCTTTGCTGTCAAAAGATTTCCATGGCTTCAAATCAGATCACAGTAACTTCGAATAATTTTGCTGCCAAAGAGAATGTAGGTGGGTAGAGAAGTTACCATATATACCAGCAGGAACTTTTTCAAGATTATGGGGTCATATATGCATCCAAGAAAAGAAATGGCATTAGTAGCTATGTAAAAAAGAAAAAGAAAATAAGCAATAAGAATCCTGCCAATGCAAGCATCAATAGTTATCATTTCAAACAAAACATTTATACTTAGCTCAAAAAAGCTGTTTTTGAAGGCATTATTGCTCTAAAGGGCTCAATGCAGTAGAAATTTAATATTAACAACAGCTGTTTGGGATGTGTTCCGGAACATCATCTTTTTTGCCAATAAGCCATTAATAAAATGCTGCTTACCAACTGTCTCCATATTCAAAACTGAGATTCCTATTGACTGTTTAAGCTCTTGGTTTTTTTTTTTTTTAAGTTTTTGGGAGAGAAATTGAGGCAGAGACCGAAAAGATCATTTCAGAAGGCTTTAAATGAACTCATAGGTTTTATCTAATGAAACCGATACTCACTTTGATGTAGAATACTAAATACACTATTTCCCGACTTACCAATTCCCAAACTGAAGGTAGAAGATTACATATGAATTTAATGCAGAAAATGTACAGAGATTATAACTTTACACCTTTTACATACAGATCTCACTCATGACTGGTGAACTAAAAGTACTAAATTTATCAAAAGAATGAAGATTTCAACAAGTGAACTTCTTTAATTCCTGACAAGCACCAAAATTTCATCCTGAGATATGAATTAAAATCTAAATTTAACCTATTTCTTGAAATCATATAAACAAACGTCCCCTCCTCTAATTGCCTCCACCAATGTGACTATCAGAGCAGTGAGCAATCAACATATGGAAGAGAGGAAGAGATAAACAAAAGAAGAAGCGAGCAAGAGAAGGGCATCATACTTGTGGCGCCAACGAAGGCGAGCAGGAAGTAGAAGCCAAAGAGGGTGAGCTTGGGCGCGGTGTTCGACCTGGTGATGTAGTACAGAAAGCCCAGGTAGGGGAAGAGGGAGGCGGCGAAGAGCTGGGAGGCGACGCTCTGGGAGTCGACGGTGGGCGCCCAGGGGTCCACCGGTAGGAGTCCGCACCGCGCCCGGAAGCCGGCGGAGCTGCGGCGCGGCTGCCACTGTTGCCGCTTCTTCCTGCCGCTGCAGCTGAAGAAGCGCCGAGGGAGTGGAGGAGACGGTGGGCGGCGCAAGAAGGTGGGGAGAGATGGGGAGGAGAGGAGCTGGCGGCAGCTGCTGACAGCGGTGGTCATCTTGGCCTCCCGTGGAAGAGGGAGGAAGAGCGTTCACAGCCTCATGTCATCGATAATAGAAGGCGAATGGTATTGTTGTTGGTGGTAATTTTAGCAAATAATAATTAAAATTAAATAGTATATCCCTATTTTTCATATATATATATATATATATATATATAAATTAAAAGGAATTCTTGTGATTAATCTTTATTAATTGACTAGTAGTATAGGGATGTTGAATTTTTAGTTTTATTAATATTCTTAAAAAATATTAGTTATTTTAAGTAATTGATATTAAGAATATCTAAGGCATCTTTACATTTTTGCAAATGAAATTAACTATCAGCAACCCTTTTTTTACAATGTCTAATATTAGTGTTTTATATACATATCCAAACTCACCACCTGTTTTGATTGGATTATTATGAGTTCCAAATTCTTGCAATTATTCTGTAGTCCTTTCCAATCTTCTTCTTTCACATAAATATTATATTGACATTATCATCCGAATTGTTTATTTCCTTGCACACACAAACTTATCACTGTATACTAGCAATTTAAAGTCAAAGAAAGTTTGAATATTTCTTTTGGCAACTGATGAATAGCTAAGCTTGTATCATAGAGTTGGATAAGATCATCCTTCTACGACGTTCACGCACTATGCAGAATGATTATGGCTTTAGATGAAGGTAGAAGATGCAACACTTGCATTTAATTTATTTCAGAGAGGAGGGGAGAAGAGTTCAGCCAACACTAATGCCTGTAAAATAGGATCTATATGACTCGTTCTTGCACATTCAAGACAATTAACCTACTTCTACTTGTAGTCTTGAAGTATTAATTGCAATGGCCCATGATGCCCGTAAAATATGAGTATTAGAGTTTAAGATCCGCCTGTTAGGATCGGAGCGGCACTAAGAGAGAGGGGTAAATTAGTACAGTGGATTAAAACTTGTAAGTTCGAAAATGATTCCGTAAAATGCAAGGAGATTTTATTTTGATAGTAACTTGAGTAAAGTAAAAACCGGAAACTTGCTGCTGTGTAGATAACGATTGCAGAAAGGTAAGTACTCACACATTCAATGAATACGTCAATTTAAAATGGTTGGGTAAAATGACCTACATCCATTTGTGAAGCCTTCTTCGATGAGGCTCCCAACTTTCACTAGTAAATCTCTTTGAAGGGGAAGGACAAATACTCCTCTTACAACCTTTTACAAGTGGCTCACACTCTTACAAATTCTTGAATAGAAAGAAGGAGGTGAACACTCAAGCAATTGAAGACAAGACTTACTAAAGACTTTTCTAAGACCTTTATCTCAATCTATTACTTTTACAAAAGTTATAATCTCAACTGAGAATTGAGGGGTATTTATAGGCCCCAAAATAATTCAAATTTGGGCTTCAAATTTTGAATTCTCTTGGGTTTCCGAGGCTGGCGATGCCACCGCCTGTTAGTGGCGATGCCATCGCCTTTCAGTGTCTGAAACTGACAGTGTACTGGTGGTGTCACCGCCTATTGGTGGCTGTGCCACCGCTTGATCTCGGGTGTTGGGCGGTGCCACCACCCAGTCTAGCAGTTCCACTGCCTAACCCTTCAGGCTCTTGGCGGTGCCACCGCCTAGTCCGACGGTTCCACCACCCGTCCTTACGGATCTTTGGTTGGGCTTCAAGTCCGGCCCAAACCAGGTCACATTTGGGCCCAATTGGCCCATAACCAGGATATAGGATTATCCCTTAATCCTAACCCTAATTACATACGAACTACGTAACTAAAAACATAATCCTAAGCAAGTTTTAAATTGGCAAACGTCGAGTCTTGTTCCGGCGATCTTTCGGTGGACTTCCGATATGCCCTTGGATTTCTTTCGGCGGACTCCCAGTAGGCTCCCGATCTTGTGACAAATTCAGCGAGTAGCCGAGCCTTATCGGTGATCTCCGCGAACCTCCGACAAGTCCTCGATTTCTTCTTGGTTGGTTTCGGCAGTATCTCCGACGAATCTTCGGACTCTTAAACGTCCATCGAACTTGACTTCGGTATCCTTGCTTTATGTTTTCAAGCTATCATAGTTAATCCTGCACACTTAACTCAATAATATGGATTAGATCAATTCTCTCATCAATTGATTTCATCATCAAAATTTGAGATTCAACAATCTCCCCCTTTTTAATGATGACAATCAATTGATGACGGAGTTAAACATAACTCCCCCTATCTATATGCCATATTATGAGAAGATAAAAATACTTGACTTCCATCCCTTTGAATTCAAGCATAAACCGATAAGTTCTATCCGTTGAACTTATCGTTATTCTCTTTAAGCATGAGCAAATACGAAACTTCGTATTTCTCATAATTTCCAGCTATAAAAATTATTTTTAAGTCGAATGATAAAAGACAATTATCACTACAACAAGAGATAAAAATTTTCAACATGAATTTCATGATATAAAAGTGAGGCATGAATTAATATTATCAACCAATCTAAGAACTTACGATATAGTCAAAGATTTTTGCAAGGCATATAAGACATTTGCATTACACAAGCTTTTGCAATTCATATAAGTCATGCTATTGAAATGGTACAAGTCATCATAAGTCATGTTTTGCTCCCTTCTCCCCCTTTGTCATCAACAAAAAGGAGAGAGACTTGAAGCATATAATTTGTGATTATAAAACCATTAGAAAAGGAATTCAGCATTAAGATCGATCATACAAAATTCAACATTCATCCGGAAAGAAAATCAGCATTCATCCAGAATTTTAAAAATTCATCTTTCATTCAAAATACATCTCAAAAGAAAGTTCAGCTTTTAGGAAAGAAGATGACAAAAGTCTAACTTGGCATTAAGAGCAAACATACAAGTATCAAAGTAATAGAATAAGGAGGTATATCGACTAATCCGTAGGAAGAAATCCATAGTTCTTATACATGACATCTATTTTTTTATTCATTTGTCACAGTTCCTTCAAAATTTCAATTTGCTGAATTCGAATTTGCTCTTGCTATGATTTGAGTTGATCTTGTTATGATTTGATCTGATACAATTCTGCCATAATAAGTTCTTTAGAAGATGACGCAAGAGCTGAAGGTGCTGCTCCAAAGGGACTTGGAGGAGGAGATTCATTTCCCCTAAAGATTGGTGTTTCAAGGTATTCTACTAGTGGGGGAATTGGATTAGTCCTTCTAGGTTGCCTAACCCATATACCATTGCTAAATGTGCACCTAAGTCTTTTCAGTAGATTTCTATTGATGATGTTATATCGATCACTTTGAATTGTTTCTTCATCGGGTGGGATACAAATGTCATGGGTAAGTATAAATCAAGTGATTAACCTCCCATATGGTAACATAATGTCTTTAGCTATAATATTCTACATGTGTTATAGGATTGAGTATCCAAAATAGTTATGTTGATCGGTCATAATCCAATACATGGTGCTTATCTCTATTTGACTCATTTTATCAAGATGAAATTGCTTAGGGAATAGTATGCTTGTTATGATGTGATGAAGAATTTTAGAGTTAAAGGGAAGTAAGTGCTCGCAACTCTTGGATATTATGCTGAGGTCCGGATTTGCAAAAATAGTTTCTACGGCTTCGAAGTAAGTTGCTCCGATTACATTGACATTCCATTTACCTCTAAAATAACAGCCCCTATCTTTTTCAGTGATTCCAATTAGTTCACAAATAGTACTATCAAAAATTCTAATTTGTGTTCCTAAAAGGTAAGTACTTAGGTTATTGTTATCCACACATAAGTTTGCATAAAATAGCCTAACTAACTTAGGATAAATTGGTTCATTTATTTGTAGGAGAGGTAGGGCATCTAAATGTGCAAACCACCTAATGAGTTCTAGGTTTCCTAGTTCATCGAGATCAACGTGTTTACCCTTATGGATAGATCTTGTTTCGTAATTTGGAAACCTAAGAGCTACTTCTTTGGATCTAAAAAGATCTTGGTCATATGAATCTCCTTCAACCCTTTTCCCTTTTGATCTCTTAGGAGCCATTATCTAGATAAGATGATAGATCAAAAATATGAAACTATGAAGAGTAGGCAAAATAATGAGAAGAGGAAGGAAAGATTTCAGATTTTACCTTATGGAGAATTTCTTGGAAGATGGAGAGCTTGGACCAACAAGAATCCCTCTCCTAGGCTTCTAAAGGTTGGAATGAGGGTTTAGAGAGGTTGTGGGAGAGCTTGAGCTAGTTTCTCATGGGTTGGGGGCGGTGTCACCCCCGGCCCTAACCCTTCGTCTTATAAAGGGGCTCTCGGGCGGTGCCACCGCTTGGCGCCCGAGCGCTCAGGCGGTGCCACTGCTGGCATGCCGCGGAAGAGAAAAAAAATTCTTTCTTCCCCCCTTTTGTTTTTTAGAAGTGTTTGACTTAAGATAGGATAAGATATTGGGCTATACTTTAATATGTCATTTGGAATCGAAAGAGAAGGATAAAATCAGATCCACAAAAGAACGGAAAAAGGATGTGACATTTTTTAAAAAATACATTCAAACAAGCTTATTTTCAGGGACAATTTAACATGCCTAGTTCCCTTCTAATGAATTCAAATTGGTCTTCATTTAAGGCTTTTATAAAAATGTCTACTAATTGATGCTTTGTGTCAATAAATTCTAGAACGACATTATTGTTAAGGACATGATCGCGTATGAAATGATGCCTAACGTCAATATGCTTAGTTCTAGAGTGCTGAATTAGATTTTTGGTAAGACATATGGCACTTGTATTATCACATTTTATGGGAATATTTTTCAAGTGAATTCCATAGTCTTCTAATGTATTCTTCATCCAAACAACTTGTGCATAGTATACACTTGCAGCAATGTATTCGGCTTCCGCCATAGATAGTGCAACTAAATTTTGTTTCTTGGTGGTCCAAGAAACAAGTGCATGTCCTAAGAATTGGCATATTCCGGATGTACTTTTTCTATCTATCTTGCATCCACCAAAATCGACATTTGCATAAGCTATTAGATCAAATTTATCAGTTTTTGGATACCATAATCCTAAATTTGGAGTTCCTTTAAGATATCTAAATATTCTTTTAACACTCTTACGATGAGATAATTTAGGATTAGATTGAAACCTAGTGCAAAGTCCTACACTAAACATTATATCCGGTCTAGTCGCGATGAGGTAGTGTAGACTACCTATCATTCTCCTATACGTTTTTTGATCGAAATTTTCATTATTTTCATCCATATCTAATTTAGTCGAAGTACTCATAGGGGTGTTTATCACTTTTGAATTATCCATGTTAAATCGTTTTAACAATTCTAATGTATATTTAGATTGGTTAATAAATATACCATCACTAAGTTGTTTGATTTGTAATCCTAAAAAGAAAGTTAATTCACCCATTAAACTCATTTCAAATTCATGACTCATACATTTGGCAAATGATTCACATAGTGATTCATCCAAAGAACCAAAAATAATATCATCAACATAAATTTGCACAAAAAGAAAATTATTTTCAAAGTGTTTGATAAACAATGTAGTATCAACCTTGCCTTTGGTAAAATTATTTAAAATAAGAAAGGAACTAAGCCTTTTAGACTATGCTCTAGGAGCTTGTTTCAAGCCATAGAGAGCTTTAGTCAATTTAAATACATGATTGGGAAGAAGAGAATTTTCAAATCCGGGAGGTTGTTCGACATATACTTCTTCGGAAATAAAACCATTCAAGAAGGCACTTTTGACATCCATTTGAAATAATTTAAAATCATTACTACTAGCCTAGACAAGGAGCATTCTAATGGCTTTTAATCTTACCACAGGAGCGAAGGTTTCTTCGTAGTTGATACCTTCTTCTTGGTTGAAACTTTTGGCCACTAATCTAGCCTTGTTTCTAACCACGATACTGCATTCATCTTGCTTGTTTCTAAAGACCCATTTAGTACCAATGACTAAATGGTCACTAGGTCTAGGAACAAGTTTCCATACCTCATTCCTCTCAAATTGGTTCGAATCCTCTTGCATTGCAATGACCCAAGAATCGTCTTTCAAGGCCTCGTCAATGCATTTTGGTTCGATTTGAGAAAGGAAGGTGGCGTTAGCACAAAAATTCTTGAAAGAAGAATGAGTTTGAACCCCTTGTGATGTATCTCCTATAATTTGCTCTTTTAGATGAGCATCTACATACTTCTATTCCTTGGGTAAGGAAATTTCGGAAGAAGATGCATCCAAGTTGCTATTTTGAGGAGGGGTTCCTTTAAATTCAAATTATCAAAACCAAGATCATCATCAAAATCATTTTTCTAACTCAAAAATTTCATTAAAAACCACATAAATATATTCTTTTATAACTAAGATTCTTTTGTTAAAAACACGAAAAGCCTTAGAAACGGAAGAGTAACCAAGAAAGATGCCTTCATCGGATTTAGCATCAAATTTTCTTAAGGCATCCTTTTCATTCAAAATAAAGCATTTGCAACAGAAAACTTTAAAATAAGAAATATTTGGTTTTTTGTTATTCCATAATTCATAGGGAGTTTTGATAGAGATGGTCTTATTAGAACCCTATTCATGATGTAGCAAGCCGTATTTACGGCTTCGGCCCAAAAATACTTGGGTAGACTATGTTCATTTAACATAGTTCTTGCCATTTCTTATAGGTTTCTATTCTTTTTTTCAACTACTCTATTTTGTTGAGGATTTCTTGGAGTGGAGAAGTTGTGATTATATCCATTAACTTCACAAAAACTTTGGAAATCACGGTTTTGAAATTCACCACCGTAATCACTCCGAATTGATGAAATCATGAAGCCTTTTTCGTTTTGAGTGAGTTTACAAAATTTAGAGAAACACATGAAACAATCACTTTTGTGAACCAAGAAATAGGTCCAAGTGTATCTAGTATAGTCATCTACAATTACAAAAACATATTTGCTTCCTCCTAGACTTATCGTGTCAATTGGTCCAAATAAGTCCAAATGGATCAATTGTAATGGTCTAGTGGTACTAATTTAAGTTTTTGATTTGAAACTAGTTTTTATTTGTTTACCTAGTTGACACGCATCACATACTTTGTCCTTAACAAACTTCATATTTGGAATCCCTCGTACTAATTCTTTAGATGAGATCTTAGATATAAGTTTCATACTTGCATGTACTAATCTTCTATGCCAAAGCCAAGTATCATCATTTAAAGCGGAGAAGCACATTTCATTACCTAGTTCATCAAGGTTAATGGTGTAGACATTATTTTGCTTTAAAGCAATCATTGACATGTTATTTTTTAATTTTTCAATAATATACACATTTGATTCAAATCTAACGATATAACCTTTATCGCATAATTGACTAATACTCAAGAGATTATGTTTCAATCCATCAACTAGTAATACATCATCAATAGAAAAACTTAATTTGTTACATATGGTTCCCTTGTCAATGATTTTGCCTTTGTTGTTGTCTTCGAAGGTGACGTACCCTTCTTCTTTGCTAGTGAGCATAGAGAAATGAGATGGATCTCCAGTCATATGTCTTGAGCATCCATTATTAAGATACCATCTCTTGCTCCTAGCTTGTGGGTTTTTCTACAAAAGAGGATGATTTTTAGGTACCCATTTGATTTTGGGTGCCTCAAAAATTGATCCACCAATTTTGTTATTCATTATTGAATTATTTATAGTTCCTTTAGAAACCCATATTAATTTATGTAGATTAATTTTCCTAGATGGACATTTGTAAGCAACATGTCCGGATTTACAACAAAAGTTGTATTTCATACAAGATGAAACATGCAATGTAGGTCCTTTAATGAAAGTGGTAGGATTTTGATGTGATCTTTTTACAAATCCAATTCCACTTCTTTTTGCGACGTGACCATTATTTGCAAAGATCATATCTAATCCTTTGCTACCGACCTTAAACTTGTTTAAGGCCTCTTTAAGTAGCAAATTTTTATTTTTTATTGATTCTAAATGCTCACATTTAGAGCATGGAGGAGTTTGATGACTATCAAACTTATTTTGTAGTAAGATATGCTCTTTCTTTAAGATATTAAACTTCTTACTAATAGTTCTACATTCATCAAATAAATCATGAAAAGCGATAGAGAGTTCTTCAAAAGATAAATCTTCACTAATTAAATCGCATACCTCTTCTCCTAAAGTCATTAGCACGAAGTTTGGCTCCTCTTTGTTGCTAGCATCTTCACTTTTGGAATCACTTGAATCTGTTAGGATCAGAGTGACACTAAGAGGGGAGGGGGTGAATTAGTGCAGCGGATTAAAACTTGTAAATTTGAAAACGATTTCATAAATGCGTAAAGATTTCAATTCGTCAATGACTTGGAGAAAGTAGCTCAAGTAAAGTGAGAAGATAAAAACCGAAAGCTTGCTGCAATGTAAATAATAGTTTCAGAAAAGTAAATACTCACACATTCAAGGAACACATCAATTTAAAGTGGTTTGGTCAAAATGACCTACATCCACTTGCGAAGCCTTCTTCAATGAGGCTCCCAACTTCCACTAGCAAATCACTGCGAAACCTTTTTCAATGAGGCTCCCAACTTCCACTAGCAAAATACCCCTTTTACAATCTTTTTACAAGTGGTTCACACTCTTACAAATTTTTCAAAGAGAAAGAGGGAGGTGAACACTTAAGCTATTGAAACAAGACTTTTGCTAAAGCTTTTCTCAATTTCTAACTTACCAAAGGTTGTATTCTCTGCTGAGAATTGAGGGGTATTTATAGGCCCCAAGAGGATTCAAATTTGGGCTCTAAATTTTGAATTCTCTTGGGTTTCCGAGGTTGGCGGTGCCACCGCCTATCAATATCATAATGACAGTTTACCGGCGGTGCCACCGCCAGACCTCTCGGGTGCTGCGCGGTGTCACCGCTCGATTCTCGGGTTCTGGGCGATGCCACCGCCTACATTATTTTAGCTCACTGGTTGGGCTCCAAACTTGGCCCAAACCAGTCCGAACTCAGGCCCAATTGGCCCCTACTTGGGTTATAGGATTAACACCTAATCCTAACCCTAATTAACATGCTAACTACAAATTTAAAGACATTTCCTAAGCTATTACAAGGTCCGTAAGTCAAGACTTCTTCCAGCGAGCTTCCAGCAAACTTCCGGCGGTCTTCCGATAAACTCTCGGAAACCATTCTACGGACTCCCAGCAAGCTCCTAGATTTCACGATTTGATCTTAGCGAGTTCCGACGAGCTTCTTCGGCAAGCTACGATCTTTCTCGGTGAGCTCCGCGAACTTCTGATGTACCTTCTGGCGAGCTTCCGAAAACCCTTCGGCAAGCTCCCTACTCATTCTCGGCTAGTTCCGGCAGCATTCCCGATGAACCTTCGGACTTCCGTCGGACTCTTGAACTCCCAACGAATCCTTCGCGCTTGACTCCAGCACTTTGTTTTGCTTTATGTCTTCATCGTTATCGTAATTAATCCTGCACACACAAACCAAAACTCTACTCCGATCTAGACAATTATTACAACGCGAATTGACATTCTGTTGCCCGGCACGTCATTGGTTGGCACTTCGTCTGATTCTTCAGCACATCATCCTCTCTTGTGGCTTATTGCCCAATCGACGGTTTACCTCCGCAACCCCGATATCCTTGGTGCAATTCCACTCTCCTTGGCCCGATGCCCGACGTCCGAAGCCTTCTGCCGTCCAATATCCTGACATGATCTCCTCCAGCGCAACGTCAATTCCTCCTACGTCAACTGCCTAATCCTGATTGAGTAGACGTGCATCACTTAATATACAGTTTAAGCATCTAAACATAATTAATTAGTTTCATCATCAAAATCCGAGATTCAACAATCTCCTCCTTTTTTATGATGACAACTAATTGATGACTAACGGAGTTAACCTTAACTCCCCGAAGTTTAACCAAATTCCCACTATCAATATGCCATTGATAGAACACTTGGATTATCCCAAATCCAAGTAACATTCATCACATGTTATGAAAAACATTTAAACCATCATGAAAATATATAAAATATTCAATTCAATGCATGAAGTCATCAATATACTTTTCCCCCTATGTCATCAATAAAAAGGAAAAGTAGCTCTAGCTATTTTAAAAGATATGCAAGTTTTTGCAACATGAAGCTAGATTTTCATCACAATATATAAGCACAAAAGCATAGCAAGATTCTTAAGTTCAATCATGGCAATTCAACACTTGAATTTTTGTGCAAGATTGTACTTTGCTTTTCTTTGGAAGTAACAATATTTATGATGTTTGATATAGCAAATTTCTTCATTACAATGATCGAGCTAGCAAATTCTTCATTCAAGTGTGCAAGCTAGCAATAACTTTCTCCCCCTTTGTCAATGTCAAAAAGAAGGAGAGGAACCAATGATTTAGACTTTTACATCAACTTTGCATCAATTAATATTTCAATCATCACATAATGCATACAAGACAAAAATGCAAAGAAATCATTTCATGAAGGATATCAATGTGAAAATTCACCAAGGATCACATGATACAATCACAAATCATGATATCATTATGCGATACATCATGAGATGATAATTTATCATATCAATGAAAGATATCAATTGTTAAACATGATATGATAATAGTCTCAAAAATTTTAATTTGCGATACATTTGATACATTGCGATACACTAAAAAATTTAATGTGATGCTTTTAAGGATATCAACCTATTTTTGATACAAAGCATGTCAAGAGCAAATTTGTTGCAAGTTTTCCAAGTTTTGCACTTTTTGCTTCTTTCGATAGGCAAGATCTTTTTTCTCTTTTTGAGAAGTACAAGCTTGCAAGTTATACTTTCTTAGCACGCTAGGAAGTTTACTTTCATTTCCAATGCACAAGCTAGCAAAACCTTCTCCCCCTTTATCAAAGTCAAAAAGAAAGGGAGGACTCAATGGCTAAAAATTTCAACCATTCAACAAGCTATGATTCATGAAATATATCAATAAGGATCAATTCATGAATACCAAAGATATGATTCATGGTTCATTAAAATTCTTCTTAACAAATTCACGATCAAGATTCATATAATTCATAATAAAGCAAATTGATGTACAATCATCACATAAGGCATACAAGGCAAAGAAATCTTGTTATTTCTATATTATGAAATATATGATATCAAGGCTCATGATTCATTTGAAAAGATATAGCACAAAGAGCAACTTGAAACATTCTTATCAAGATCACATTTTAAAATATTCCAAGTATCAAGTGTTTAGAGATAAAAAGTTCAATACATTGTATGAAAAAAAAATAATATTAAGTTTTATCATCATGCAATATAGCAATTAAAGATTTGCAAGTTTAGCATTTTTGCTTTTCTTGAGATAGCAACTGTTTGCTTCTCTACAAGCTAGCAATTTTTACGATATGCAAGTTTTACTACATACAAGCTAGCAAATTTAAAGATATGCAAGTTAGCATATTTGCTTTTCTTTGCGATGTGGATGATAGCATTTCTTTGTAATGTTCAAGATAGCAAATTGTACATTATGCTAGCTAGCAAATTAAATATGTTCAAGAAAGCAAGCTTTTTCTTCTCTTTTGAGAAGTGTCATTTTTCTTCCTTAGCAAAATGCCAATCTAACAAGGGACAATGTTTTACATGAGGCAAGCAAACAATTTGGCAAGTGTTACATTTGCATCTTTTCTTTAGATGTGCAAGAAAGTAAGCAAGTTTTTGCATTTTCTTGACTTATACAAGCTAGATAATTTCTTTTTGAGATGACCCTTTACATTAATTCAAGATAGCACATTAGCAACTCTTTCTCCCCCTTTGTCATTGGCAAAAGGAAAGGAAGATTCAAGTCATGAATATCAAAATAATAATTTTATCATGAATATTTCATCATTACATGCATCATTATCATACGTTAAAGTATTGCATACATAATACCAAATCATCATATATATTTTTAAAACATATAAACTCATCATTATATGCATGATTCCAAATCATCATTCATATTATTTCAATCATTGTTTCAATCATCACTATAACTCATCATGAAAAAAATGTAAAATCATCTAATAGGATACAAACATTTATTTTTAAAATATTTATCACTATTTTCACGTATGATAATAAAGTATTCATGATACCGAATATTAAATCAAAATTTTTAAGTATTTATCACTTCATGATTGTTGATACCAAACATTTATCATTTAAATCTTTCATGATACACATCATATGCAATACATCATGTACATCATTATCATAAGTATTACATGCATCATTACAAATTTATGAATATTTCATGCATTCATATCATCACATAAAGAATATAAAAAAGAATTAGTTGGGTGATGAGAAAACATTTCATGAATACAAGGAATTGCATAAAGATCGTATCATGAAAGATTTAAACATGTGAATACCAAAAGACATGATTTCTTTTTGAAAAACCTCCTCATAAATAATTGAAAGAAAATCTTAGGAGATCGATTAAACAAAAAATCTTGATTCATAATAAAATTTCATGTATCGATTATCGAGAAATCAAGGTGATGATTTAAAAAAAAAAGCATATCACAAGTTATATTCAAGAGAAAAATCATCATTCATTTTGTCAAATCAACATTTCTTGGGTATGCATGATATCAAAACATGGTTTCAAATCTTCAACATATAACATGCATAAATTAAAAAATCGAAGGGAGAAGGGAAGAATTCAAAGGTACAAAGATTTCAACCATCTCATAAACAAATGAAGGATCAAGTCATGAATCGAAAATTTCATGAATCATTTCGACAATTCTCCTTTTAAATAATCAAGATGATCATTAAGGGAAATCTCATGTTATTCCAAGAAATCAAGATCATGATTTTGATAAAACTCATCTCAAATTCAAATCACCAAAATCATTTTTATGGTTCACAAAATTCATAACATAAGTAGATTCATGATTTCATTGATAATATATTTTCCCTTTTTTATGTATTTCAATTTAAGTGATCGATTTCATGTTAGCATGCTTTTTCATTTATGTTAAATAAAAACATGCATCAACGTTTAGGATCGAAAAATGAATTTCATCATAAAACCATCAAGATCAATAGATTCTCAAAAATGAATTGTTAGGATCAAAAAAATCCGAAAATAAAATTTAACACTTTCATGCATTTAGACATGGTTTTGCTATAGATTTTCAAATTCAATCATGAAGTTAAAACATGCTCATGATCATGAAAATTTTTGTATCCAAAACACATAATTTCCAACATGTTATTAAGGCATGTAATAGTGTAAAATCATTAAGATACACATGCATGGATTAATCCTAAGCACTATCACATATCATATAATTATCATCCCTAATGTTGCATACATCATTCAATATTTCAAAACATAACATGCATGAAACCTTAGCAATATACTTTTCATGATCAAATTTTTAATTTTTCAAAGATGCTAAAAAGAAAAACATGATATAATTTTTGAAAAATAATTTTTTATTTCCTATTCATACTATCTAAATTAAGCACTCATGAAAGACTTCAAGTAATTTCAAAATAATTTAAGAGAGTTGAGTTACTTACCTTATAGTCGAAGCTCGTCAAAGCCCAATTCATCGTTTCACTTTTAGAAGTTTTTGATTCATCCTTGGTTGCCTTTCTCTTCTTTGGCCTCTTCCTCCATTCAAGTTCATTGTTTATTTTAGATTTTTATTTAATAAACTTATTAAGATTTAGTGTTCAAAGTTCAAGTTCATCATTGTCCTCATCACTTGAGTCATCACTCAAGTTCTTTGGAAGGTGATTTTGTTCATCATGTGCATTATGCACCATTTCATATGTCATCAACGAACAAATTAGTTCTTCAAGTGGAAAAATATTTAAATCTTTTGTTTCTTGTATTGTGGTTATTTTAGGATCCCACCTTTTTAGAAGGGATCTTAAGATCTTGCTTACGAGTTCAAAATTCGAAAAAGATTTACTAAGAACTCTTAGATTATTAATGACATCTGTGAAACGGGTTTATATGTCGCCTATAGTCTCGCTTGGTTGCATTTGAAAAAGCTCAAAATCATACAATAAAATGTTAACTTTCGAGTCTTTGACTCTACTAGTTCCCTTGTGTGTGATTTCAAGTGTTCGCCAATATCAAAAGTCGTTTCGCACGTAGAAATCTGGTTGAACTCATTTTTGTCCAAAGCGCAAAATAAGGCATTCATAGCCGTTGCGTTTAAAGAAAAATACTACTTCTCCAAATCCGACCATTCGTTCATCGGTTTAGAGGGAAGTTGAAAACCGTTTTCATCGATATTCCATAAATCCAAATTCATAGAAATCAAGAAAACTCTCATTCGAGTTTTCCAATAAGTGTAGTCCAATCCGTTAAACAACAGTGGACGAACAACCGATAAGCCCTCTTGAAAGCCATGAAGAGCCATTTCTCTCGGGTGTAAATCCGAAATGAGAAATACCAGGCTCTGATACCAATTGTTAGGATCGGAGCAGCACTAAGAGGGGGGGGGGGTGAATTAGTGCAGTGGATTAAAACTTGTAAATTTAAAAACGATTTCGTAAATGCGTAAAGATTTCAATTCGTCAATGACATGGAGAAAATAGCTCGAGTAAAGTGAGAAGATGAAAACTGAAAGCTTGCTGCAATGTAAATAACAGTTTCAGAAAAGTAAATACTCATACATTCAAGGAACACATCAATTTAAAGTGGTTCGGTCAAAATGACCTACATCCACTTGCGAAGCATTCTTCAATGAGGCTTCCAACTTCCACTAGCAAATCACTTTGAAAGGGAAGGACAAATACCCTTCTTACAACCTTTTTACAAGTGGTTCATACTCTTACAAATTTTTCAAAGAGAAAGAGGGAGATGAACACTTAAGCTATTGAAAACAAGACTTTTACTAAAGCTTTTCTCAATTTTTAACTTACCAAAGGTTGTATTCTCTATTGAGAATTGAGAGGTATTTATAAGCCCTAAGAGGATTCAAATTTGGGCTTTAAATTTTGAATTCTCTTGGGTTTTCGAGGCTGACGGTGCCACCGCCTGTTAATATCATATTGACCGTTTACTGGCGGTGCCACCGCTTAGTCCGGTAGTGCCACCGTCGGACCTCTCGGGTGCTGGGTGGTGCCATTGCTCAGTCCAACAGTGTCACCGCTCGGTTCTTGGGTTTTGGGCGGTGCCACCGCCTACACTATTTCAGCTCACTGGTTGGGCTCCAAACTTGGCCCAAACCAGTCCGAACTCGGGCCCAATTGGCCCCTCTTGGGTTATAGGATTAACACCTAATCCTAACCCTAATTAACATGCTAACTATGAATTTAAAGACATTTCCTAAGCTATTACAAAGTCCGTAAGTCAAGATTTCTTCTAGCGAGCTTCCGACGAACTTCCGGCGGTCTTCCGATAAACTCTCGGAAACCATTCTGCGGACTCCCGGCAAGCTCCTAGACTTCACAATTTGATCTTGGCGAGTTCCAACGAGCTTCTTCGGCAAGCTACGATCTTTCTCGATGAGCTCCATGAACTTCCGATGTACCTTTCGGCGAGCTTCCGAAAACCCTTCGGCAAGCTCCCTACTCATTCTCGGCTAGTTCCGGCAGCATTTCCGATGAACCTTCGGACTTCCGTCGGACTCTTGAACTCCCAACGAATCCTTCACGCTTGACTCCAGCACTTTGTTTCGCTTTATGTCTTCATCATTATCGTAGTTAATCCTACACACACAAACCAAAACTCTACTCTGATCTAGACAATTATTACAACGTGAATTGACATTCTGTTGCCTGGCACGTCATTGGTTGGCACTTCGTCCGATTCTTAAGCGCATCGTCCTCTCTTGCGGCTTGTTGCCTAATCGGTAGTTAACCTCCGCAACCCCGATATCCTTGGTGCAATTCCTCTCTCCTTAGCCCGATGCCCGACGTCCGAAGCCTTCTGCCATCCAATATCCTAACGTGATCTCCTCCGGCGCAACGTCAATTCCTCCTACGTCAACTGCCTAATCCTGATCGAGTAGACCTGCATCACTTAAAATGCAGTTAAACATCTAAACACAATCAGTTAGTTTCATCATCAAAATCCGAGATTCAATAGAATCGTCCCAAGTTGCTTTTAGAGCTTTCTTCTTCTTCGGTTGCTTCTTCTTGGCTTGGGGGCATTCATTTTTGAATTGCCCCGGCTTCTTACATTCGTAGCATATCACTTTGTCTTTTTTAAGTTCAAGTCTATTTTTGGTGTTATTTTTAAATTTATTATTTCTTATAAATTTTTTAAATTTTTGAGTCAAAAGTGCAATGTCATTGTCATTGTTCTCATCACTTGATATTCCTTTCAAGTAGTATTCTTGTGATGTGAGTGTCATATCCTTCCTGTTCTTTGGAAGGGGGTTCTCGAGCTCGTCATGAGCTTGACACGTCATTTTGTAGGTCATTAGAGACTCAATAAGTTCTTCAAGAGGGAATGTTTTAAGGTCCTTGGCCTCTTGAATGGCCGTAACTTTTGGATCCCAACTTTTTGGAAGGGATCTTAAGATTTTAGTTACTAGTTCAAAGTTAGAAAAATCTTTAATAAGAGCTTTGAGTCCATTGATGACATCCGTGAAACGGGTGTACATGTCTCCGATGGACTCACTTGGTTTCATTCGGAAAAGTTCATAAGAGTGCACAAGAATGTTGATTTTGGACTCTTTCACTCGGCTAATGCCTTCATGAGTGACCTCAAGAGTTCTCCAAATATCAAAAGCCGAATCACAAATTGAAACACAATTAAATTCATTTTTGTCTAGTGCACAAAATAAGGCATTCATAGCCTTTGCGTTTAAAGCAAAAACCTTCTCCTCCGATTCATTCCATTCGCTCATCGGAAGAGAAGATTTTTTATATCCATTTTCGACAATAGTCCAAAGCTCAAAATCTATGGAAATGAGGAAGATCCTCATACGAGTCTTCCAATACGTGTAATCCGATCCATTAAACATAGGTGGACGTGTGATAGAATGACCCTCATACATGCCAGAGTAAGCTATCTCACTTGGGTATTAAACCAAATATGAGAGTGAACCTTGCTTTGATACCAATTGTTAGGATCAGAGCGACACTAATAGGGGGGAGGGGTGAATTAGTGCAGCGGATTAAAACTTATAAGTTCGAAAATGATTCCATAAAATGCAAGAAGATTTCGCTTTGATAGTAACTTGAGTAAAGTAAAAACCGGAAACTTGCTGCTGTGTAGATAATGATTATAGAAAGGTAAGTACTCACACATTCAATGAACACGTCAATTTAAAGTGGTTCGGTCAAATGACCTACATCCACTTGCGAAACCATTTTCGATGAGGCTCCCAACTTCCACTAGCAAATCTTTTTGAAGGGGAAGGACAAATACCCCTCTTACAACCTTTTACAAGTGGTTCACACTCTTACAAATTCTTGAATAGAAAGAAGGAGGTAAACACTCAAGCAATTGAAGGCAAGACTTGCTAAAGACTTTTCTAAGACCTTTATCTCAATCTATTGCTTTCACAAAAGTTGTAATCTCAACTGAGAATTGAGGGGTATTTATAGGCCCCAAAAGGATTCAAATTTGGGCTCCAAATTTTGAATTCTCTTGGGTTTCCGAGGCTGGCGGTGCCACCGCCTGTCAGTGGCGGTGCCACTGCCTGTCAGTGTCTGAAACTAACAGTGTACTGGCGGTGTCACCGCCTGTTGGTGGCTGTGCCACCGCCTGATCTCGGGTGCAGGGCGGTGCCACCGCCTAGTCTAGCGGTTCCACCGCTTGACCCTTCGGGTTCTAGGCGGTGCCACCGCCCAGTCCGGTGGTTCCACCGCCCTTCCTTACGGATCTTTGGTTGGGCTTCAAGTCCGACCCAAACCAGGTCACATTTAGGCCCAATTGGCCCCTAACCAGGATATAGGATTATCCCTTAATCCTAACCCTAATTACATGTGAACTACGTAACTAAAACATAATCCTAAGCAAGTTTTTAACTGGCAAACGTCGAGTCTTGTTCCGGCGAGCTTTCCGGTGGACTTCTGATACGCCCTCGGATTTCTTCCGGCGGACTCCCAACAGGCTCCCGATCTTGTTACGAATTCAGTGAGTAGCCGAGCCTTCTTGATGATCTCTACAAACCTCCGACAAGTCCTCAATTTCTTCTTGGTTAGTTCCGACAATATCTCCGACGAATCTTCAGACTCTTAAACGTCCATCGAACTTGACTCCGGTATCCTTACTTTATGTTTTCAGGCTATCATAGCTAATCCTGCACACTTAACTCAATAATATGGATTAGATCAATTATCCCATCAATTGATTTTATCATCAAAATCCAAGATTCAACACCGCCATCAAGGCAGTGCAAATAAAAAATTATTGTGAAATCATGGGATAACATCTCATGTGTAGCAAAAAATAAAAATAAAATCAGATTTTTCAAATTAATTACTTGGTGGATGTATGACGATTGGTGCACGAGAAAATCGTAAAACCAAAAAATCACACGTATCATGTTAGAAGTGTTATTTAGAAAGATTGTATATTCTAAAAATTTTTAGATATGGAGTGGATGAAGAAGAACTCGCGGTTCCTCATATTGCTACGGGATCTCTCTCTCTATGTGCACCCTAAGGCTACGAGGAGAGGAGGCTGAGGAGAATAGAGGGGCGACCACTAATAGTTCTAGCCTATGAACCATGAGATTTCTCCTATTTATAGAGGTGCAAGCAGCTTAACCCTTAATGGATCATATCCTAATTGGATCTCTATCTAATTATCCAATTAGATCTCTATCCAATTATCTAATTGGATCTTATCCACATGATCTAAACTAAGGGCTTCGCAGATATCTTATGTCTGTATTTCTATTTATCACAATATCCACCATATGTGTGTGACCCTCTAGGCTCGATATCAAGCTAGGCATGAGTCAATTCGATCAAAACTCCAAACTCAAAATTCCTTCTAATATAGTGAATTATTATTTTCATAATAATTCACTCGACTCATCGACTATGGATGTACTTGTTGAATCTCGAATTTTGATGATGAAGTCAATTGTCATTTGTTGTCTAATGTATGTGTTGAGATAAGTGTGCAGGATTAACTACGATGAAAGTAAGACATGCAGCAGGAGTTGCGCCGGAGTCATGACAATGATCACGTTGGGAGTTCGAGAGCTCGACGGAAGTTCGGACAGTCGTCGAAGGTTCTGCGGGAACAAATCCGAGAAGTCCAGAAGCTTGCCAAAGGAGCTCGTCGGAACTTGCCAAGTGGATCGTCGCAGTCCAAGAGTTTGCCGGAAGTCCGCAGGAGCATCACCGAGGGTTCATCGGATGATCGACGGAAGTTCACCGGAAACTCGCCGGAAGAAGCGAGTGACGCACCGAAGCAAGCTGCAGAATATGTCTTAGGAAATAATCATAGTTAGCACTTTGATTAAGTTAGAAATGGGAGGTGATCCCATTAGCTTAATCCTGGGGCAATTGGGCCCCTGAAGAACTCAAATTGGGTCGAATGGTTCAACCCATTCGGACCCAGGTTGCTGTGGGAGGTGCAACTGCCCAGGCAGGGAGGTAGCACTGCCCAGGCTATGTCTCCCAGCGAGACTGGGTGATGCAACCGCCCCAGCCAAGAGGTGCAACCGCCCAGGGCTCAGTCTCCGAGCGAGACTGGGTGGTGCAACCTCTCTAGTCAAGCGGTGCAACCGCCTGAGCTCAGTTTTCGAGCTGTGGCAGAGAGGTGCAACCGCCCCTGACAGAGGTAGCACCGCCCAGAGGCTCAGTCTTCGAGCTCTACCAGGCGGTGCAACCTCTCCAGTCAGGAGGTGCAACCGCCTGATCCCGGAATTCTGGGATTTGATCGTTTTGAGCTCCAAATTTGAACTGGGGTGGGGCCTATAAATACCCCACCCATTCAGCACTGAAAAGATACAGAACTACATCGAATTCTTGATCTTTTCTGTGAATCTAAGAGCTCAAATTTGTGTAAAGTCCAAAAGTTCTCCTCTTTCTGTTCTTCAAGTCTTGAGTTGTAAAGAGAGGAGAGAAAGGTTCTGTAAGGGTTGTCTCCAGAGCCCGTCAAAAGGAGTGAAACTGTAAAAGGGCAGTTGGCCTTCGCCTATTGAAGGAAGGCCCCTACTTGACATCGATGACCTCGTCGGTGGAGGAAGCCAAAAGTGGAGTAGGTCAAGACTGACCGAACCACTCTAAATCTCTGGTTTGCTTTTATTTTAAGCACTTTATCATTACTGCAAACCTCCTACATAGCTACTGCTCTTCTGCACTTTTACGAACGAGTTTCTTTACAGTTTACGTTTATGTCTTGATTCCACTTGTAACTGCAAACTGTCTTCTGCGCTTTTACGAACGAGTTTCTTTGCAGTTTACATTTACGTTTTGATTCTATTTATAACTACAAACTGTCTTCTGCAATTTTACGAATGAGTTTCAAGGTTTAGACGAAAATCTGCATTTAGACGTAAAACTGCATTTAGACGTAAATCAGCTTTCCTTGTACAATCATCAGATTTCAGTTTACGTTTACGTCTTGATTCCAACTGCATACTGCCTTCTGCGAGTTTACAAACTGTTGAATCTCGGATTTTGATGATATAATCAATTGGTGGGTTAATTGATCTAATCCATATTATTGAGTTAAGTGTGTAGGATTAACTACGATAACCAGAAAACATAAAGCAAGGATACCGGAGTCGAGCTCGATGGACGTTTAAGAGACCGAAGAATCATCGGAGATGCTGCCGGAACAAACCGAGAAGAAATCGGGAACGTGTCAGAAGTTCGCCGAAGAAATCGTCGGAGGCTCGCGGAGATCACCGAGAAGGCTTGGCTACTCGTTAAAGTCATCACAAAGATTGGGAGCTTGCAGGGAGTCCGTCGGAAGAAGTTCGTCGGAAAGCTCGCCGGAACAAGACTCGACGTTCGCGGTTAAAAAACTTGCTTAGGATGTTTTTTTTGTGTTATGTAGTTCACCTGTAATTAGGATTAGGATTAAGAGATAATCCTATATCCTGGTTAGGGGCCAACTGGGCCCAAAGTCATATTTGGTTTGGGCTAAAATTAAGCCAAACCAATGAATCGGAAAGCCAGGCGGTGGCACCGCCTGGCTGGGCGGTGAAACCGCCCAGCACCCGAGTGCTGGGCGGTTGCATCGTCCAGCACCCAAGCGCTGGGCGGTGGCACCGCCTGGCTGGGCGGTGGAACCTCCAGCACCGGGAACCCTAAGAGAATTCAAATTTTGGAGCCCAAAATTTGAATCCTCTTGAGGCCTATAAATACCCCTCAAATCTCAGTTGAGGTAACAACTTTTGAGAAGCATTTTGATTGAGAGAAAAGTCTTAGAAAGTCTTAGCAAGTCTTGTTTTCAATTTGCTAGAGAGTTCTCCTCCTTCTTTCTTATTGAAAATTTGTAAGAGGTTGAGCTGCTTGTAAAAGGTTGTAAGAGGGGTGTTTACCCTTCCATTTCAAGAGACTTGCTAGTGGAAGGTGGGAGCCTCATCGAAGAGGGGCCTCGCAAGTGGAGTAGGTCATTTGACCGAACCACTCTAAAAATCGGCGTAATCTCTGGTTTGCTCTTTATTATTGTCATTTACATTACTGCAAATCTTCTTACTGCTTTAGTTCCTTATTACTCTTGCTGCGCAACTTCAAGAATATGCCTTCAAGTTAAATTTCTCAAGTTTCGTTCTTAACGTACGAAAGATTTTGTTAAAATCGAAGTTTTAATCCGCTGCACTAATTCACCCCCCCCCTCTTAGTGCCGCTCCGATCCTAACAAGTGGTATCAGAGCAAGGTTATCTCTCATATTTGGTTTAATACCCAAGAGAGATGGCTTACTCCGGCATGCAAGGGGGCCATTCTATTGCACGACCACCTTTGTTTAATGGGTCGGATTACACATATTGGAAGACTCGCATGAGAATCTTCCTCATTTCTATGGACTTTGAGCTTTGGTCTATTGTCGAGAATGGATTTCAAAAATCTTCTCTTCCGATGAGCGAATGGGATGAATCGGAGAAGAAGGTTTTTGCTTTAAATGCAAAGGCTATGAATGCCTTGTTTTGTGCACTAGACAAAAACGAATTTAATCGTGTTTCAATGTGTGATTCGGCTTTTGATATTTGGAGAACTCTTGAGGTCACTCATGAAGGCACTAGCCGAGTGAAAGAGTCCAAAATCAACATCATTGTGCACTCTTACGAACTTTTCCGAATGAAACCAAGTGAGTCCATCGGAGACATGTACACCCGGTTTACGGATGTCATCAATGGACTCAAAGCTCTTGGTAAAGATTTTAGTTACTAGGATTTTACTAACTTTGAACTAGTAACTAAAATCTTAAGATCCCTCCCTAAAAGTTGGGATCCAAAAGTTACGGCCATTCAAGAGGCCAAAGACCTTAAAGCATTCCCTCTTGAAGAACTCATTGGGTCTCTAATGACCTACGAAATGACATGTCAAGCTCATGACGAGCTCGAGAACCCCCTTCCAAAGAACAGGAAGGATATGGCACTCAAATCACAAGAAGACCACTTGAAAGGAACATCAAGTGATGAGGACAGTGACAATGACATTGCACTTTTGACTCAAAAATTTAAAAAATATTTAAGAAAGAACTGATTTAAAAATAATATAAAAAATAAATTTGAACAAAAGAAGGACCAAGTGATTTGCTATGAATGCAAAAAACCGGGACACTATAAGAACGATTGTCCTCAAGCCAAAAAGAGAACATAAAAAAAGAAGGCATTCAAAGCAACGTGGGATGATTCAAGCGCATCCGAAGAAGAGGAGTCCAACACCGAGCAAGTTGCTCATTACGCGCTAATGGCGTTAGGAGAAGAGGTATGTGATTTATTTAATGAAGATTTATCTTTTGAAGAACTATCTATCGCTTTTCATGAATTATTTGATGAATGTAGAACTGTTAGCAAGAAGTTAAGTATCTTAAAGAAAGAGCATACTTTGCTACAAGATAAGTTTGATAGTCTTCAAACTCCTCCATGCTCTAAGTGTGAGCACTTAGAAGCAATAAAAAATAAAAATATGCTTCTTAAGGAAACCTTAAACAAGTTTAAGGTTGGTAGCAAAGGATTAGATATGATCCTTGCACACAAGGGTCACATCGCAAATAGAAATGGAATTGGATTTGTAAAAGGATTACATCAAAATCCTACCACTTTCATAAAAGGACCTACATTACATGTTTCCTCTTATATGAAATGCAACTTTTGTTGCAAATCCGGATATATTGCCTACAAATGCCCATTTAGGAAAATTAGTTCACAAAAATTAATATGGGTTCCTAAAGGAACTATAAAGAATTGAATCATAAATAACAAAGTTAGTGGGTCAATTTTTGAGGCACCCAAAATCAAATGGGTACCTAAAAATCATCCTCTTTTGTAGATAAACCCACAAGCTAGGAGCAAGAGATGGTATCTCGATAGTGGATGCTCAAGACATATGACTGGAGATCCATCTCAATTCTCTATGCTCACTAGCAAAGAAGAAGGGTACGTTACCTTCGGAGACAACAACAAGGGCAAAATCATTGGCAAGGGAACTATTGGTAACAAATTTAATTTTTCCATTGATGATGTCTTACTAGTTGATGGATTGAAACATAATCTCTTGAGTATTAGTCAACTATGCGATAAAGGTTACATCGTTAGATTTGAATCAAATATGTGCATTATTGAAAAACCAAATCATAACATGACTATGATTGCTTTAAAACAAAATAATGTCTATACCATCAATCTTGATGAACTAAGTAATGAAATGTGCTTCTCCGCCGTAAATGATGATGCTTGGCTTTGGCATAGGAGATTAGGTCATGCAAGCATGAAAACAATATCTAAGATCTCATCTCAAGAATTAGTACGAGGAATTCCAAATATAAAGTTTATTAAGGACAAAGTATGCGATGCATGTCAACTTGGCAAACAAATAAAAACAAGCTTCAAACCAAAAAATCAAATTAGCACTACTAGACCATTACAATTGATCCATTTGGACTTATTTGGACCAATTGATACAACAAGTCTAGGTGGAAGCAAATATGCTTTTGTGATTGTGGATGACTACTCTAGATACACTTGGACTTATTTCTTAGCTCACAAAAGTGATTGCTTCAAGTGTTTCTCTAAATTTTGTAAACTCACTCAAAATGAAAAAGGCTTCATGATTTCATCAATTCGGAGTGATCACGGTGGTGAATTCCAAAACCGTGACTTTCAAAATTTTTGCGAAAGTAATGGGTACAATCACAACTTCTCAACTCCAAGAAATCCTCAACAAAATGGAGTAGTTGAAAGGAAAAATAGAAACCTACAAGAAATGACAAGAACTATGTTGAATGAACATAGTTTACCTAAGTACTTTTGGGCCGAAGCCGTAAATACGGCTTGCTACATCATGAATAGAGTCCTAATAAGACCATCCTTATCCAAAACTCCCTATGAATTATGGAATAACAAAAAACCAAACATCTCCTATTTTAAAGTTTTTGGTTGTAAATGCTTTATTTTAAATGAAAGGGATGCTTTAGGAAAATTTGATGCTAAATCCGATGAAGGCATCTTTCTTGGTTATTCTTCCGTTTCTAAAGCTTTTCGGGTTTTTAATAAAAGAACTTTAGTAATTGAAGAGTCTATTCATGTAGTTTTTAATGAAATTTCTGATTTAAAGAAAAATGATTTTGATGATGATCTTGGTTTTGATAATTTGAATTTAAATGAACCCTCTCCTCAAAATAGCCATTTGAATGCATCTTCTTCCGAAATTTCTTTACCAAAAGAATGGAAGTATGTAGATGCTCATCCAAAAGAGCAAATTATAGGAGATACATCAAAAGGGGTTCAAACTCGTTCTTCTTTCAAAAATTTCTGTGCTAACGTTGTTTTCCTTTCTCAAATTGAACCTAAATGCATTGACGAAGCCTTAAAAGATGATTTTTGGGTCATTGCAATGCAAGAAGAATTGAACCAATTTGAGAGGAATGAGGTATGGAAGCTTGTTCCTAGACCAAGTGACCACTTAGTCATAGGCACTAAGTGGGTCTTTAGAAACAAGCAAGACGAAAATGGTATCGTGGTTAGAAACAAGGCTAGATTAGTGGCCAAAGGTTTCAACCAAGAAGAAGGTATCGATTACGAAGAAACCTTCGCTCCCGTGGCTTGATTAGAAGCCATAAGGATGCTCCTTGCCTATGTTAGTAGTAATAATTTTAAACTATTTCAAATGGATGTTAAAGGTGCTTTCTTGAATGGTTTTATTTCCGAAGAAGTATTTGTCGAACAACCTCCCGGATTTGAAAATTCTCTTCTTCCTAATCATATATTCAAATTGACTAAGCTCTCTATGGCTTAAAACAAGCTCCTAGAGCTTGGTATGAAAGGCTTAGTTCCTTTCTTATTTTAAATAATTTTACCAAAGGCAAGGTTGATACTACATTGTTTATTAAACATTTTGAAAATAATTTTCTTATTGTGCAAATTTATGTTGATGATATTGTGTTTGGCTCTTCGGATGAATCACTATGTGAATCATTTGCCAAATGTATGAGTCTTGAATTTGAAATGAGTTTAATGGGTGAATTAACTTTCTTTTTGGGATTACAAATCAAACAACTTAGTGATGGTATATTTCTTAACCAATCTAAATATACATTAGAATTGTTAAAACGATTTAACATGGATAATTCAAAAGCAATAAACACCCCTATGAGTACTGCGACTAAGTTAGATATGGATGAAAATGGTGAAAGTTTCGATCAAAAAACATATAGGGGAATGATAGGTAGTCTACTCTACCTCACTGCGACTAGACCGGATATTATGTTTAGTGTAGGACTTTGCGCTAGGTTTCAATCTAATCCTAAATTATCTCATCTTAAGAGTGTTAAAAGAATATTTAGATATCTTAAAGGAATTCCAAATTTAGGATTGTGATATCCAAAATCTGAAAAATTCGATCTAATAGCTTATGCAGATGCCGATTTTGGCGGATGCAGGATAGATAGAAAAAGTACATCCGGAACATGCCAATTTTTAGGACATGCACTTGTTTCTTGGACTTCCAAGAAACAAAATTCAGTCGCACTATCTACGGCGAAAGCCGAATACATTGCTGCAAGTGCATGTTGTGCACAAGTAATTTGGATGAAAAATACATTAGAAGACTATGGAATTCACCTTGAAAATATTCCCATAAAATACGATAATACTAGTGCCATATGCCTTACTAAAAATCCAATTCAGCACTCTAGAACTAAGCACATCGATGTTAGGCATCATTTCATACGCAATCATGTTCTTAACAATGATGTTGTTCTAGAATTCATTGACACAAAGCATCAATTAGCAGATATATTTACAAAAGCTTTGAATGAAGACCAATTTGAATTCATCCGAAGGGAATTAGGCATGCTAAATTGTCCCTAAAATGAACTTCACAAAAAGGACTCGTTCTTTTCCCTTCGTTTATGAATTTGAATTCTTCCTTCTTCTTCAATTCAAAATGATCCATTAAAGTATAAATTATGATCTTGAGGGAAGAAGCTAAACAAAAGGAAGGAAGAAAATTTTTTTTTCTTTCCTCCGCGTGATGCCAGCGGTGGCACCGCCAGATTCGGCGGTTGCACCGACTGGCGCTCGGGCGCCAAGCGGTGACACCGACCAGTTTGGCGGTGACACCGACCGAGTCACCCTTTTAACCCGAGGGGTTAGGGCCGGCGGTGACACCGCCCCCAACCCGAAGAAAGACCTCTCAAAACCCTCTCCCATTCCCTCTAACCCTCATTCTAACTCTTAGAAACATTGGAGAAGGAATCTTGGTGGTCCAAGCTTTCCATCTCTCAACATAATCTCCACAAGGTAACACTTGAAATCCCTCCTTTCTTTTCTCTTTCTCTTGCTTATTTTTCACAATTTCATCATCATCTTGTCTAGAAAATGGCTCCAAAGAGATCAAAAGGAATAAGGATTGAAGGAGATTCATATAACCATGACCTTTTTAGATCAAAAGAGGTAGCCCTTAGCTTTCCAAAATTTGAAACACGATGTGTCCATAAGGGAAAATACGTTGATTTGGATGAACTAGAGGACTTAGATCCCATTAAGTGGTTTGCTCAACTAGAAGCTCTACCTCTACTACAAATAGATGAACCAATCTATCCACGGTTAGTGAGATTGTTCTATGCCAACCTATATGAAGACAATGATAGCCTAAGCACTTACATTCTAGGAACACCCATTAGAATTTTTGACAGCACCATTTGTGAGCTAATTGGCATAACTGAAAAAGATAGGGGATGCTATTTTAAAGGTAAATGGGACGTCAAAAAAATAGGAGCAACCTATTCCGAAGCCGTGAAAACAATTTTTGCAAATCCAAACCTTGACTTCCTACCCAAGAGCTGTGAACACTTAATGCCTTTCAACTCTAAAATTCTTCATCACATTATCACAAGCATCATATTCCCCAAACAATTTCATCTTGACGAAGTAAGTCAATTAGAGATAGGAACCATGTATTGGATTATGACCGGTCAGCATAATTGTTTTGGGTACTTGATTCGCCAACACATGCAGGAAATTATGACTAAAGATACTATATTGCCATATTGTAACGGACAAACTTCTAAACAAGATGTTGGATGTAATGCTTATGTCTGTCCGTTGTCTTTTGGCATGTTCATGCCTTGTACAGAATGTAAAGGGGCGGCCGAAGGCTTAATAGTCCCATTTTAGTTGGGTTGGTGGCCTCTTTAGGCTTGTAAATAAAGGTTGTGTCATGTGGACACGTTCGAGAGCTTTTCGGTCTGTAATGGACCATTTTACCCTTTGTTGTGCAACTATTCAGAGCTTGTAAAGTCTGTTTGTAATTTGCATTGTCTATGAAGTGTTTTTCGGACATGTTTGCTTGTGGATCCCGATTGAGGCGTTCTCTTCAACCCGTTCTCTCTTTTGTTGGTCCTAAGGGACAATGGGAGGCTTCGGGGAGGCTGACCTTTGCGGACGGACGCGCGAGGGTGCCGCACGCCTTAGGCAAAACCAGCTAAGGTCGTGACATTATGGTATCAGAGCGGGACAAGCACTCATAGAAACACTTGACATGCAAACGTGGGGGACCTAGCGGGGCTGCGTTGAGGGCAGTCAGCACACGCGCGACCGTTTGAGGGAAAACGGGCATGGAGATGTAGGGAAAAGAGTCGCTCAGAGGAGCGGGCATCTGAGATTGGCATTCAGAGGAATGGCCAACCCTTCGCGCAAGAGGCACCACGAGAACAGGCAAGCTTGGAAGAATTTGGAGCGCACAAAGGTTGGGATGGCTGAGTTTGAGCTACGGCTCAACGTTGACAACTTTACTTGATGGTGCTCAAGGCAAGCGAGGCGCTTGGCAAAGGACGAGACCATGCAAAGTGGAATGAGTTGCTCAGCGACCGAAAGAGTTGTGCAAAGCTCACAGAGGTGAGGGGAATTGCTAACTCGAAGAATTCGGTACTCATGCATGGGCTTGTATGCGAACGATGGATTGTTCGTGGCCATCCCAAGGCGGTCGAGACTCGGCGCCATGGAGCATTGAAACATTCTCTTCGACATGCGAAGGATACGTCCGGAGGAGGCTGAAGTGTGCAACGAGTTCAGTATGATGCTAGGCCTTGAGGGGTGCAGCGGTGGCTGTATTGGCGTGGAGGCACAATCTAGCAAGTGCGTTTGCAAGAGGCAGAACAATGCACAGTTTGTTCAGCAGATCGGAGTAGTCCAAGGGGATGGTGGTCTCCGAAACGAAGAGAGATATTGCTCCAACGGGATAGTTATCCAGGAGGGATAAGTCTCGGCACTCCAGAGGGTGAATCATGTGAGACGGACTTCACATGTTGAGGAGGAGTACCTCACAAACAACAACTCCACGAAGCTCGATGGACTGAGCAAGCGGCGAGGAGTCGTCGCATGATCTCGCTTGAGAGAATGCATTGGTGGATGCATTGCGAGATCAAGTGGGGGAGCGACCCAAAGCAACTCAAATGGAGGCACACTTGGAGTCGATATGGAGATCGGACTCAAGGGAGGGCTGACCTGTGGAATGGTGGGCGCGAGGGCCACCATCGACTCAATGCAAAAACGAGGAGCGGAGCAACTTGGGTGTAACTTGGCGAAGTACCCAAGCCGCATGAAGGGAGCCAGTATAGAAGTTGGAACATGGAGCAGAGGTACAGCGCTTTCCCTAGACAGAGGTCAAGGACATGAACTCTTGCAGAGGCAGGAGTAGAATCATGCTGTTCCCTGGGTCCTTCATTCTAACAGAGCGGACTCATCTTGCATGGTGCCAAAGACGAAGGGAGCTTCGGGGCACATGCACCTTATCTCGGAGGAGCATTCGATGGAGGAACTAAGGCGACTCAATTTGCGAAGGCGAAGTTGGGTACAGAAGGCCTTAGCACGGGGCAAGAGGACGCAGAGGCGGGTACTCTTGAAGAATATGCCACAGTGTTGCCATTCGAGTTGCTATGAAGGAAGCGGTGCGCAGTGGAGATTGTGCTGGTAGGGGCAGAGGCCCAGGATCCAGACAATGGTGCACAAATTACAGTGAAGTCGGTGGACTTCGGGAGCTACTAGGCGACGGACTGTCCTAGAGCGGTGCTTCATCTAGGTGTGACCCAAGAGTGGGTGGATGAAGGTCGATTGCCAAAGGAGCGAACAAAATCGAAGGTGGAGGAGACCCTGCGATGTATTGGCAGAGGCCACACATGGAGGGTTCACAATTCGAGTTTATTCCACAAGGATCAGAATGCAATGGAGATGTCACCAGGAGGCGACATGGTGCAGCGGATCGTGGTGGAACAGTTTGTGGCAATGCGACACACACGACATAGTCCCGTGAGGGATGAGATCATATGGAGGTATGATCGGGAGCTACTGGGAGCTCCGCTTTGGTGAACAACACGACGGTAAGAAGGGCTATGGATTCAAGGAGTGAAGGCCATGGTACCGCAGAGGAGGGTCTTCCGGGCGTGCACCGAATTTTGCATCGGATAAAAACCTTGGTCATCAGCATATGGGGGCTGGGTTCCACCAAGGGAAAAGTTCGAATGCAAGTACCAGTGAGTCCCATGAGAGGGACTTGATCATGCAGAGGTATGATCGAAGCAGTTGGAGAGTTGGACTGCTCCAGAGCTCATATTCGCTTAAGGGAGCCCGACAAGTCAGAGGACAAGGTCGAGTAAGCGAACGTTGCTACCAAGGAAGCTAAGGAGAACAGAATCGGTGCTAACTCTACAATGTGATGGCAGAGGCCATGCTTGGGAGTTGCAGTCTGTCTTTCCATCGACCAAACGGACTGCTTGGAGAACACAGTGGTGTTGAAGCAGGGGGTCGAAAGGGGCGAGGAAGCGACGACGAGTCTAGAGGGACTTAGCTACCCAAAATCAAGCATCAGTCAGAATGGAGGTGGACTCAGAGGAGTGCCACAGAGACATTTCTACTGATCATGCAGAAAAGGGATACAGAGGCGAGGCGACGGATAGTAGGGCCATGGGCATGCCAGCGCCATGGTACCGCAGAGGCGGGACTTCCGTGCAAGTCATTGATCCCTTGCTCTCACGGAGGGAGAGCGCTTGGTCGTGAAAGGGGCCGAGGAGGTGGAGCATGCAGAGGCAATCTCCAAGTACCGAGACAAGGCTGAAGGGCAGAGGCCAAGAAACTTCGTAAGACCGGTGTCAACAAGTTTCTCATCAAGATAGCCGTAAGTGAAGGACTTCGGGTCATGCAAGAGTGCACGACCAAGGAACGAAGCAAGCAGTACGCGGTGCTGTACCTTTGCTACTCAGTGGAGTAGGCGGCAGGGTTGATGGAGAAGACGGTACAATCCCAGAGGTGACCTCATCTATCAGAGAATTACTCCAAGTTGGGGTGAAAACTTCCTGCATTCCAGAAGTTCAATGGCATTGAGAAGGTGAATCACAGTAGCTAACTCAACGCAAGGAGTGCAAACACTTCAAGTGCTTTAGAAGTGTGAGCAAAGAGCAGGCGAAGGCCAGTAACCAGCTCGATGCATGAAGTACAACCTCGAGGAGGCGGGCGAAGTCAAGTAACCTTTGCCTTCTCAACTCTTAAGAGAATGGGCGAAACCGAGTACCCCAGTTCTCTTATCTATCCAGCAGAGGAGCTCTGCACAAGTTCAAAGACCCTTCGAAGATAATGGAAGACAATAGTTGTCAAATCCTCACCAACGGTGATCAGTGCAACTGAGAGTAGATTGTCCGCTTCATTTCCCAACGAAATGCCAATCGAAAGCGGAAGTGATGCGAACCTACTTGGATGTGACAACTAACTGAAAGAAGAGTCAATGAGCAGATTTTGTGAAGGAAGGACCCAAAACTTCTGAAGTTTGCGAGGCGATGCTCGTTAAAGCTCCAACAAGCATCCACCCAGTTCAAGCAGCATGTGGAAATTTTGAGAGACTGGCACAGAAAAGATGGTCTTTTCCTTCATTTGGTGGATCCGCATGAATCGACAAGGATCAACACAACTCAGCCAACCCCACACCAGAGTCAGAGTCATTGGCGAGTTGAAGCAGCATGGCAGATCAAAGGTTCGACTACTCAGAAACAGCAGCGGAGAGCAGTTGGGAGTCAGGAGCCGCATTGCAGCTGGAGCAGAAGATTGAAGACTCAGCAAAGGCGAAGAGTTGCAGTGTTCACAAAGGCTTTGACGAGGACGTCGAAGGGATAAGTGGGGGAGAATGTAACAGACAAACTTCTAAACAAGATGTTGGATGTAATGCTTATGTCTGTCCGTTGTCTTTTGGCATGTTCATGCCTTGTACAGAATGTAAAGGGGCGGCCGAAGGCTTAATAGTCTCATTTTAGTTGGGTTGGTGGCCTCTTTAGGCTTGTAAATAAAGGTTGTGTCATGTGGACACGTTCGAGAGCTTTTCGGTCTGTAATGGACCATTTTACCCTTTGTTGTGCAACTATTCAGAGCTTGTAAAGTCTGTTTGTAATTTGCATTGTCTATGAAGTGTTTTTCGGACATGTTTGCTTGTGGATCCCGATTGAGGCGTTCTCTTCAACCCGTTCTCTCTTTTGTTGGTCCTAAGGGACAATGGGAGGCTTCGGGGAGGCTGACCTTTGCGGACGGACGCGTGAGGGTGCCGCACGCCTTAGGCAAAACCAGCTAAGGTCGTGACAATATGGGAGGTTAATCACTAGAATTCTTCATGCCTATGACATTTGCATTCCACCCGATGAAGAATCTATTCAAAATGATCGATATAACATAATAAATAAAAACCTGCTAAAAAAACTTAGGTGCACTTTTAGCAATGGCATATGGGTTAGGCAGCCTAGAAGGACGGATCCAATTCCTACACCAATAGAACAACCCGAATCACCAATTCTTATGGGAAGTGAATCTCCTCCTCCTAGTCCCTTTGGAGCAGCACCTTCAGCTCCTGTTTCCTCCTCTGAAGATATCATTATGGCGGAGCTATCTCAGATCAAATCACAGCAAGAACAAATTCAGAATCAACAAGTTGAAATTTTGAAGACACTATGACAGATGAATGAAAAAATAGATATCATGTATCAGTACTGTGGATTACCTCCTAAGGATTAAATTGATGTATCTTTTTATTCTGTCCTGTTTGCTTTTAAAAACAAGTTCATGTTTGTCATCGATTGTACGATAACTGATCCTTCCTTTATATAACTACTGTCTTAATCTGCATAGATGATGATGTCTTTTGGATAAACTATTTCTGGCAAATTTGAATGATGAACTTTGATAAATGCTAAACCTTTTTCTATGATTATCAATTAGCTGGCTTGTCCCTTTTGTTGATGACAAAGGGGGAGAAGTGATGACTTACACCAGAACGATAGCATGACTAATATGAATTACAAAAACTTGTGTGATATAAATGTCTTATATGACTTACAAATCCTTGAAAATATCACAAGATTGATATCATGAAATTTATATTGAAAATGTTTATCTTCTGTGTGATATGAATGTCTTATATGACTTGCAAATCCTTGAAAATATCACAAGATTGATATCATGAAATTTATATTGAAAATCTTTATCTTCTGTCGTAGCAAAATTCGTCCCGTATCATTTAACTTATGATTTTCATCGAAGTTTCGTACTTACTATTGTTTAATGAGGATAACGATAAAGTTCTACAATTAGAACTTATCGGGTTATGCTTGAATCCAATGGGATGGAATTCAAGTGTTTTTTATCTTCTCATAATATGGCATATAGATAGGGGGAGTTATGTTTAACTCCGTCATCAATTAATTGTCATCATCAAAAAGGGGGAGATTGTTGAATCTCGGATTTTGATGATATAATCAATTGGTGGGTTAATTGATCTAATCCATATTATTGAGTTAAGTGTGCAGGATTAACTACGATAACCAGAAAACATAAAGCAAGGATACCGGAGTCGAGCTCGATGGACGTTTAAGAGACCGAAGAATCATCGGAGATGCTGCCGGAACCAACCGAGAAGAAATCGGGAACGTGTCAGAAGTTCGCCGAAGAAATCGTCGGAGGCTCGCGGAGATCACCGAGAAGGCTCGGCTACTCGTTAAAGTCATCACAAAGATTGGGAGCTTGCAGGGAGTCCGTCGGAAGAAGTTCGTCGGAAAGCTCGCCGGAACAAGACTCGACGTTCGCGGTTAAAAAACTTGCTTAGGATGTTTTTTTTGTGTTATGTAGTTCACCTGTAATTAGGATTAGGATTAAGAGATAATCCTATATCCTGGTTAGGGGCCAATTGGGCCCAAAGTCAGATTTGGTTTGGGCTAAAATTAAGCCAAACCAATGAATCGGAAAGCCAGGCGGTGGCACCGCCTGGCTGGGCGGTGAAACCGCCCAACACCCGAGTGCTGGGCGGTGACACCTCCTTGGCTGGGCGGTTGCACCGTCCAGCACCCGAGCGCTGGGCGGTGGCACCGCCTGGCTGGGTGGTGGAACCTCCAGCACCGGGAACCCTAAGAGAATTCAAATTTTGGAGCCCAAAATTTGAATCCTCTTGAGGCCTATAAATACCCCTCAAATCTCAGCTGAGGTAACAACTTTTGAGAAGCTTTTTGATTGAGAGAAAAGTCTTAGAAAGTCTTAGCAAGTCTTGTTTTCAATTTGCTAGAGAGTTCTCCTCCTTCTTTCTTATTGAAAATTTGTAAGAGGTTGAGCTGCTTGTAAAAGGTTGTAAGAGGGGTGTTTACCCTTCCATTTCAAGAGACTTGCTAGTGGAAGGTGGGAGCCTCATCGAAGAGGGGCCTCGCAAGTGGAGTAGGTCATTTGACCGAACCACTCTAAAAATCGGCGTAATCTCTGGTTTGCTCTTTATTATTGTCATTTACATTACTGCAAATCTTCTTACTGCTTTAGTTCCTTATTACTCTTGCTGCGTAACTTCAAGAATACGCCTTCAAGTTAAATTTCTCAAGTTTCGTTCTTAACGTACGAAAGATTTTGTTAAAATCGAAGTTTTAATCCGCTGCACTAATTCACCCCCCCCTCTTAGTGCCGCTCCGATCCTAACACAAACGAGTTTCAAAGTTCAGACATAAATATGCATTTAGACGTAAATCTGCTTTTTGCAGATTGCTTTTTGAGCTGTACAATAGCAGCACACTGTCTTTATACTTCTGCTTAAACTACTTTTGATCTAAACAAGTGATTTACGAATCGACACTTAGACGTAAACCTGTTTCTTCGTACGAACGTCGAATTTCAGCTTGCGCTGATATCTTGGTTTTCTTCATAGCTGCAAACTGCCTGCATAGATTGACTGCAATCTTGCTTAGTATCAACTTTCATATAGAACTGTCTTTATCGTTCAAATGCAGCTTTCGATTTTAATCATACAAAGTTATCCGCTGCACTAATTCACCCCCCCCCCCCTCTTAGTGCTCTCGATCCTAACAATTGGTATCAGAGCCCGGTTGACTCTCAAACGGATTAAAACCCAAGAGAGATGGCTTACGCCGGAAACCAAGAGGGCCATTCCATTACACGTCCACCCATGTTTAATGGGACGGACTACACCTATTGGAAGATCCGAATGAGGATCTTTCTTATTTCTATGGACGTTGAACTCTGGAATCTTGTCGAGAATGGTTTTTCAAAGTCTTCTCTTCCAATGATCGATTGGAACGATTCGGAGAAGAAGGCTTTCGCTCTTAATGCAAAGGCTATGAATGCCTTATTTTGCGCACTTAATAAAAACGAGTTTAATCGTGTTTCGATTTGTGAAACTGCATTTGATATTTGGCACACACTCGAAGTGACTCATGAAGGCACAAGTAGAGTGAAAGAGTCAAAAATCAATCTTTTGTTACACTCTTTCGAACTTTTTCGGATGAAACCGAGTGAGACTATTGGCGACATGTTTACCCGTTTCACGGATGTTGTCAATGGTCTAAACGGACTTGGAAAAAGTTTTTCGGATTTTGAGCTCGAAAATAAGATTCTAAGATCCCTTCCTAAGAGTTGGGATCCTAAAGTCACTGCTATTCAAGAGGCAAAAGATCTAAACAACTTCCCTCTTGAAGAACTAATTGAGTCATTAATGTCCTACGAGATGACTTGTAAAGCTTATGAAGAGCAAGAAGACATCCTTCCAAAGAACAGGAAGGATATGGCACTTAGAACTTTGGAAGATCACTTGAAAGAAAACTCAAGTGATGAGGACTGTGATGATGACTTAGCACTTCTAACAAGAAAATTTAAAAAATTCATTAAAAGAAACATGTTTAAGAATGACACTAAAAGTAAACTTGAACCCAAGAAAGATCAAGTTATTTGCTATGAGTGCAAAAAGCCGGGACACTACAAGAGTGATTGTCCCCAAGCCAAAAAGAGAACAACAAAAAAGAAGGCGCTCAAAGCAACATGGGATGATTCGAGCGCGTCTGAAGAGGAGGAGTCCAACACCGAGCAAGTTGCTCATTACGCCTTAATGGCCATTGGAGAAGAGGTAACAAATTTATTAGATGCTGATTTATCTTTCGATGAAATATTAAATGCCTTCCATGACTTATTTGATGAATGCAAAATTATCAATAGAAAATATAAATTGCTGAAAAAGGAGCATGAAAGTCTTACTTGTGATTTTGATAAGTTAAAAATTGAATATCATGATAGCTTAAATTCATGTATCAAATGTCATGATCTAGAAACTCTCCAAAACGAAAACCTGCTACTTAAGGACACCTTGAAGAAATTCGAGGTTGGTAGCAAGTCATTGAACATGATCCTTGCAAACAAGGGTCACATGCCAAAAAGAAGTGGATTTGGATTTGTGAGAAGTCCTCACCTAAATCCAACCACATTTATAAAAGGCCCCATCTTACATGTTCAACACCAAGCAAAATGTAACTTTTGTTGCAAAATTGGACATAAGACGCATTATTGTCCATTCAAGAAAATTAGTCCAAACAAATTGATTTGGGTTCCAAAAGGAACCATGATAAACTCTATGCAACATGATAAACAATGTAGATCTATCCTTCAGGCACCCAAAAGCAAATGGGTACCTAAAAATTATCCTTTCTTGTAGAAACCCACACCATCGCAAGCTAGGAGCAAGAGATGGTACCTTGATAGTGGATGCTCAAGGCATATGACCGGAGATCCATCTCAATTCTCTAAGCTCACTAGCATAGACGAAGGCTATGTCACCTTCGGAGACAACAATAAGGGTAAAATCACAAATGCGACCTAGATACAATCCTGTTTAACTTTTCAAGAATTAGAAATGTATGATTCCTAAATTCACATATCCCTGGATTTTCGAACCCATCAATTTCATCCTTTCATAACCTTCTAATTTAACTCGTATCATGAAATGACTAACTCTGTCATGAACTTGCAAGACTTATCAACTTGAAGAAACTATCACAAACATGTGTACGACATTGAGAATGTGCATGTTAGAAATCTACCTTGATCGTGCAAAAGTCCTTGTCTTAAAATGAAAATTCTTACGTAATCACGTAACTAAACTTGATTGCTGTGAATGAAAATTCTCCTCAAGACAGAAAAATTTTCAGATCAGAACAAGTGCTCACCAGGCGGTGGCACCTCCCCAGTTGGAGGTAGCACCTCCAACTGTCACGTGTTGCAAGCAGTTGCACCGCTCCAGCCAGAGGTGCAACCGCCCGCAACTCTGCCCCTTTATAACTCAAGCTAGGGCCGGCGGTGAAACTGACCCCAACTCATTTCCTTCCCCCTCTACTCTCCTAAGCCTCCTCCATCCCCATTTCCCCCATCTAAGCATCCCAAAAGCCCTTCATTTCAAAGCAAAGCATCAACATTCCTTCCCTTTCTTGAAGGTCCCTCTCTTGAAGATCTCATTAAGGTACTCTCTAAAAAGCCCTTAAACTCTGTTTCTAGAGTCATTTACTTTAGCTCATCACTGTTATTCTAAACAGCAGTAGTAATGGGATCAAGAAGATCCTCAAGGGACAAAGGAAAGAGGAGATTAGTAGAAGACTTTGATTCCACCCTTTTCGATTCAAAATACCATGCTGAAAAATTTTCCTCTTTTGAACTTAGGAGTATCAACAAGGGAAAATACGTAGATTTAAGTGAGCTAAGAGACTTAGAAACAATCTAGTGGTTTGCTAACTTAGATCTACTCCCTATCCTACAAATTAATGAACCCATTTATCCAAGACTAGTAAGATTGTTTTACAACAACATACTAGTAGATGAAGAAGAAAGGATGTCCACCTATCTCTTAGGACAACATATTTCAATTACAGATAGATTCATTTGCAACATGATAGGCATTCCAATAAAAAGTAGAGGACTTTACTTGAGAGGATCATGGGATGATGAAAATGTTGGAACAACATACATTGAAGCCCTACAAACAATTTTTGCCAATCCGAACTTAGAATTTGTTCCTAAAAGTTGTGAACATTTACTACCTCTAAACACTAAGGTACTTCATCACATCCTAACTAGCATCATTCTTCCTAAACAATATCATCACGATGAAGTAAGCCAATTAGAATTAGGAACTATGTATATGATCATGAAAGGAAATGACATCTGTCTTGGTTATCTTATCCAACAAAACATGTTGGAACTATCTAAGAAAGACATGATGCTCCCATATGGTGGTATAATAACAAGAATAATGAAAGCCTATGATATTTTAATACCACCGGAAGAAGAAATAATAAAAGTAGATAGATTCAACATAATTAATAAAAATCTACTTCACCGATTAAGATGCTTTTATAGAAACGGTAACTGGGTTAGAATGCCAAGAAGAACTGATTACCCTCAACCTGAACCAGAACCGGAAACACCAGTCTTTAGGGGTACCCAATCTCCTCCGATCTGTCCCTTTGAGGAAACACATCCGTTTGAGCAAACTCACACATCATCTATCGAAGATATTGGGATTCGGATGGACCGATTCGAACAAAGACAAGAACGGCTTGAACTTTGACAAGATCAAATCCTAACTGAGCTGCAGCAAATTCATCGACAATTTGACTCTTTATTTAGGCACTTTAACCTTCCACCTCATGAATGAGCTTGTATGAACACAATCATCCGTTGTTGTTATAAACTCCTCATGGACTTTGTCTTTAATATGGCATGTTGTAAACTCCTTATGTTACTCACCATGAAGGATTTTGTCTTTGATATGGTTACCTGACATGTTGTAAACTCCTTATGTTACTCACCATGAAGGATTTTGTCTTTGATATGGTTACCTAATATGTTGTAAACTCCATATGTTACTCTTTACCTTGATCTGTAAGCATATGCAAAGTTACAAACATCTCTTATTGTTTATCTCGGATTTTACATTGAAACTAAATATTTTGAAAACCTTATGCCTTGATAAATATAAAGTGACATACCAATGTAATCGATAAGTCAGCAATATGTCATTGATACGAAACATCAACTAGCTGATATCTTTACAAAACCTCTAAGTGAAGAACAATTTGATTTCATAAGAAGAGAATTAGGAATGTTGATGTGTCCGAATACTTAAACTAGCTAAAATTATTTTTCGGATGTTATTGATTACATGACTTGGTATCACTTGATCAAATAACATATTGGAAATTATGTGACAAATGTTTTTGAAAATCAGTAGCTTACTCATATCCGAATGCAGGTAAGAAGTTCATCTTATTTTCGGTTTGAATGCTAAAAATAGGATTTTCCTTGACATCATCTTATGAAAACTTTTTGAAAAATGAGTTTCTTCATTCAAGCAACGAACTATAACATAACAAGGAGAAGAGATATTCAAAGCATTATATGTGTCATGCCTTCCTTTATGTGCTTGATAACCTACTGGAATCACATCTACCATGCTTTTTGATAATGCTATCATGCTTTTTGTTGATGACAAAGGGGGAGAAAAATATGAATTGATATGGTTGCTATTACTGATGTTATGATTGGGCCATACCTGCTATCACTGATAATGATATGATTGCTATTACTGATGTTGATATAGTTGCTATCACTGATTCTATAATTAGGCCATACTTGCATCACCAAAAAAATATATGATTGCCATATGCCCTGTATCAAGATATCAAACAAAAATTTGCATCTTACGAACTGATATCTTACCATGTGATGCAATGCTACCCTTGCTAAAATATTCGAAATGTGTACATCATGTAATGATATCAAAATCTTGCTTCACAGCTTTACATGTCGATATCTTACAATATGATGAATTGCTACAATAACCATCATGAAAACTTGTTATATTTGAAAATGTATGTCAAGCCTTGACATCATCTTTAAAGAGATACATTATGATAGGAATCATGATGGGAATATGTCTCTTGAATTTATAAAGTTTTTAAATTCAAGAAGTATGGCATATAGACAGGGGGAGTTAAGGTTAACTCCATTATCAATTGATTGTCATCATCAAAAAGGGGGAGATTGTTGAATCTCGGATTTTGATGATGAAGTCAATTGTCATTTGTTGTCTAATGTATGTGTTGAGATAAGTGTGCAGGATTAACTACGATGAAAGTAAGACATGCAGTAGGAGTTGCGTCGGAGTCATGACAATGATCACATTGGGAGTTCGAGAGCTCGACGGAAGTTCGGACAGTCGTCGGAGGTTCTGCGGGAACAAATCCGAGAAGTCCAGAAGCTTGCCAAAGGAGCTCATCGGAACTTGCCAAGTGGATCGTCGCAGTCCAGGAGTTTGCCGGAAGTCCGCAGGAGCATCACCGAGGGTTCATCGGATGATCGACGAAAGTTCGCCGGAAACTCGCCGGAAGAAGCGAGTGACGCACCGAAGCAAGCTGCAGAATATGTCTTAGGAAATAATCGTAGTTAGCACTTTGATTAAGTTAGAAATGGGAGGTGATCCCATTAGCTTAATCCTGGGGCAATTGGGCCCCTGAAGAACTCAAATTGGGTCGAATGGTTCAACCCATTCGGACCCAGGTTGCTGTGGGAGGTGCAACCGCCTAGGCAGGGAGGTAGCACCGCCCAGGCTATGTCTCCCAGCGAGACTGGGCAGTGCAACTGCCCCAGCCAAGAGGTGCAACCGCCCAGGGCTCAGTCTCCGAGCGAGACTGGGCGGTGCAACCTCTCCAATCAGGCGGTGCAACCGCCTGAGCTCAGTCTTCGAGCTCTGGCAGAGAGGTGCAACCGCCCCTGACAGAGGTAGCACCGCCCAGAGGCTCAGTCTTCGAGCTCTGCCAGGCGGTGCAACCTCTCCAGTCAGGAGGTGCAACCGCTTGATCCCGGAATTCCGAGATTTGATCGTTTTGAGCTCCAAATTTGAACTGGGTTGGAGCCTATAAATACCCCACCCATTCAGCACTGAAAAGATACAGAACTACATCGAATTCTTGATCTTTTCTGTGAATCTAAGAGCTCAAATTTGTGTAAAGTCCAAAAGTTCTCCTCTTTCTGTTCTTCAAGTCTTGAGTTGTAAAGAGAGGAGAGAAAGGTTCTGTAAGGGTTGTCTCCTGAGCCCGTCAAAAGGAGTGAAACTATAAAAGGGCAGTTGGCCTTCGCCTATTGAAGGAAGGCCCCTTGTTGACGTCGGTGACCTCGTCGGTGGAGGAAGCCAAAAGTGGAGTAGGTCAAGACTGACCGAACCACTCTAAATCTCTGGTTTGCTTTTATTTTGAGCACTTTATCATTACTGCAAACCTCCTACATAGCTACTGCTTTTCTGCACTTTTACGAACGAGTTTCTTTACAGTTTACGTTTATGTCTTGATTCCACTTGTAACTGCAAACTATCTTTTGCGCTTTTACGAACGAGTTTCTTTGCAGTTTACATTTACGTTTTGATTCTATTTATAACTGCAAACTGTCTTCTGCAATTTTACGAATGAGTTTCAAGGTTTAGACGAAAAGCTGCATTAAGACGTAAAACTGCATTTAGACGTAAATCGGCTTTCCTCGTATAATCATCAGATTTCAGTTTACGTTTACATCTTGATTCCAACTGCATACTGCCTTCTGCGAGTTTACAAACGAGTTTCAAAGTTCAGACGTAAATCTACGTTTAGACGTAAATCTGCGTTTAGACGTAAATCTGCTTTTTGCATATTTCTTTTTGAGCTGTACAATAGCAGCACACTGTCTTTATACTTCTGCTTAAACTGCTTTTGATCTAAACAAGTGATTTACGAATCGGCACTTAGACGTAAACCTGTTTCTTCGTACGAACGTCGGATTTCAGCTTGCGTCGATATTCTGGTTTTCATCATAGCTGCAAACTGCCTGCATAGATTGACTGCAATCTTGCTTAGTATCAACTTTCATATAGAACTGTCTTTATCGTTCAAACGCAGCTTTCGATTTTAATTGTACAAAGTTATCCGCTGCACTAATTCACCCCCCCCCCCTCTTAGTGCTCTCGATCCTAACAGTACTATGCCAATACGCCATAGTTCCTAGACAAGGGGATCTAATCCATCAGATTTGTCTGTCCTCAGTTACCATGTGTCTATAGTCTCTCTCTATCTAATATCCCAAAGACCATATATTAGATATGGTAACATCAGGCCCATACAGAATCCTGTCCGAGTCTCGCTCTAATCGGATTCTCTCAAAGAACTCATTCTCTCTCACTCCGAATGATCTTGGTTAAGGATTTTGTCTGAGCGAGCACACACGGGATATTCCTCTCGTGTTACTGAGAGTGGATGATCCTCTGTTGACACTCATTTTCCTTCGTAAAGTTAGCTATCATTCTTGAGAACCAACTGTATCAGATCTGGAACTTTCAAACCTAAAAGTCTAGCATCAAAGAATGGAGTATTCATACAAGACATCTTTGGTGTCACAAGTTTAAAGACTAGACACATAACTGAGACTACGGAATCGTTGTCTTACATTAGGTATCATTAACCATCATGTATTCTATAAGCAAATCAATTAGTAAAATCATTCTCCAATGAGCACCTACACTGTACCTCTAGTTGTTAGGATCAAGAGCACTGGGAGGGTGGGGTGAATTAGTGCAGCGGAAAAACTTTCGACAATTAAAACTGCGTTCGTACATTGAAATTCGATTCCGACGTAAAAGTCATTTTATGTAAATAATAACTTTGAAAGCTTACGTAAACATATTTGAAGTAAAGTAAGGAAGGCAGTTTGCAGTTAAGATAGAAATCAGAATATAAGCGCAAACTGAAATATGATGTTCGTACGATAAAACCAATTTCCGTCTTAACGTCGATTCGAAAAATACTTAACTAAGAAACACATTTGTAAATGAGCAGAAGGCAGTAAGCTACTGAGGAGGTTTGCAGTAAAGATAAGATGCTCAAAGTAAATGCAAACCAGAGAAGACGAGAGTTTATAGTGGTTCGGTCAATGATGACCTACATCCACTCCTCCGATTCCTCTTCCGTCAAGGCCATCGGCATCCACTAATGATCTTCCTTTACTAGGCGAAGATCAATCTCCTTCTTACACCCCTCTTCTCCTTTTACCGGGTTTAGGAGATAACCCTTACAAGCACTCACTCTCCTCTCTTAAACAGAATTCTAACACTTAAGCTAGAGGAGGGAAATTCTAGAGATTGCAGTAGCGTTTTCTCTCTTTTAATCTCTCTGTGCTTGTGTGTTTTACCCAGGGATGGGAGGGGTATTTATAGGCTTGAAACCAGTTTGAATTCTGAGCTCAAAACTATCATCTCCCGGAATTCCGGGGTCTGGCGGTTGCATCGCCTGGCAGAGCTCGTAGACTGAGCCTTTGGGCACTGCCACCGCCTGACAGGGGCGGTTGCACCGCCTAGTCTTGCTCGGAGACTGAGCCCAGGCAGTGCCACCGCTTGCCTGGGGCGGTTGCACCGCCTAGCTTTCCTGGTAGACCCTCTCCTGGGCGGTGCCACCACCGACCCTAATGGTGCCACCGCCTAGTAGGAATTCTGGTCCGAATGGGTTGATCCATTCGCCCCAATTTGGGTCGGTCAAGGGCCCAATTTAGGTCTGCCAAGGGCCCATTCCTAACTTAATCCACATGCTAACTATGACAATTCTTAAGACATTTACTACAGCTTGCTCTAGTGCGTCAATCGCTTCTTCTGGCGAGCTTCTGGCGAACTTCTGGCGAACATCCGACGAACCTCCAACGATGCTCCGACGGACTTCCGGCAAACTCCTGGACTTGCGACGATCCACTTGGCGAGTTCCGACGAGCTTCTTTTGGCAAGCTCTTGGACTTCTCGGATTTGTTCCTGTAGAACCTCCGACGACCGTTCGGACTTCCGTCGAGCTCTCGAACTCCCAACGTGATCATAGTCTTTGACTCCGGCGTAACTCCTGTTGCTGTTGAATCTCGGATTTTGATGATGAAATCAATTGTCAATTGTATGTATAATCTATGTGTTGAGATAAGTGTGCAGGATTAACTACGATGAAAGTAAGACATGCAGCAGGAGTTGCGCTGGAGTCATGACAATGATCACGTTGGGAGTTCAAGAGCTCGACGGAAGTTCGGACAGTCATCGGAGGTTCTGCAGGAACAAATCCGAGAAGTCCAGAAGCTTGCCAAAGGAGCTCATCGGAACTTGCCAAGTGGATCGTCGCAAGTCCAGGAGTTTGCCGGAAGTCCGCAGGAGGATCAACGAGGGTTCGTCGAATGATCGACGGAAGTTCGCCGGAAACTTGCCGGAAGAAGCAATTGACGCACCGGAGCAAGCTGCAGAATATGTCTTAGGAAATAATCGTAGTTAGCACATTAATTAAGTTAGAAATGGGAGGTGATCCCATTAGCTTAATCTTGGGGCAATTGGGCCCCTGAAAGAATCAAATTGGGCCGAATGGATTAACCCATTCGGACCCTGAATGCTGTGGGAGGTGCAACCGCCCAAGCCAGGAGGTAGCACCGCCCAGACTATGTCTCCCAGCGAGACTGGGTGGTGCAACCGCCCCAGCCAAGAGGTGGCACCGCCCCGAGCTCAGTCTCCGAGCGAGACTGGGCGATGCAACCTCTTCTACCAAGAGGTAGCACCGCTAGAGCTCAAGTTTCGAGCTCTGCCAGGCGGTGCAACCTCCCCAGTCAGGCGGTGCAACCACCTGAGCTCGGTCTTCGAGCTCTGGCAGAGAGGTGCAACCGCCCCTGACAGAGGTGGCACCGCCCAGAGGCTCAGTCTTCGAGCTCTGCCAGGCGGTGCAACCGCCCCAGTCAGGAGGTGCGACCGCCTGATCCCGGAATTCCGAGAATTGATAGAATTGAGCTCCAAATTTGAACTGGGTTGGGGCCTATAAATACCCCACCCATTCAGCACTGAAAGCACAGAACACACACTCGAAATCTTGCTGTCTTTCTGTGTTTCTTAGAGCTCAAAACTGCTAGTTCTCCTCTTTCTATTCTTCAAGTTTGAGTTGTAAAGAGAGGAGAGAAAACTTCTATAAGGGTTGTCTCCTAAGCCCGTCAAAAGGAGTGAATCTGTAAGAGGGTGGTTGGCCTTCGCCTATTGAAGGAAGGCCTCTAGTTGACGTCGGTGACCTCGTCGGTGGAGGAAGCCAAAAGTGGAGTAGGTCAAGATTGACCGAACTACTCTAAATCTCGGTTTGCATTTCATTTGAGTATTTTACCTTCACTGCAAACTTCTCAATAGCTTACTGCCCTCTGCAATTTTACGAACGAGTTTCAAGGTTTAGACGTAAATCTGCGTTTAGACGTAAATCGGCTTTCCTCGTACAATCATCATATTTCAGTTCACGTTTACGTTTTGATTTCAATCATAACTGTTTACTGCCTTCTGCGTTCTTACGAATAAGTTTCTAAGTTCAGAATTTTCCGAATCTGCGTTTAGACGTAAATCGGCTTTTCTCGTACGATCATCATATTTCATTTTACGTTTACGTTTTGATTTCAATCATAACTGCTTACTGCCTTCTGCGATCTTACGAACAAGGTTCTAAGTTCAGAACTTTCTAAATCTGCACTTAGACGTAAATCATTTTTTATCAAACGAACGTAGCTTTCGTTTTAATCGCTGAAAAATTTTCGCTGCACTAATTCACCCCCCCCCCCCTCTTAGTGCTCTCGATCCTAACAATTGGTATCAGAGCGGGGTTAACTCTCAAACAGATTAAAACCCAAGAGAGATGACTTACACCGGAAACCAAGAGGGCCATTCTATTACACGTTCACCCATGTTCAATGGGACGGACTACACCTATTGGAAGACCCGAATGAGGATCTTTCTTATTTCTATGGATTTTGAACTTTGGAATCTTGTCGAAAATGGTTTTTCGAAGTCTTCTCTTCCAATGATCGTTTGGAATGATTTGGAGAAGAAGGCTTTCGCTCTCAATGCAAAGGCTATGAATGTCTTATTTTGCGCACTTGATAAAAACGAGTTTAATCGTGTTTCGATTTCTGAAACTGCATTTGATATTTGGCACACACTCGAAGTGACTCATGAAGGCACAAGTAGAGTGAAAGAGTCAAAAATGAATCTTTTGTTACACTCTTTCAAACTTTTCCGAATGAAACCGAGTGAGACTATTGGCGACATGTTTACCCGTTTCACGGATATCGTCAACGGTTTAAAAGGACTCGGAAAAAGTTTTTCAGATTTTGAGCTCATAAATAAGATTCTAAGATCCATTCCTAAGAGTTGGGATCCTAAAGTCACTACTATTCAAGAGACAAAAGATCTAAACAACTTCCCTCTTGAAGAACTAATCAGGTCATAAATGACCTACGAGATGACTTGTAAAGCTCATGAAGAGCAAGAAGACATCCTTCCAAAAAACAGGAAGGATATGACACTTAAAACTTCAGAAGACCACTTGAGAGAAAACTCAAGTAATGAGGACTGTGACGATGACTTGGCACTTCTAACAAGAAAATTTAAAAAGTTCATTAAAAGAAACAAGGATAAGAATGATACTAAAAATAAACTTGAACCCAAGAAGGATCAAGTTATTTGCTATGAGTGCAAAAAGCCGGGACACTACAAGAGTGATTGTCCACAAGCCAAAAAGAGAACAACAAAGAAGAAGGCGCTCAAAGCAACATGGGATGATTCGAGCGCGTTCGAAGAAGAGGAGTCCAACACTGAGCAAGTTGCTCATTATGCCTTAATGGCCATCGGAGAGGAGGTAACAAATTTATTAGATGCAGATTTATCTTTCGATGAATTATTAAATGTCTTCCATGACTTATTTGATGAATGCAAGATTATCAATAGAAAATACAAACTGCTAAAAAAGGAGCATGATAGTCTTACTTGTGATTTTGATAAGTTAAAAACTGAATATCATGATAGTTTAAATTCATGTATCAAATGCCATGATCTAGAAACTCTCCAAAAAGAAAACCTGCTACTTAAGGACACCTTGAAGAAATTCGAGGTTGGTAGTAAGTCATTGAACATGATCCTTGCAAACAAGGGTCACGTTCCAAAAAGGAGTGGAATTGGATTTGTGAGAAGTTCTCACCTAAATCCAACCACCTTCATAAAAGGCCCAATCTTACATGTTCAACACCAAACCAAATGCAACTTTTGTTGCAAATTTGGACACAAGACGCATTATTGTCCATTCAAGAAAATAAGTCCAAACAAACTGACTTGGGTTCCTAAAGGAACCATGATAAACTCTATGCAACATGATAAACAATGTAGATCTATCGTTGAGGCACCCAAAAGCAAATGGGTACCTAAAAATCATCCTTTCTTGTAGAAACCCACACTATCGCAAGTTAGGAGCAAGAGATGGTACCTTGATAGTGGATGCTCAAGGCATATGACTGGAGATCCATCTCAATTCTCTAAGCTCACTAGCATAGACGAAGGCTATGTCACCTTCGGAGACAACAACAAGGGTAAAATCATTGGCAAAGGAACCATAGGTAACAAATCCAACTTCTTTATTGAAGATGTTTTGTTAGTTGATGGTTTAAAACATAACCTCTTGAGCATTAGTCAATTATGTGATAAAGGATACACTGTCAAATTCGAATCTAATGCTTGCATCATTGAAAAACCACATAAAAACATGTCCATGATTGCATTAAAACAAAATAACGTATACACTATTGACATAAATGATTTGTGTAATGAAATGTGTTTTCCGGTTTTAAATGAGAATGCTTGGCTATGGCATAGAAGATTAGGTCATGCTAGCATGAAACTAATCACTCAAATATCATCTAAAGAACTTGTAAGAGGAATTCCTCATATCAAGTTCATCAAAGATAATGTATGTGATGCTTGCCAATTAGGTAAACAAATTAAAGGTAGTTTCAAGACTAAGAATTAAATAAGCACCTCTTACCAATTATGTGATCCATATGGACTTGTTCGGACCAATCTCTACATCGAGTCTAGGAGGTAGCAAATACGCCCTTGTCATTGTTGATGACGATAGCAGATATACATGGACCTACTTCTTAAAACAGAAAAATGAATGCTTTAGATATTTTACCAAGTTTTGTAAACTTGTTCAAAATGAGAAGGGTTCTATGATTTCGTCAATTAGAAGTGATCATGGTAGAGAATTTCAAAACCATGATTTCCAAGAATTCTGTGAACTCAATGGATACAATCATAATTTCTCTACTCCAAGAAATCCTCAACAAAATGGGGTAGTAGAAAGAAAAAATCGAAATTTACAAGAAATGGCAAGAACTATGTTGAATGAACATAGCATACCCAAATATTTTTGGGCCGAAGCCATAAACACTGCATGCTATATTTTGAATAGAGTTCTAGTAAGACCCCTACTCACCAAAACTCCTTATGAGCTATGGAATAAAAAAAAACCCAATGTTTCATATTTTAAAGTCTTTGGGTGTAAGTGTTTTATCTTGAATGAAAAGGATAACTTAGGAAAATTTGATGCTAAATCCGATGAAGGAATCTTTCTTGGTTATTCTTCGGTTTCTAAAGCTTTTCGTATCTTCAATAAAAGAACTTTAATTATTGAAGAATCCATTCATGTTGTTTTCAATGAGATTTCCGAAATTAGGAAAAATGATCTTGATGATGATGTTAATTTTGATTCCTTGAATTTAAATGAAACCCCGTCTCCAACTGGCAACTTGAATGCATCCACTTCCCAGATTTCCTTACCCAAGGATTGGAAGTATGTAGATGCTCATCCTAAGGAGCTAATCTTAGGGGACACATCAAAGGGGGTTCAAACACGATCTTCTTTTAAAAATTTTTGTGCCAACGCCGCCTTTCTCTCCCAAATTGAACCCAAATGTGTTGATGAAGCCATGAAAGATGATTCATGGATTATCGCAATGCAAGATGAATTGAATCAATTTGAGAGAAATGAGGTGTGGACGCTTGTTCCTAGGCCAAATGACCATTTAGTTATTGGTACTAAATGGGTCTTTAGAAACAAGCAAGATGAAAATGGTATCGTGGTTAGAAATAAGGCTAGATTAGTGGCCAAAGGTTTCAACCAAGAAGAAGGTATCGATTATGAAAAAACCTTCGCTCCTGTGGCTCGATTAGAAGCCATAAGGATGCTCCTTGCCTACGCTAGTAGTAATAATTTTAAGTTGTTTCAAATGGATGTTAAAAGCGCTTTTCTTAATGGCTTTATTTCCGAAGAAGTCTATGTTGAACAACCTCCTGGATTTGAAAATAATAGTCTCCCTAATCATGTGTTTAGATTAACTAAAGCTCTCTATAGTTTAAAACAAGCTCCAAGGGCTTGGTGTGAGAGACTTAGTTCTTTTCTCATTGAAAATAATTTCATAAAAGGCAAGGTTGATACTACATTATTCATCAAGAATTTTGAAAATAATTTTCTCATTGTTCAAATTTATGTTGATGATATTATCTTTGGTTCTACGAATGAATCTCTCTATGAATCTTTTGCTAAAACTATGAGTCTTGAATTCGAAATGAGTTTAATGGGAGAGTTAACATTCTTCTTAGGTTTACAAATCAAACAACTAAGCAATAACATCTTTATTAGTCAAACTAAATATGCTATGAATTTACTAAAGAAGTTTAATATGAAGAACTCAAAAGCCATTAACACTCCTATGAGCACCTCCACTAAGTTAGAAATTGATGAAAGTGGAGAAAGCTTTGATCAAAAAACTTATAGGGGTATAATAGGAAGTTTACTTTACCTCACTACAACAAGACCAGACATCATGTTCAGTGTAGGACTTTGTGCTAGATTTCAAACAAACCCTAAGATATCTTATCTCAAAGTAGTTAAAAGAATACTCAGATATCTTAATGGTACCACAAATCTAGGATTATGGTATCCAAAATCAAAGAATCTTGAGTTAATTGCTTATGCTGATGCGGACTTTGCTGGCTGTAGATTAGATAGAAAAAGCACATCAGGAACATGTCAATTCTTAGGACATGCCCTTGTTTCCTGGTCATCTAAGAAACAAAACTCGGTTGCACTATCAACAACCGAAGCTGAATATATTGCAGCAAGTGCATGCTGTGCACAAGTTGTATGGATGAAAAACACCTTAGAAGATTATAAAGTTCATCTTAAAAATAATCTAATTAAATGTGATAACACAAGTACAATATGCTTAACAAAGAACCCTATACAACACTCAAGAACAAAACATATTGATATCAGACATCACTTTATACGAGATCATGTTACGAATCATGATGTAATCATAGAGTTCATTGATACTAAACATCAACTAGCTGATATTTTTACAAAACCTCTAAGTGAAGAACAATTTGATTTTATAAGAAGAGAATTAGGAATGTTGATGTGTCCGAATACTTAAACTAGTTAAAATTATTTTTCGGACTTTATTGAATGATCAATTCACCTGATTACTATTACATGCCTTGGTATCACTTGATCAAATAACATGTTGGAAATTATGTTTTGTCCTTGAAAATCAGTAGCTTACTCATGTCCGAATGCATAGAAAAGTTTATCTCATTTTCGGATTTGCTTAACAATTTGAATGCTAAAAATAAGATTTTCCTGTACACTCTTATGTAATTTTTTTAAAAAAATGAGTTTCCTCTTTCATACACAAAGAATAATAACATACAAGGAGAAGAGGTATTCAAAGTATTATATGTGTCATGCCTTCCTTTATGTGCTTGATAACCTGCTTATATTGTTCTCCTGGAATCACATCTACCATGCTTTTTGTTGATGACAAAGGGGGAGAAATATATGAATTGATATGATGATATGGTTGCTATCACTGATGCTGATATGTTTGCTATCACTAATGATGATATGGTTGCTATCACTGATGCTGATATGTTTGCTATCACTAATGTTGATATGGTTGCTATCACTACTGATGCTATGATTAGGCCATACTTGCATCACCAAGAAATATATGATTGCTATCACTACTATATGCCCTGTAACAAGATATCAAACAAAAATTTGCATCGTACGAACTGATATCTTACCATGTGATGCAATGCTACACCTGCTAAAATATTCGAAATGTGTACATCATGTAATGATATCAAAATCTTGCTTCACAGCTTTACATGTCGATATCTTACAATATGATGAATTGCTACAATTACCATCATTCAAACTTGTTATATTTGAAAATGAATGTCAAGCCTTGACATCATCTTCAAAGAGATACATCATGATAGGAATCATGATAGGAATATGTCTCTTGAATTTATAAAATTTTTAAATTCAAGAAGTATGGCATATAGACAGGGGGAGTTAAGATTAACTCCATTATCAATTGATTGTCATCATCAAAAAGGGGGAGATTGTTGAATCTCGGATTTTGATGATGAAATCAATTGTCAATTGTATGTCTAATATGTGTGTTGAGATAAGTGTGCAGGATTAACTACGATGAAAGTAAGACATGCAGCAGGAGTTGTGCCGGAGTCATGACAATGATCACGTTGGGAGTTCAAGAGCTCGACGGAAGTTCGGACAGTCATCGGAGGTTCTGTAGGAACAAATCCGAGAAGTCCAGAAGCTTGCAAAAGGAGCTCGTCGGAACTTGCCAAGTGGATCGTCGCAAGTCCAGGAGTTTGCCGGAAGTCTGCAGGAGGATCACCGAGGGTTCGTCGGAGGATCGACGGAAGTTTGCCGGAAACTTGCCGGAAGAAGCAATTGATGCACCGGAGCAAGTTGCAGAATATGTCTTAGGAAATAATCGTAGTTAGCACATTGATTAAGTTAGAAATGGGAGGTGATCCCATTAGCTTAATCTTGGGGCAATTAGGCCCCTGAAAGAATCAAATTGGGCCGAATGGATTAACCCATTCGGACCCTGATTGCTGTGGGAGGTGCAACCGCCCAAGCCAGGAGGTAGCACCGCCCAAACTATGTCTCCCAGCGAGACTGGGCGGTGCAACCGCCCCAGCCAAGAGGTGGCACGGCCCCGGGCTCAGTCTCCGAGCGAGACTGGGCGGTGCAACCTCTTCTGCCAAGAGGTAGCACCGCTAGAGCTCAAGTTTCGAGCTCTGCCAAGCGGTGCAACCTCCCCAGTCAGGTGGTGCAACCGCCTGAGCTCGGTCTTCGAGCTCTGGCAGAGAGGTGCAACCGCCCCTGACAGAGGTGGCACCACCCAGAGGCTTAGTCTTCGAGCTCTGCCAGGCGGTGCAACCGCCCCAGTCAGGAGGTGCGACCGCCTGATCCCGGAATTCCGGGAATTAACAGAATTGAGCTCCAAATTTGAACTGGGTTGGGGCCTATAAATACCCCACCCATTCAGCACTGAAAGCACAGAACACACACTCGAAATCTTGCTGTCTTTCTGTGTTTCTTAGAGCTCAAAACTGCTAGTTCTCGTCTTTCTATTCTTCAAGTTTGAGTTGTAAAGAGAGGAGAGAAAACTTCTGTAAGGGTTGTCTCCTAAGCTCGTCAAAAGGATTGAATCTGTAAGAGGGTGGTTGGCCTTCGCCTATTGAAGGAAGGCCTCTAGTTGACGTCGGTGACCTCGTCGGTGGAGGAAGCCAAAAGTGGAGTAGGTCAAGATTGACCGAACCACTCTAAATCTCAGTTTGCATTTCCTTTGAGTATTTTACCTTCACTGTAAACTTCTCAATAGCTTACTGCCCTCTGCAATTTTATGAACGAGTTTCAAGGTTTAGACGTAAATCTGCGTTTAGACATAAATCTACGTTTAGACGTAAATCGGCTTTTCTCGTACAATCATCATATTTAAGTTCACGTTTATGTTTTGATTTCAATCATAACTATTTACTGCCTTCTGTGATCTTACGAATAAGTTTCTAAGTTCAGAATTTTTCGAATCTGCGTTTAGACGTAAATCGGCTTTTCTCGTACGATCATCATATTTCAGTTTACGTTTACGTTTTGATTTTAATCATAACTGCTTACTGCCTTCTGCGATCTTACGAACAAGTTTCTAAGTTCAGAACTTTCTAAATCTGCACTTAGACGTAAATCGTTTTTTATCGAACGAACGCAGCTTTCGTTTTAATCGCTGAAAAATTTTCGCTGCACTAATTCACCCCCCCTCTCTTAGTGCTCTCGATCCTAACAGTTGCATTCTTTCTTTCATCGTAGTTAATCCTGCACACTTAAAACAAAACTTCGATCGAGACAATTAATCCTAAGCAATTAACTAAGTTGTCCAGCATGTCATTGGTCCCTCGACGCTTCGTCCGATTCTTCGGCGCATCGTCTTCTCCTATGGCCTATTACCCATTCGGCCAATTGACTCTACAACTCCGATATCCTTGGCGCAATACCCGCTCTTCTTGGCCCGATGCCCAATTCCATGGCCCGAAGCCTTCTGTCGATATATCGACCGATCCATCGGCCCGACGTCCAATCTTCTAACATGTTCCTCCGGCACAACATGATTTTTCCTGCTTTAATTGTCTCATCCTGATCGAAGCATCCTGCGTCACTCAAAACGCAGATTAAAACATAAACATATATCAAGTGGTTTCATCATCAAAATACGAGATTCAACAATCTCCCCCTTTTTGATGATGACAATCACTTGATGACGGAGTTAACCTTAACTCCCGGAGTTTAAAAAAACTCCCTCTATCAATATGTCATATTGATAGAACCTTGAATTCAAACTGAATTCAAGTCATTGCAATATTCATCATGAATACTTGCAACATGTCATCATGAACTTATGCATAGACTTATGCATTAACATGTCATGTCATCAACATACTTCTCCCCCTTTGTCATCAACAAAAAAGAGAAGTACAACTATTCTTTGTGTTTGTAATATAAGTTCAACTCATTGCATGAAAAACATAATATTAAATTTTTATCATCATGCAATCTAGCAATTTTACAATATTTTAGAACTTGCAAGCTAGCAATTTAGAGATGTTCAAGAAAGCAACTCTTGCTTCTTGAAATATGCAAGTTTTACAAGCTAACAAATTCAAAGATATGCAAGTTGGCATATTTGCTTTTCTTGAGATAGGCACGATAGCATATTTTTGTATTTTCTTGATGTTTCAAGCTAGCAATTCTCGATGATGTTCAAGATAGCAATTTCTTCTCTTTTGAAAAGTGTAATTTTTACTTTTTTCTTGAATTGTGCAAGCTAGTTATCTCTCCCTTAGTCATTGTCAAAAAGAAGGGAAAACCCTTTCTAAAGAAGGGAAGACCCTTTATGTCAATTTCTAAATCATGACAAAGGTGAGTAATCATTCTTATTTCAAAATTCCATAATTGAGATAAACCTTGAATTCAAATTAAGGTAATTTTAATCATGATTCATATCATATGCAATACATCACATAAAAAGCATAAGTATTGCATGAATCATTTTAGCAACAAATCGTAGCATTTCATCACATGGCAAGATATCATCAAGTAAAATTAGGATACAAGTTCTTGATATCTTAACATGATGCAAACATGGCATATGGCAATCATAGCATTAATTCATATATTTCTCATTCAAATATGACACTCATAGTATCAATTCATATATTTCTCCCCCTTTGTTATCAACAAAAGGAGAAGTAGCTCTAGCTATTTTAAAAGATATGCAAGTTTTTGTAACATGAAGCTAGATTTTCATCACAACATATAAGCACAAAAGCATAGCAAGATTCTTAAGTTCAATCATGGCAATTCAACACTTGCTTCTTGTGCAAGATTGCACTTTGCTTTTCTTTGCATGTTCTAACTAGCAAAAGCTTTCTCCCCTTTGTTTTTGTCGAAAAGAAGGGAAGAGTACAAGCTAGCCAACATTTGCCTTGAGCTAGCAATCTTTCTCCCCCTATGTCATTACCGAAAAGAAGGGAGAAATCAATGGCCAAAAAGTTTTAATCATTATACAGGCCATATTACAAAATCATGTCATGATATCAAGAAAATTCAAGAAGGACATGATTCATTTGACAAATCCTTTTAATAGAGCAAAAGAATTATACAACCAAGGATCATGATTAAAATATATCAATATCATAGATCAAGTCATGATTCGTGATTCATCATAAAGCAAATTAATTTTCAGTCATCACATAAGGCATTTAAAGAATTTTTGAAACATAGGAGAATGATTAATTTAAGCATGCAATGTTTCAATCAAATTCAAGTCATGAATACCAATACGTTCATATTGTGAGTATCAATTCATGAATACCAAAAGATATTATTTGTGATTCCAATTTTGCAAGATCAAGATTATGATTTAGATAAAACTCATTCAAATCAAATCGTTAACTTGAAACTCATAATCAAGTCATCAAAATCAATTTCGAGATTCATAAAATATCATGAAATTATTAATCTCGATCAGATGGGGAAAGCATTTTTTAAGTGATTCTTTTTCATCTAAGCATGCCTTAGTCTTTATATGCCAAATCAAGATAAGCATGAAAGTTCAAGACGTAAAGGCAAAATCTTATAAAACAACTCATCAAGCAAGATTTTAAACATCCATTTTGAAACCATATAAAGAGTAAGTCAAGGATTCAATTATCTCATGTCATGAATTCCAATAGGCATCTCAAAATATCAACATTACATTAAAAAGATATTTCAAAAAGATATATCAATAAGTGATTCATTTGTATCATTTCATTCATTCGGAAGATTCTCCTCTTTGGTAAATAAATGTAGGAGAACAAAATGAATTAAGGAGATGTAACATGATTGAAGCATTGAACATGATTCATATTTAAAATGTGTCTCATGTCATAAGTATGAATCAAGCATTTGTAAAATCCAAAATCATCCTCAAAGTCACATTCAATAAATTCATACATGACAAGCATAGATTTATTGAAAAGACGATAAGATAGAGGATCACATTTCGTTTTTATAAATTTCTATTCATGTGATTTGCTTCTTATAAGCATGCCTTTACTTTTAATAAAACAAGTGTCAACATTTAAGACGGAAAGGTAAAAAACAAATCATCAAGCATGATTCCATGATAACATCCTTTTAATATCTTGATATTCATCATCAAGTATGATTTCAAAAAGTATGTTAAAGAGAAATCGTTAAGACCAAATGCATGATACACTCATTTATTTTCAAAATATTCATCATGTTTATTTTCATGAGATTCACAAGATTGGTAAAATAAATTCATTAATCTCAATAGGATAGAAAATTATTTCCATTTCATACAATTAATTTCATGTGAGGGTATTCAAGTCTTTTGTGAAAACATGTACCATCATTTAAAATAGAAACATAAGTTTCGTCATGAAGCCATCAAGACCAAACACATCATGATATCGCATCTATCATCAAAAGACTATCAAGAAATTCTTTCATAGATGTACATGCACTATGTCATCTTAATATGCCATGAGAATGTCATCTTAATTCGTCATAGAAACGATTAGACCAAAAACATATTAATCTAAAATGAGAGTTTCAAATCAACATTTACTTCAAAAACTCATGCATGAAATTGTCAATCATTGTATCAAAAACATTTAATATTTTCATTACATCATTATGCATTACTTCAAATCAAACATAATTTCATTCAACAATGTTAATCAAACATAATACACATTATTACTTCTTAACCATGATTTCATATTTTCAATCAAAATCATTTTGTTTGTTTATCATAAAATATACAATATTATTATTTTCGAAATTACTAGCATGATCATAATTTTTGTATTTTTATTTTTAAATATGTTATTTTCAAGAAAATTAATTCTAAACTAAAAAATAAAATACATCATGAAAGCATCAAGTAATTTCAAAATAAATCAGGGGGATTTCGATTAACATATCATTAAAAGCAGTTAAGGCGTAGTTTGCCACCTCACCTTTCTTGATTTTCTCCTCGTCTTCAGAGGAGCTCGATTCATCCCAGTTTGTGTTCTTCTTCTTTGGCCTCTTCCGCCGTTCAAGTTCATTGTTTATTTTAGATTTTTGTTTAATAAACTTATTAAGATTTAGTGTTCGAAGTTCAAGTTCATCATTGTCCTCATCACTTGAGTCATCACTCAAGTGGTATTCATTTGTCCGGAGTTCCAAATCCTTCCTGTTCTTTGGAAGGTTGTTTTGTTCATCATGTGCATTGTGCACCATTTCATATGTCATCAACGAACAAATTAGTTCTTTAAGTGGAAAAATATTTAAATCTTTTGTTTCTTGTATTGCGATTATTTTAGGATCCCACCTTTTTGGAAGGGATCTTAAGATCTTGCTTACGAGATCAAAATTCGAAAAAGATTTACCAAGAACTCTTAGATTATTGATGACATCCGTGAAACGGGTGTACATGTCGCCTTTAGTCTCGCTTGGTTGCATTCGAAAAAGCTCAAAATCATACAATAAAATGTTAACTTTCGAGTCTTTGACTCTACTAGTTCCCTCATGCGTGATTTCAAGTGTTCGCCAAATATCAAAAGCCGTTTCGCATGTAGAAATCCGATTGAACTCATTTTTGTCCAAAGCGCAAAATAAGGCATTCATAGCCTTTACGTTTAGAGAAAAATACTTCTTCTCCAAATCCGATTATTCATTCATCGGTTTATAGGGATGTTGACAACCATTTTCAACAATATTCCATAGATCCAAATTTATAGAAATCAAGAAAACTCCCATTCGAGTTTTCCAATAAGTGTAGTCCAATCCGTTAAACAACGGTGGACGAACAACCGAAAAACCCTCTTGAAAGCCATGAAGAGCCATTTCTCTCGGGTGTAAATCCGAAATGAGAAAAACTGGGCTCTGATACCAATTGTTAGGATCAAGAGCACTAAGAGGGGGGGGGGTGAATTAGTGCAACGGAAAACTTTCAACGATTAAAACTGCGTTCGTACGTTGAAATATGATTTCGACGTAAAAGTCATTTTGTGCAGATAATAACTTTGAAAGCTTACGGAAACATATTTGAAGTAAAGTAAAGAAGGCAGTTTGCAGTTAAGATAGAAATCAGAATGTAAGCGCAAACTGAAATATGATGTTCGTACGATAAAATCGATTTCCGTCTTAACGCCGATTCGGAAAATACTTAACTAAGAAACACATTTGTAATTTAGTTGAAGACAGTAAGCTACTGAGGAGGTTTGCAGTAAAGATAAGATGCTCAAAGTAAATGCAAACCAGAGAAGACGAGAGTTTATAGTGGTTCGGTCAATCGTGACCTACATCCACTCCTCCGATTCCTCTTCCGTCGAGGCCACCGGCATCCACTAATGATCTTCCTTTACTAGGCGAAGATCAATCTCCTTCTTACAACCCTCTTCTCCTTTTACCGGGTTTAGGAGACAACCCTTACAAGCTCTCACTCTCCTCTCTTCAACAGAATATTAACACTTAAGCTAGAGGAGGGAAATTCTAGAGATTGCAGCATTGTTTTCTCTCTTTTAATCTCTCTGTGCTTGTGTGTTTTACCCAAGGATGGGAGGGGTATTTATAGGCTCCAAACCAGTTTGAATTCTGAGCTCAAAACTGTCATCTCCCGAAATTTCGGGGTCTGGTGGTTGCACCGCCTGACTAAGGCGATTGCACCGCCTGGTAGAGCTCGGAGACTGAGCCTCTAGGCGGTGCCACCGCTTGTCAGGGGTGGTTGCATCGCTTGGCAGAGCTCGGAGACTGAGCCTTTGGGCGGTGCCACCGCCTGACAGGGGCAGTTGCACCGCCCAGTCTCGCTCGGAGACTAAGCCTTGGCGGTGCCACCACCTGTCAGGGGCGGTTGCATCGCCCAGTCTCGCTCGGAGATTGAGCCTAGGCGGTGCCACCGTCTACTTGGGGCAGTTGCACTGCCCAGCTTTCCTGGGAGACCATCTCTTGGGCGGTGCCACCGCCGACCCTAGCGGTGCCACCACCTAGTAGAAATTCTGGTCCGAATGGGTTGATCCATTTGGCCCAATTTGGGTCTGTCAAGGGCCCATTCCTAACTTAATCCACATGCTAACTATGACAATTCTTAAGACATTTACTACAGCTTGCTCTAGTGCGTCAATCGCTTTTTCCAGCGAGCTTCTGGCGAACTTCTAGCGAACATCCGACGAACCTCCGGCGATGCTCCGATGGACTTCCAGTAAACTCCTGGACTTGCAACGATCCACTTGATGAGTTTTGACGAGCTTCTTTTGGCAAGCTCCTGGACTTCTCGGATTTGTTCCCATGGAACCTTCAACGACCGTCCGGACTTCCGTCGAGCTCTCGAACTCCCAACGTGATCAGAGTCTTTGACCCCGGCACAACTCCTGCTGCATGTCTTTCTTTCATCTTAGTTAATCCTGCACACTTAAAACAAAACTTCGATCGAGACAATTAATCCTAAGCAATTAACTAAGTTTTCCAGCATGTCATTGGTCCCTCGACGCTTCGTCCGATTCTTCGGCGCATCGTCCTCTCCTACGACCTATTGCCCAATCGGCCAGTTTACTCCGTAACTCCGATATCCTTGGCGCAATACCCGCTCTTCTTGGCCCGATGCCCAAGTCCATGGTCCGAAGCCTTCTGTCGATACATCGACCGATCCATCGGCCCGACGTCCAATCTTCTGACATGTTCCTCCCGCACAACATGATTTTTTCTGCTTTAATTGTCTCATCCTGATCGAAGCATCATGCGTCACTCAAAATGCAGATTAAAACATAAACACATATCAAGTGGTTTTATCATCAAAATACGAGATTCAACACTAGTATCCTCACACGAGCGATTATGAGACCAGTCACCTCCATCATATGAACGAGTATATAACACACTGGTTTATCCGATTATCTCGATGTCCTTCTCGAATAACCTATAACCGAGATGATTTATGATCTATGTTTAAAGACGAATCGATCTCATTATCGTGATCTCATTACGATCTGATTCTCATTACACAGATCCAAATATGTCACAATATACATCCATATAATATATAATAAAATGTCAATAATAATAAGCAAAGAGAACGTCGCAGTATGTTATAAATGTCATCACTTATGTGATTGACTTGTAGGACACTTATAACTAACAAAAATATCTATCATATACAATTCCATGTACTTCTATCTTATGTTTGAATTCATATTATAGAATGTTTATACTCAGAACTTGCTATGAGTGATCATGATGTATAATACTTCCCAAGGAGTTTAATCATTTAGGTTCGACATTAATCATGTACTTCTATTCATAATCTGACCTGTTTTAACAACATGAGTTTAGAATCTACACACGCATTGACATCACTTTGAACGCCAGCAAACAAACTTCATGCATATGCCTTGGGCTCATCAAAGTGGTACAATCATCCAATTTGTACAGAGAGTAGACTTCAGTTCTTCGTCACTCATCAGAATCGTCATGAGCAATTCATTCCAGGTATCAATTGGCCCAGGCAAGCACCAGTGAAGACAGTCATTCTGGAGCTTCTTGCTGATGTCAGGGTGGAACTCTCTGTATGGTCCTGGATGGCCGTCGGGTCTCAGCAGCGCAAGATGGTAAGTATCAAGGAGCACAAGCCGCAGGCCGTTCTTCAATCCTTCCTGGAACTCCTCTACCTCCACAGTTCTCATTATTGCATCCGCTGGATCAGCAGTATACTCACGCTCTCTGTACGGTTTTCTTCTGTTGCACACCCCCTCACTGTTCCCTTGCCCATGCTCAAAGTGGCTCGGAGTCCAGGTTCTCAAAACTATGAGGGGCTTGTGTTCTGACACGTTCATGAAGTGGAAGACTAACCGAAGTGCTCTGCGATAAGAGTAGTCCATTCCAAGTTCCCTCAGGCTCTTCCCTGTGCAGTAGTGGCAGCCAACAACTGTGTTGTTCTCCCAAAATATGGTTTCTTTGAGGAACCACTGTCCACCGGACAACACTATATAGTTGTACTTTTGATATTGGCTAGTCCAAGTATCATCGAGGACATCAAGATAAAGCTGTATATCATTCTTGGAACTATCTTCAGTAGATTTGATCAGAAAAGGAGCCCAGATCAGTCCTAGCGTGACGTTGTGCGAAGGGAGGTACCATGTTTTGGATTGAAAATTTTCATCATGATAAACCAGAAGAGCTTCTTCGACCTGATGATCAGAAACACATTGGATTTCTTAGAGAGAGGTCCCATGAAGTTGAATGAGGTTACACAAAGCATAATTGCATTTCACAAGACCATTTATTATGAGCAAAATAAAATTCTAAAGTTAAATCTTGAAGATTAATTTTGCAGGTTGCTAACTAATACATTACTTTACCCACACTTATTTCGGTTTCATATTACAACTTACACTGAAAATTCTGAGGAAAGCAAAAGTCACTCTGACAATTAACTTTGGCATTTGAATTATGCTTTACAAGATGGAGGCTTGTTTAAGGAACATAACAAAGAGGGTTGTGGAATTATGTTTATGATTACTTGCATTAGAAACCAAAATTGGTTATAATTGGTACTATCAATACCAAATGAAGTAACACCATGAGACAAGCCGAGAAATTTAGCCATGAGATTCTTCTCTATAATATAGTATCAGACGTAATGTTGAAATTTGTAACATTTAGCAGCAAGCATGAAAAGCACCTTTGAGAGAAGGCAAAGCAATGACTCCATCTGGTTGCGGCAAATTGAATCACCAATAAATGCTAAAGATTTGTTCCTCATAATATTCAAGAACTTCCTTGCGTCCATCAAAGATAAATTACAATCATATGGTTTCCATCTCCAGTAAAGGTAGCCAGTATCAGGCCGACCATTTGTCAAACAGTCTTGAGGATAAGATATGAAACTGCAGCTTGTGTTACTGTAAGCTGGACCTGAAGCATCCTGAATCCATTTGCCAGAAAAAAGATCGCATTCTTCTGCATTATCATTCATTTGACATTTGATTAGTTCATATAGTGCCACAAATATATGAAATTATTGAAACATATAGGGAAGGGGAAAGAACAATCAAGATCAAAGGAGTGGATAAAGTTGTGCACTATTATCACATTGCATTTAACCGCTACTGCAAATCACACTAATACAACAGATGTTCTTTGGTTATGAGCTGGTGAAACAGTATCCCACTACTAATATATTCGATCATATTCTCTAAACGAAAAGACATATTTGATCATAGAAACACTCATTAATTTAACAACTAGACAATAAAGTTATAGAAATTTCTGGTAGACTGACATGCCAGGAACATTTGATCCCCTCCTTAATAGTAAGACAGTTCAAACCAAACAGACGGATAATAAAGGGTACAATCTATAAAAGAAATGTGCAAACAACTTATCTATGACTAAACTTAAAGACCACCCTTTTCTCTGAGAGACTTTTAAAGTGAGTGAGTGTGTGTCCATGTGCGTGCGTGTATACATATACATATATACAAGAAAAGTAATAAGAAGAGTGATTGGAGTTAGAACTTGTTGCTTTTTCCTGACCCCAGTTCAACAAACTTTTTGTACTTCACTGGACACTTTTTTCACAAATTTTTTTCTTAATTGTTACCTCAAATATATTAAAAAAATAAGTTGACTTTTCTTTGAGCTTAAATGCCTTTTCAGATAATAAATACTTGAAGCAACTGTATTCTCGACGGTAGGGCAATTTGAGTTAGAAATTTTCATGTGCTTGCTATAAGTGATTGAAATTGAGTCTTTGTTTCTACATTCTTTCATAATTAAAGGTATGGCTAAAGTTAGTAACAGCATAAAGTAAAACTTAAAGCTTGCTTTTGCAACTAAGATGCTTAAGAAGATGAGTTTTCCTTTTAGAAAAGGAGATGATTTTGTTTATGAGTTCAAGTTACAGAAATGCCCAAATTAAAGATTAACAAGGTAGTAATTTACTTCATTATTGAGTGTCTGAAACCATATCAAAAATCCCAACATCTCTAAAGGTCCCAGAAATCATTTGGGCAGTTTGAGTAATTTGGCAAACAAAGAAGAGTCTGAAAAATGCAAACAGTTTGCAAAATCATTCAATTAGGAAGAACGAAGCAAGCAATCAGAAATAAACAGAGGAGAGATTAATTGGTCAAAGAAAATTCTTGATAATTAGTTGCATAATTGGTTTCTCATGTTTCATAATTTGTTTAGGGAAGATTTTGTTGCCACAATTTTATGACACTTCAAATCACCTCTATGCAATTGAGCAAAACACATCAAAGAAATGGAAAAGAAAGAGATAGGACAGCCACCACTAATCGTTCTGAAGGTTCCTAAACTTCATGCCAAAGATCTCACCTTTCTCAGAAGAGAAGCTGTCAGGGGTCACGTAGGGGAAGAGAAGGTGACAGGAGAAAGCTATGAGCAACGCAGACCCCAAGAGAATGAGTAGCAAGTTGAACAACCTTTCACCGTGGGAGATACGAGGCTCTTCTTCGGCGTCCACCTCCCACCCATTGGCCATGGTGCTCGGCCCTAAGAACAGAGGAACGAGGGAGGAAGTTGTGGAAGTCAAAAGTGAGACATAGGAGGCGACAGTGAAAGGGGCAAATAATAGCAAGAGTGAGACAATAGGAGACAGTGGATTGGACAAAACTATTAATTTGTCTTTCATTTTATATTCTTTCTAAAATTACAAAAATAAATAAATAAATTCCACCCTATTCTTTTTACAAATACCAAACAGAAAAAATAGTCAGCTTTCTACGATTTCCTGTAATTGGCAATGATTGTTGTGGTAAGTTTATTGCCAACAGTGTGGATATATTTTACCTAAAATCAAATTCTCTCTCTCTCTATGTATGGGTGTGCTTACACTGAAATGGAATCTTAATGTCTTGGCCTTTCAGCTTGGTTTTATTTTGACAGGTAGCTTTTGTGATATCTTTTTTGATCCCATCAATGTCAATGACAAACTATAAAAGCCTGTCTTACCCATATGCAAAACATGGTAGATCTCTGTAAATTGATTATATTGCTTTCCATTGTTTTCTCTTCCTTGTCCATCTTGTTTTGTTCAGTCGTTTATGTATTATACACAACTTGTTTTCCTTGGTAACATACATGATGGGTAAGTAAACTGATCATATTTCTCTCGGTAAATGTAAGATGCAAGCAAATCTCGTTCAAATGCCTTCTAAACAACCTTAGGTGTAGTGTTTCACACCACCTGCAGCCATGCAAGTCATAGATTCCACGGATGCAGACATCAGCTCCATAGATGTGAATAACATACTATTATATTGATGTGAATGAAACCTTGGAAGGAAGGAAATGAGCATGGACTGCAGAACCTTTATGTTGGCATAGTCAATGGCTACACCGGCAACTGTGTTCATTCTGTCAACTTCTCTCGTTTAACTCTCCATAACGATAAATTAAATTTATAATATATTGATATAATGTAAATTTTTTTTACTAATTTACAGACGTATTATCATTGAATTAGATTTATTTAAAAATTTTACTAATATAAAAAAAATTAGATTTATTTTTTTTCTTTATATCTTTCAAATGACTACCGTGAATGATAAATTAAAGACTAAACAAGATTAAAAATAGATATGTAATATTAATGATTAGTTATTTATTTTTAGAAGGTATTATCCTTTTATAGATAACAGGATAATTAGAAGAGTCATTTTCATCAAAACCATCTCATAAGTAATTCTATTATAATTAAACCTCATTTCTATTAGTAGATAATCATTATCAAAATTTAATCATAATTCAATAATATTTATAATATATCTTACATAATTAAATATGATCATATAATTTAATATTATTTTACTTGACCTATTAATTGGTAAGATATAAAAAATATATAAAAACAAAATAAATAAAATAAAAAATAATTTAAAAATAATTTTTTTACCTAATTGAATTATAAAATTTTAAAAAATATTTTATACATGATTATGAATTTTAAAATAAATCAATAAATTCTATAGGTATAATAATATTATATTAAGTACACCCATCAAGGCGAATGGTTGTATTTCATTAACATCATACTCCCTTCTATGTACCATAATACTATTAGTTTTTCCTAATATAGTTCAAAATAATACATGTAATTTATCTTATCAAGACAATCCTATTATCACATTCAACTATAATATGTATAAATATAAATATAAATAAGATAGTAGAAATAAATAAATTTAATTAAGTAAAAAATATTAATAATAGTATTTATCTAAATATGCATCACTATATCTTTTATATCTTGTTCACAAGCCCCATCCAAAAAGCATGTTCTTTAAATACTTTAGACTATAAAGCCTTAGTAAATAGATCAATAATCATCAAGGTGATACTTAGGTTCTTAATTGATACTTGTATTTTAACTATTTCTTTAATTACCAAGTACTTTATCTCAATATATTTGAAATCACTAAAGTACATATCATTGTCAGAGAAGAAAATTGTTATAGTATTATTATATAATATCTTTACTAGCCTAACAATTAAGTTGACCATACCAAATTCTACGATAAAATTTTATAATCATAAAACTTGATTTGTAGCCATAAAATATGCTATAAATTTAGCTTCCATTGTTGATGATATAATAAGTGATTTCTTTATACATGTTCTTTAAATACTTTATGTTAGGAATGAGTCGGCACTAAAAGGGGGGGAGGGGTGAATTAGTGCAACGGATAAAAACGTCAGTTTGAAAATCTTCGTACGATAAAATCTGATCTCGGAAATGCTTAACTTGAAAGCATGCGTAAGTGTAGTGAAAGTAAGAATTCCATTTGCTATAAAGGTAAATGCAAGAAATAAATGCAAACCAGATTTTTATAGTGGTTCGGTCGTCATGACCTACATCCACTCCGTCGAGGCCACCGGCATCCACTAACGATGTTTCTTCAATGGGCAAAGATCAACTACCCTTACAACTCGATTCTCCATTTGATAGATTCAAGAGAGAATCTTTACAACCTCTTTTTACAAAGCTTCCCTCATACTCTCCCTTAGAATGGTCTCTAAACTTTAGGAGGAGGGACTCTATACTTTACAAGGGTTTTCAACTTTAGAAACATAGAGTTTTTTATCATCTTTCTTTCTGCTCTATGCAGGAATAGTTGGTGTATTTATAGACCCCAAATGATTTCAAAACTTGGAGCCAAAATTTAAATCCCCGAAATTTTGAGGTACGGGCGGTACCACCACCTGCAGCCTAACATTGGATGGTACCACTGCCCAGACTGGTGGTACCACCGCCTGATAGTCTCGGAGATTGAGTTTGGGCTGTACCACCGCCCAGACTAGCGGTACCACCGCCTGACACAATCTCCGAGACTATGCCACGTTAGTTCCACTTGTTGGGTCACTGTTTGGGCCATTTCACTTAGCCCAACACAACCCAAATTTGGCCTAATTGGCCTCTAATTGAGTTGGCCCAATTCCAACCCAATTATGTGTTAACTATAAATTCTAAGACATTTACTAAGCTAAATAAGTCCGTAAGTCTAGGTTTCTTCTAGCAAGCTTCTAGCGATCTTCTGGCGAACTTTCGATGATCTTTCGACAATGTTTCAGCGGACTCCCGACAAGCTCCTAGACTTCACGACGATCTTCTTGGCGAGTTCTGACAAGCTTCTCTAGCAAATTCCTAGACTTCTTGGTCAATTCCGATAGACTTTTCGACGAACGTCCGGACTTCCGATGAACTCTCAAACTCCCAACGAAGTCTCGTTCTCGACTCTGGGACTTCATTTTGCTTTATGCCTTGCTATCATAGTTAATCCTGCACACTTAAAACCTAGTTTGATCTAGACAATTATTATAAAGCTTAAATCAAATATTGTCCGGCATGTCATTGGTTCATCGATGCTTCGTCCGATTCTTCGACGCATCATCCTATCTTGCGGCTTATTGCCCAATCGGCCAATTGACCTCCACAACTCTAATTTTCTTAGCATAATTTTCACTGTTTTTGGCGCGATGTCCAAACCCATGGCCCGAGGCCTTTTGTCGATACGTCAACCGATCCTTCGGCTCGACGTCTAATCTTTTGACATGTTTCTCTCCGACCCAATATGATTCTTCCTGCTTTAATTATCTCTCCCGGATCGAAGCTTCCTACTGTTAGGATCGAGAGCACTAAGAGGGGGGGGGGGTGAATTAGTGCAGCGGAAATCTTTCAGCGATTAAAAAATGAAAGCTACGTTCGTTCAATAAAAACTATTTCGATGTAAAAGTCGATTTTAAGATTACTTAAGATTCAACGCAGTTTACGTCTAAACACAATTTACGTTTAAATGCAGTTTGCGTCTAAACGCAGTTTTACGTCTAAACGCAGATTTACGTCTAAACGCAGATTTACGTCTAAACGTAGATTTACGTCTAAACTCAGTTTACGTCTAAAACGTAGTTTTATGTTTTAAACGTAGTTTGCGTCTAAACGCAGTTTTACGTCTAAACGTAGATTTACGTCTAAACGCAGATTTACGTCTAAACTCAGTTTACGTCTAAACACAATTTACGTTTAAATGCAGTTTGCGTCTAAACGCAGTTTTACGTCTAAACGAAGATTTATGTCTAAACGCAGATTTACGTCTAAACGCAGATTTACGTCTAAACTCAGTTTACGTCTAAAACGTAGTTTTACGTTTTAAACGTAGTTTGCGTCTAAACGTAGATTTACGTCTAAACGCAGATTTACGTCTAAACGCAGATTTACGTCTAAACTCAGTTTACGTCTAAACACAGTTTGGGCAGTTTTACGTCTAAACGTAATTTTACGTCTAGACGCAGTTTTAAAGGTATCTGAACTTAGAAACTCGTTCGTAAAAGCGCAGAAGACAGTTTTGCAGAATCAAGGTGTAAACGTAAACTGCAATGTAAATATCGTACGAAAACACTGGTTTACGTTTGAAAGCAGATTCGGACATATCAGCACTTAGAAACTTGTTCGTGAAGGTGCAGAAGATAGTTTTGCAGAATCAAAACGTAAACGTAAACTGTAATGTACGAAAACACCGATTTACGTCTGAATGCATATTCGGAAAGAACAGCAGTTAGAACTTGTTCGTAAAAGCGCAGAGAGCAATAGTTATGAAGGAGGTTTGCAGTAATGATAAAGTGCTCAAAATAAACGCAAACCAGAGATTTAGAATGGTTCGGTCAGTCTTGACCTACTCCACTTTTGGCTTCCTCCACCGACGAGGTCACCGACGTCAACTAGAGGCCTTCCTTCAATAGGCGAAGGCCAACTGCCCTTTTACAGTTTCTCTCCTTTTGACAGGCTCAGGAGACAACCTTTACAGACCTTTCTCTCCTCACTTTACAACTCAAAACTTGAAGAACAGAAGGAGGAGACTTAAAGGCTTTACAACACTTTTGAGCTCTTAGAATCACAGAAAAGATCAAGATTTCGGTGTAGGTCTATATCTTTTTAGTGCTGAATGGGTGGGGTATTTATAGGCCCCAACCCAATTCAAATTTGGAGCTCAAAACGATCAAATCCCGGAATTCCGGGATCAGGCGGTTGCACCTCTTGACTGGAGAGGTTGCACCGCCTGGCAGAGCTCGAAGACTGAGCCCAGGCGGTGCCACCTCTTGACTGAGGCGGTTGCACCTCTCTGCCAGAGCTCGAAGACCGAGCTCAGGCGGTGCCACCTCTCTGTCAGGGAGGTTGCACCGCCCAGTCTAGCTCGAAGACTGAGCTCAGGCGGTGCTACCTCCTGGCTGGGGAGGTTGCACCGCCCAGTCTGGCTGGGAGGCTTAGCCCAGGCGGTGCCACCTCCTGACCTGGGCGGTTGCACCTCCTGGTGCAATCAGGGTCCGAATGGTTAGCTCCATTCGGCCCAATTTCAATCTTTCAGGGGCCCAATTGCCCCAAGATTAAGCCAATGGGATCACCTCCCATTTTCCAACTTAATCAACGTGCTAACTACGATTAAATCTAAGACAATTTCTGCAGCTTTGCTTCGGTGCGTCAATCGCTTCTTCCGGCAAGTTTCCGGCGAACTTCCGTCGATCATCCGATGAATCCTCGGTGATGCTCCTGCGGACTTCCGGCAAACTCCTGGACTTTGCGACGATCCACTTGGCGAGTTCCGACGAGCTTCGCTTGGCAAGCTTCTGGATTTCTCGGATCTGTTCTCGCAGAACCTCCGACGACCGTCCGAACTTCCGTCGAACTCTCGAACTCCCAACGTGATCATGAACTTGACTCCGGCGCAACTCCTGCTGCTTGTCTAACTTTCATCGTAGTTAATCCTGCACACTTATCTCAACACATAGATTAGACAACAAATGACAATTGACTTCATCATCAAAATCCGAGATTCAACACCTACATCACTCAAAACACAGATCAAATCATAAACACTATCAATTGATTTCATCATCAAAATCCAAGATTCAATAATCTTCCCATTTTTTATGATGACAACCAATTGATGATAGAATTAACCTTAACTCTCCCTATCAATATGGCATATGTGAGATGAACCTTGAATTCAAAATGAATTCAAGTCAAGGCTATATTTCATCATGAATATTTGCAACATGTGATCATAAAATCATGCATAATCAAATTTTCAATACATCATTCTATGCATGATTGTCATCATAACTTCTCCCCATTTGTCATCAATATAAAGGAGAAGTGCAACTAGCTAATTTTTTGAGATATAATTTCAAATCATTGCAACATAATCTCAAGTTTTATTATCATGCAAACTAGTAATTTTCTTTGTAAAATTTTTACACATTTAGATATATGCAAGATAGCAAGTTTTTTAATTCTACTTGAAATGTGCAAGCTAGAATTTTTGAGTTTCTAGTAATTTTTTCTCCATGCAAATTGTGAGCTAGCAAATTTAGTAAGTTTTATATAATTTTGGAACATGCAAGCTAGCAAATTTAAGTTGTGCAAGTTTACAAATTTTTCTTCTTGAGATAGGTAAGATAGCACTTTTGCTCCTCTTGAGATTGCAATATAGCATTTCTTGTTTCTCTTTTGAGATGAGCAAACTAATAAGTTTTGCCTCTCTTTGCGATGTGTACGTTTACAATTTTTGCTTCTCTTTAGATGTGCAAGCTAGTATGTTTTTGCATCTTCTTAAATTGTGCAAGCTAGTTAATCTTTCTCTTTTGAGATGTGCACACTAGCAATTCTTTCTCCCCCTTTGTCATTGGCAAAAAGAGGGGAATAATAAAATAATGATACAATTCATTTCCCTTTATATCAATTTTTAAATTATGATAAAGATAAAGTATCAATCTTATTTATGCATCATTATAGTGTCAAATTAAGATATGCACAATTTCAAAACCTTATATTTCATCCTTACTTCATGCATGATACCAAAAATAAATCATCACTATGGGCATATCAAACATGATACTCGAGCATTCATAATATATCATTTAAAAAAAAATCATAGTATTGCATGCATCATTCCAAATTATAAAATTTTCACATCATGATGCTATCAATTTGTCAAATTACATTACATCCTACCATGAATGAAAATTCTCAATATTTATATAGAAAATCTCCTCTTTAAGAAAATACTAAGAGGAATCGTAAGAGGATAATTAATGAAAAATCTTGACTCATATAAAGATAATCTCATCTTATTATGATTTGATAAATATTCTCTTAAAAGAGTGAATCATACGTGCATCAAAAAAGATGTTTCATGTTGAATATATCACAAGTCATAAATACGATAAATGATTTAGTTGGATATATCATCTCATTAGTCATATGAAAATATATCTAAAATCATCATCAAAATCACTTTTCAAAAAACTCAATGAAGGCAACGTAAATAGATTCATATGAGAACTTGATTCATGCATAATGTCTCAATTCAAAAAAGATTAGTTATAACTTTGAAAAATTCATGATTCATCTACAAAATTTTCTTCTTTAGTAAATGACAAGAAAAAGCATAGGAGATCAAATACAAGATCTTGATTCATAGAAAAATCTGAAGTATCAAATATTGAGAAATCAAGATCATGAATTGGATTATTTTCCTCTTTAGTAAATGGCAATGA